>NC_044907.1:59012079-59352079 GCF_001633185.2 Quercus lobata | reverse complement strand
GAGCATGCAGGAAGCTGAAGGGTTAGGACAGCTGGATCACAACAAGACAAAAAGTATAGTTTGGCCTTTCTGTTATCTGGCAATTGGAACTCATGACTCATCCCAATTACGAGTGACTCGTTAGTGCACCCTGTTTTGCTAAAAAATGACTTTTCACATTCCTTCTCATACCCTAGTATAAATACCCTTATACCCACAAAATGTAGAGAGCTTCCAAAGAGAATTTTGGGAGAAAAACCCTAGAGAACAATAAGATTGATTCATCCACAATCTTATACATTTGATTCTTTAAGTTCCTCTACTCTCACCCTCTCTATTGTCTTAACCATAAGAGGATCTTAAGCCAAATCCTTACTTCACCATATTCAAAGTAATGAGAAGGTTCTTGGTGTTTGGGAAGCAATTCAAGAGAGAACCAATTCATTTTGGTTGATGCAATGGGCTAATTGCAGGATTCAGTAAGCTAGAGAAGACAAGGTTAGTCGTAACCCTATTGGAGCAAGAAACTTGGAGGGCTTAGGCTTGGAGAGTCTATTACAATTGACCCTAACTAATTTTCTAGTGGATCATTTTACTGCTTGGAGGGTGGCGGAGAGGTTTTTCACCAAGTTCTTCGGTTTCCTCTTCGATAACACATATCGGTTTTATCTTATATTTGCTTCTCTCTATCCCTTACTCTTTGCTTTTAATTACTGCTGAGTTATGATTAAATTATGGCTTAGAGTAGTTTGCATATTTGGGTATTGCTTATATTTATCATTCCGCACATACATTGTTTGAATATAAGCTTATTTTGGAATATTTGAATTTAGGGGTCTAAACATTCGCAAGTGTTTTATAAACTAAGTGAGCTTTGGGGGAAGATGGAAGGCTCCATTCGGGCCCAAATTTTCCGAAGTTCATCCTAGCAACTTATAATTGGTGTCATTGCCTATCATGGGCTTTGAGTATGTAAAGTTGTGATTTACAAATATGTATTTTGTTGGCTTTTATTCCGTGCCAAATTTGATTGTAATTTTATTCAATCTTGTGTACCCTATATTTGTTGTGGGTTGTGATTGTAAGGGTTGTGTGTTAGAGAGAGAGAGAGTGTGAAGACTCAAGCAAGTGAAGCCAGAAGACTTCTTGTAGGTGTCATACGACTAAGCTTCCCACGAAGTAAAGCATGTGCCTTGCACATGACTGGAATGCGAAGAGTCTGTACAGATGGAGACAGCTGTGTCTCGCGAGTATTTTGCGAGTAAGGTCTTTTCGTGAGACACCCGCGAGACATTCTGTTCTGCCAGTCTATACTGCCTGATACACACTTTCTGTACCCTCGTTATACATACCCATATTATCCACAAATGGGATAGAGAGCTTTTGAGAGAAAACCCTAGCTAAAACACTTGAGAGTTAGAAATTGTTATACTAACAATTCTCTACACATTTGTTTATGGGATTTCCTCATCTCCTACCTCTCCATTTCCATACCATTGAGAGGTCAATAGCCCAAACACTTACCACACCTTTTGAGAGTGTCCAGTGAGGTTTTGGTGCTGTTGGGAAACATTGGAAGAAGCCAAGGATGGTAGATGCAACATGGAGCTTGTTGTGGGATCTAGAGAGCTAGACAAGACACGGTTCCGATAAGCCTTGTTGGAGTAGGAGCTTGGAGGGCTTAGGTACAGAGGGTAGATTAGGCTTGGAGGGTCTCTTGCTTATCCATGTATCCTAACTAATTGTCTAGTGGATCGATTACCGCTTGGAGGGCGGCGGAGAGGTTTTTCACCAAGTTCTTCGGTTTCCTCTTCGATAACAAGTCTTGGTGTTATTTGTGTTTACATCTCTCTTCCCTACTCTTGTTCATTTTATTTTACTGCTGTGTTGCTTTAAATATGGATTAGAGTAGCTCTCTTGCTTGTTTGCTTGCTTTTACACTATTCCGTACTTAGTATTAAGTTAGTGTAAAATCAACCAAGCTGTAATTTGAATTGGGGTCTAAACAAGCTCTTGTGTTTTCACACATTTCGAGTTTTCAGAGTACGTTAAAGGTTTGCTACCAATCCACTATGGGGTCCATTTAGGCCCTCAGTTGGAATCATTGCCCACCTTGTTGTAAGTGACCTACTTATCTATCCCTTTAGCCTTAGGGAGCCTACCTACACTAGAGAGATCCTAGATCCTATCATGAAGGGTACCCTTTATATATCTCTTGTTTGTTCAACCATATATCATGTGTTCATCTAATTCTGAAGGACAAATAAAAGATATAAAAATGAAAGGGATGACCCTAAAGTTATGGTATACCCTAAGATGTTGTGGGACAAAAGAAAAGAAGTTCTCACATATAAGAGGCTTGTCCCTAAATCCAAAGGTATATATTAACTTGAAAGGTTCATAAGACCATAGCCTAATTGCTATCATAGGCCCAAGTTGGAAAAGCCCTTTTAAAAAAAAGGACTTTGAAGCCAAAATGAAACTCCCTAATCTTGGGTCTCTTTGTTGTATTGATGAGAATTTCATAGACTTTGAAAGGAAGGCTACAAAATATTCTAGCTAGAAGGCTATTTCATGGAAAAAATGATGAAATAATAAAGAAATGAAAATCCCAAAGGTGATGAATGCATTGTAGGCCCAAGTTTGAGACAAATGGTTGAAAATTCCTAAGTACATTCTAATGAAAGCCCATGAGAGTAAGATGAGAGTTTTGTTGTAAATGGACCAAAAGCCCAATGAAACAAGGGGCAAGGATCCATGAGAGGAAAGGGAGTGATATTGTGATTGGGCCTTCATTAAAATGAACTTAAGAATTTTGTAAGAACATCTAAAGTTAAAAATAAATCTCTAATTGGGACTTGAATGTCATAAAAATGGGGCTTTCTTTCAGGCATCATTGCACCATCAAAGTCAAGATAACACGTCCCCACTCCCATTTGGATTAGAGAGAAAGTAAGGCGCTTGATCAAGACTCAAGTGACCAAGGAGGGTTTAGGATTCCTTGAAGGCTACAATGGAATCAAGAAAAACCATGTCACTCTCAACAGGAATTTCATGAAAGAAGAAGGAGACTTCCCTTATTGTGGCTTCCTCGAACCTTAGGTAGGTAAAGATGGAAGGGTATATCTAGGCTGGAAGATTTTCTTTAATGAAAAACTCACTTTTAAGGAGAAGCCTACCATGGTGATCAAAGAAGTGCAAGAAGAGGTCGATTGGGTGAACTACATGGATGCTGAAGCAATGAAGGCCATGATGAAGATGAGTGGGGACGTGTTTGCCATCGCCAATGAAGAACCAAGTGATCCTTCCAAGCTCATCATGCCTACTATAGGGCCTATTAATAATTGGACTTGGGCTGGGTTTTTTGAGAACATGGGGAAAAGTTTTATAATGCAAGTTCCAATGTACTTTTCAATATTTTCAATAAGATGAATTCTGACTTGACTTACTTTGATGTGTCCCATAACATTGAAATTCTGCACTTAAATGATTCAAATGAACTTGAAAATGAAATTAATAAACAATTGGGAAAGAAAATTGAACCTGTGGAACCAACTCTTGAAACTATAAATTTGAGAAATGATGAAAATCCACGCTTAATTAAAATTGGTTCAACTCTAAATGAAAAAGAAATGAAAGATCTTCAAGAACTCCTCATGGAATTTCAAGAGGTGTTTGCATGGTCCTATGAAGATATGCTTGGAATTGACCTTGAGATAACTTAACATCACATTGATACCCATGACCACATGGTGCCTATCAAGCAAAAATTGAAAAGAACGAGGACCGAATGGCTCTTAAAGATCAAAGAAGAAGTCACTAAGCAACTAAAGGTAAGGTTCATCAAACCTGTAAACCAAGCCGAATGGATAGCCAATGTTGTGCCCATACCTAAGAAGGATGGAAAGGTGAGGATGTGTGTGGATTTTAGAGACTTGAATAAGGCATGCCCTAAGGATGACTTTTCCCTCCCTCACATTGATGTCTTAGTAGATAACACGGTGAGAAGTGCTTTGATGTCCCTCATGGATGGTTTTTCGGGATACAACCAAATCAAGATGGCTCTTAAAGATATGCCGTTTGGCCTCAAGAATGCTGGGGTAACTTATCAAAGGATGGCTACGGCCTTGCTACATGATATGATGCATAATGAGGTAGAGATGTATGTTGATGATATGATAGTGAAATCTAAGGATAGAGGAAGTTCTTCGAGAGGATTAAAGAATACATACGGAGGTTGAACCCACAAAAGTGCACCTTCGGAGTAACCGCTGGAAAATTGTTAAGATTCCTAGTGAGTGATAGTGGGATAGAGGTTAACCTATCCCAGATCAAAACCATATTGGAGATGCCTCCACCCAAAAGTGAGAAAGAGATTAAGGGTTTCTTGGGTTGACTACAATACATTAAATGATTCATTGCCAAGCTCACCTCCACTTGTGAGCCCATCTTTAAACTTTTAAGGAAGAATGAGCCACACACATGGAACGATGAATGCCCAAAAGCTTTTGAACTTATCAAGGATTATTTCCTCCACCCACCTATCCTAGTGCCTCCACAACATGGAAAACCCTTACTCTTATACCTTCCCATCATAAGGGATGCGATTGGAAGTATGCTTGCATAGGAAGATAATGAGAAGAATGAAAAAGCCATATACTACTTGAGTAAGAGATTCCATGATTACAAGACTAAGTACACTCCCATAGAAAAGTCATGCTTCGTACTTGTCTGGGCCATACAGAAATTGAGAGATGTCGTTTTACCCTTCCAAATGTAGGTACTAGCAAGAATGGATCCATTGAAGTACCTCTTTGAGAAGCCCGCTTTGAGTGGAAGATTGTCAAGATGGTTGATCTTATTGGCAAAATTCGATTTGAAGTATGTGGCTAGGAAAAATATTAAGGGAAGTGTCATGTTAGATTTTTTGTCGAGAATCCCATAGAAGGGGAAGATGGTAAAGTGGATTTTCTGGATGAAGACATTTTGGATGTTGAGTTAGGGACATGGAAGATGTACTTTGATGGAGTCATAAATCAATATGGGAATGGGATAGGAATACTCTTGATCACCCACGAGGGATCTCACATACCTTTGACAATCAAATTGAACTTTGAAGTGACTAACAACATGGCTGAATATGAGGCTTGCATTGCTGGAATGGAAGCTCTTCAAGAATTGGGAGTAAAAGAGGCCAAAGTCTTTAGGGATTCTACTTTGGTTACAGCCCAAGCGCAAAAGTTTTGGAAAGTGAATGAAGAACACTTGAAGCTTTATCAACAATACCTTGAGGATTTGACCAGGACTTTTTACAGAATTGAGTACACAATCATTCCTAGAGATCAAAATCAATTTGCGAATGCGTTAGCTATTTTAGCCTCCATGGTTGAAATACCTAAAGGAGTATGAACACAACCTTTGGAGATTGAACAAAGTTACGAGGAAGTGCATAAAAGGAAGACCAAAGCTTCAATAATGGCCATAAAGGAAGAGGAAGTTCCATGGTATTATGACATCAGGTAGTTCTTAGAACTAAGGGTGTATTTGGATAATAACGACAAGAAAGAACGTCATTCCATAAGGATGAGACAACCCAATACATCCTATGTGGAGGACAACTCTATAGAAGGTCCTATGATGGTGTACACCTTCGTTGCTTGAAAAGAGAAGAAGCAGAAAGGGTAATGGAAGAAGTTCATCAAGATATTTATGGCCCTCACATAATGGAAGGATGTTAGCCAAGAAGATCCTAAGGATGGGGTACTACTAGAGTACAATGGAGATCGATTGTGTGGACTATGTGAAAAGTTTCCATGATTGTCAGACACACACCAGCTTGAACCATGTATTGCCTAGCAAGTTCTATAGCATGACTTCTCCATGGCCGTTCTCAGTTTGGGGAATAGATGTGATTGGAAGGATAGTTCCCAAGGCTTCAAATGGGCATGAATACATTTTAGTGGTAATTGACTACTTTACCAAGTGGATGGAAGCAGCCTTCTACTTCGTATTGAAGGCTAGGCATGTTGCTCGATTCTTGGAAAACAACATCATATGTCAGTTTGGGGTGCCTCGAGAGATCATTTCTGATAATGGTTCCCACTTTGAAAGTGAAGTTCGAAGGGTCATGGAAGAATATGACGTTGAGCATCACAAGTCTTCACCATATCGACCACAAGCTAACAGGGCCGTAGAAGCAGCTAATAAGAATGTGAAGAATATCCTAGCCAAGATGGTGGTGATGTACAAAGATTAGGTTGAGAAGCTTCCATTTGCCCTATAGGGTTATAGAACTTCTATCTGAGCATCGACTGGGGAAACACCTTACTCATTGGTTTATGGTAGTGAGGTAGTGCTTCCTATTAAGGTGGAGAAACAATCTTTGAGCGTATTAGTAAAATCTAAGGTCCTAGAGGAGGATTGGGCTAAGGCGAGATATGAACAATTGGCTTTGATAGATGAAAAGAGAGCTAGGGCATAATATCATGCACAAGGATACCAAAAAAGGGTTGCTAGAGCATTCAACAAAAAAGTAAAACCGAGAAACCTTAAAGAAGGAGACTTGGTCCTAAAGGTGCTTAAAGATGAGACTTTTGATCTAAGAGGAAAAATGAAGCCTAGGTGGTCTAGGCCGTTCATCATTAAGAAGATCATGTTCGGAGGTGCTACAAGAATCATAGATTTGGATAGGGAAGAGATACTTCACCCTATTAACATTGATAGACTCCATAAATACCACATATAAAGAAAAGAAAAAAAAAGCCTGCTAGGTTGAAAACTCGAAAGGACGGCCTAGACAAAAGTTAAGGCAAAAGAACCTCGCTAGATTGAAAACTCGAAAGGGCAGTCTGGGCAAAAGTTAGGGGAGAAGACCATGGACATAGTGAAAATTCGTCAAAGGATGTCATGGGCTAAAGTTACATGGCAAAGGAAAAAGAAAAGAAAAGAAAAGAATGAATAAATGAGATGACAACAAGCAAAGATAATAAAAAGGAAAATTCTTTCATTGCTTAAACTAAAAGATAGTAAGTTTGCTTTCATAGGGTATTCGGAACATTCCAATCCTTTATTAAATTCAAAAACAAAAGCATAAGAATCATAAAAGTACAGAAAAGTAAAACATGGGGCACATTAAGGTCGTTACTTAGTCCTCCTTATCTTCTTGCTAGTCTTCATGTGAGCCTTTTATCCTTCAAAATCCACATCATGTCATCCTTCAACCATTGCTTGTAACTTGCAGTGGGGTAGGTGTATTTGGAAGGAATGATGTCTTTTGTCACCCTACGGTGTGGCCAAGCTTCAATAATCCTGCCCAAGATCCCATTGGTGAACATTGTAGTGTGGAAGGCACCTTCATCACTAGGAGCTCCTTAATGCTCTCCAAATTGCCTTAAGATACGAGAAGTGGAGTAGTAAGAGTAAGAATGAGGCCCAACTAAAGTCACATAATGGTCCTTGTAGCAACTATGAACCATGCTTAAGATATGCCACCATTCCACGATCTACTGAATGTTGGTCTCCTTAAGGTGGCCCATGAGCTCCATGTACACTTCAAAGCCCAAGACATCTCAAAGCCAGCGATCCTTAAGATGCTTAGGAAGATAGGTGTTGGGGGGTACAGTAGGAGGATAAAGCAATTGAAGTCTCTCTTGTAGCCATATCTGAAAAAAGAAGAGAAGAGAGGAAGTAAAGAAAAAAAAAAGGGAGAGAAGAAAAGAAGAAAAGAAAAAACTGGGGAGCATGAGTGAGAAAAAATAAAAATAATGAAAGACGATATAAGGTGCCTCGGTGGGTTGAAAACCAAAAGGCAATCCATGCAAAATTAGAGGAATCCCACTAGGTTGAGAACCTAGGCAAAAGTTAGGGATTATACCTGAAGAAGAAGAGGACTTCTTGCAAAGAAGCTTGCTTCCTTCCTTTGAAAGGCATCCAAACCATTGAGAGTTTCCGCCAAGATCAGGCTTACCAGATTGCCCTTCTTTAGCTCATAAGCTACCATACACATTCGAAGGTCTACACAATATGACTGTTGAACCAAGAAATACATTACAAGGGCACATAAGCAAAAGGCACGAAGATAGTATGATCATGGCCTCTCACCCTCAAGAAGGCTCGAACCTGAAAAGTAGTTAAAGACCAACCTAAGTTTGAGTTTGTCAAATACACATCACCTATTGGCTGTGCTTTCAGGGACACCCAACACCACTCGCAGCAAGGAAGGAAGATCCCCACCCATGGTAGGAAAGATAAGATCATCAATCTTTGGTTCACCTATGATAGCAGCGAATTCCTTAATAGTAGGGCATAGTTCTATTCCATTGAAGTGGAATACATGCTAGAAAGGAACCCAATAGTTGGCAACAGCATGGTGAAGAGGCTCATCCACCCTAATTTAATAGTAAGGGAAGATGCAAGGAAGGCCATAAGGAGCAATAGTTGAAATCGGGACCTAGCTTCCTAATCCAAGTGGAGACATCAATAGGAGAGTTTTCTGCCATTGCAAGACCTCAAAAAAGTGTTCTCTGGGTTGGAAATACATTAGTGAGGGTTTTGGACCCAAATGACTAATTTTATACCTAAGTAAGTCGGCTATGGTTTTTTTGATTCGCGGCCCACGTGTGTAGAGTCAACCCTGCATACGCAAAGTCAAAGCTGCTTATGCAGGCTCATCTCCATGTACGCAAGGCGTTTGGCAGAAGCCCATGTTCCCATGTTTTGAGCACAGTTTTTCCAGTCCCAAGAATTCCTAGGGTCCCTGTGACCTAAAAAAATCATTCAAGACATATCCTAAGCAAGATTGCAAGCATCAAAGAAGCAAAGATTGTATAGAAACATACAATTTATCATTGTACTTGTAAATTAAGTGCTAAGTTCCAATCAAAAGCATGAATGTAAAAAGATATTCTTAATACAATCCTTTGTCTTAAACTTAATCCAAAAGTTTATCAAGTGAAATGAAAAAAATTAAAAGCAAAAGGAAAAAAAAACTATGTTGTGTGTATATGCTATGACTGCAGGTAATCAACAGTGTTGCCTCTTCCTTGGTTGGTAGCTAGGGGTTGCCTTCTAGTCCTCCTCTTAGCCACCATCATCAACATCATCATCACCACCACCAGGGTGGGCCGCTCCTCCAGGTCCATATAGATCCCTCAAGTAGTTGGCCACCTCCAACTTGAGATTCCCAGCCAACCACACCAACTCCTTATGCTCTTAAATAATGGGTTGCAATTTAAAAGAAGAAAGATTAGTGAATGAAACAAGAAAAGAAATGGCAAAGAAGAAAGAACAAAAATGAAGAAAGGACTCACTGCTCAAGTGTTGGGAGGGAAAGGATAGCCCATGACATTGGGATTACAAGGCATGACATGCTCTCGAGCAAAGCCATCCAGACTGTAGGCATAGACCATCCAAGGGATGTATGGAGGATCAATGGGCTCACTGGCAGCAGGTCCCCCTTATTACAATTCCTTGCATTAGTAGTCATGACAAGCAAAGAAAAAAAGAGAAGAAGAACAAAAGTTTGAGCATATACCTAAACAGTAAGAGAAGGCATGAGATGAGTGATGTTGAACTCATCATAATCCAACCCCTCAAGAAGTTGCTCGACATAAGAAGTACCACTCCCCTATGAGTTGTACTCAACATTGGTCATGGAGTGTAGGGCAAGCATGAACTTAGGAGGGTCCCTCGGAATCTGTGGGTCATTCATACCCATTAACTGGCGCCGTACCCTCTCTGCCAAGTATAGCGCCCTCACACCCGCTCCTTCAAAAGGTTGAGTAATCTTTGAAGCGATGAAAGTGGTAGGCTCCAAGTCTTGAGAAGCAGGAAGGGGCTGGCCGGCCCATGGGGTCCAGTTAACCTATAAAGACATGAGGTTAGAAGAAATACATCCTAAGAAGAATGCATAAAAAATCTTGAGAAACTAGAACTACTGAACTTACCTCATCAGAAGTCAACCCAGCAAGGTGGGCCCTCACTTGGTGGAAGTTGTTCAAAACTAGGTCGGTGCCCGAAGTTATAAGGCCATACCTAACCACCCATCACTACAAAAAGAAGCACAAACCACAAGTTGGATGCAAGATAACACTTTGCAACATGGCAGATGCAATATAATAGATGCAAGATGACAATTTTCAAGGCAATATTGTTTGCAAGACTACGAGCTACAAGTGAAGGTAAAAGACTAAAAAGAGATCTGACCTCAAGGAGCTTCCAAGGCCCTACAAGTTACTTCAAAGTGCCCCGGTTGAGAGTGTTGAGGATGAAGTAAAGGTAAATAGACATGCTTGCCCCCAGTTGGCCCTCCGTGCCTAACCAAAATCCTGGAAGAGGGTTAGCCACCTCAAAGACACCGTTTGCCCACCATTGGCAAAGAGGTAGGTCCCCATCAAGTGGAGAAGGAAAGCCTTAGCCATGCAGACACATTCCTTAGTGGAGTACTTCCTCCCTAACATGTTGATGCCTAGCTGCACATCCAACACGCCATCCAAACTAATGATGGACCTCTCGAAACCAAGACCAGTCATGCAATAAAAGTCATAGGGAGTCGTTGGGAAATTTAGAGAAGTTTCAAATCTAGTACAAAACCTTTATCCCTAGACTCTACAATCCCCATAGATGAACTCACAGCAAAAACCTTCTATTGCTTTAGAACCTCTGAACTCTTCAATAAATGAACACCACCCTTTGATGCATGAATCCTAGTACGTGACTAACCAATTGCGCGGATCCCAGTACACGACTTAATCACCAACTAGAAGAAGATTGTTGGTTGCAAAGTTCATCACTTCATCAACAATAAAGATTAAGAAGCACTTGGTTATAAAACCCTAAGGCGCAAAAGACACAGTGGCTTCTTTCAGAGAGAATAAGGCATCAGTCACCTTTTGCATATGTTCTCCTTGTATTCTCTTATGTGACGGCGTCTAAAATAAGCCTTATATAGGTCTAGGGTTGTGAGAAAAGAAATCTTACATAAATACAAATACTTAGGTCGAAAATCAGATCTGGAAATCTGAATTCCTGTAACCTTGATCGATTGGGAGGTGTCGAGGGGAAAGAAGCTTTCTCGATTGATCCACCAGCTATTGAGAAGGTGTCGAGATTGCGATAACAATCAACTGAAGAGCTCGATAGATAGCCTAGCTGTTGAGAGGTGTCGAGCAACTGTCGAGCTATCTGTCCGTAGGTGTCGAGTTATATGTCCCGCTTTAATGAATAGCTTTTCTTCACTTGTTTCTTGGTCCAATCTTCATGGCTTTAATACTAGACTTAAACAATATGTTTCTTTAAGTATTAAACACATCCTAGGTCTACCCAAATACAAGTAAAGTGTGCGTTTTGTCAAAGGATTAGCCAATTACATAAAAGAATGACATATGTTCTTAACAAGTGAAACACATATGTTCTAATAGGAGTCACAATCATCTTTCGCTCGGCGATGTGAAAGGTGTGGGTAGTGTCCCATCACCTTTCAATGAGGCACTGTACTAAGGTAGCACTCGCAGACTTCTTCGAAAGGAGACTAGTGATAGGCTCAAAGCCCGCCTCTCGGACATAGCCTCTAGTTTTAGGGATGAGCAAGTTGAACGATTCTACAACCTTATTTGTGCTTCCCCTGCCAACATAAGGGGTTGATGACTGCAAAAAATAAAATGTTGTTAAATTCATGATTCGAGTGAAATTAAAGAAATATGGTGTTTTGGTGTGAGAGTGAAGATAAATAGGATGATACAGTGATAATCGAATGCGAAAATGACAAGAATGTGTTTTAGAATTGCATATGGAAGTGAAACGGTTGAAAGAGGAGTAAAAATAGGCAGAGCGGGGCTTCTGCCAAATGTCTCACATACGTGGGTCAAAGCCCACACATGCAGAAAAGACCTCACGTATGCAGGTCCATTCCCATGTACGCAAAACCTCAAGAACACACCTACGTACGCATGAATACAATCTACATATGCAGGCTCAAGCCCACGCACGCAAGAACACAGATAGAAGCAGTTCTTCAACATTTTCAAGAAAAAATAATCTAGAATCAATCCTAAACATGTTCCTACCCCTCCTAAGACATTAGGTTTTCATTTAAACCCATCCCACAACAAAACCTAAGCATTTACATGGCAAAAAGCACATTCAAACCAAAGATCAGAGAGGAACTTGAAAATGAGAAAAAAATGAAAAGCTTATAGATTCGCCCATAGGAATGTGATTCTTTAGCTGGTATGTCAATGGTGGAGGTCCTACCTACCTCGTGACTCCACTCCAATGGGTGAGACAAAAGGCATCAGCAGATAGGACGTGAAAGGATTTCCTGGCATTGGTACCATTGAGGGAGATGATGAGAGAAAGAGAGAAAATAAGGAAATGAGGAAGTTGGAGAGAATGGGAGAATCAGAAACTATGAGAAAAAGAAAGAGGAGAGGGAGGTTTTTGTAGAGAGAAAAGAGAGAGGAGTTGTGAAGAAGATGAAGAGATGAGGAAAATAAAGAGAATGAAGGAAAAAAAAAAAAGGAAACAGTTGGTAACCGTTGGAGAAAATAAAAAGGCAGGAACGCACCTGATGGCTAAACTATGAGTAGTTTAGGCCTTACCACTAAACTACATGTAGTTTAGTCATGAATAGTTAAAAAAAAAAAAAAAGTTTTTTCAAAAAAGGGAAGGATATCTCAAGACTTCCACAAATTATCAAAATCAAAAAAGATTTTCCCTAGTGAATCAAGCACATTTTTCCCAGTGGATCAAGCACCTCAAGAACCTTCCCCCAACAGGTCAAGCATGCTAAATATCATCCCCAATAAGGAATCAGAAGACACTTCCCCAATATTTCAAGCATTCCAAGCAAAGTATCCCCAGTGAAGGAAGCAGAAGATTCTTCCTACAGTGAATCAAACCTACCGAACATCATTCTCAGTAAGGAAGTAGAAGACTCTTCCTCAATATGTCAAGCATCTAAAGCAAATCCCCAGCAAGGAAGCAGAAGATTCTTCCCCTGTGAGTCCCATACAAAAATCCCTAGCAAGAAAGTAGAAGATTCTTCCTTAAAATCCTCTATAAACCATGAAGGAAGCAGGAGATTCTTCCCTAGTGGACCCCAAATCCTCAGTACGTTTCTCATCTCCAAGCAAGTCATAAGAGGTAGAAGATTCCTCCCCATGCACCTTCATTCCTCAGTGAGTTCTTCTCCATCCCTAGTGGATCCTACTCATGCACATACCCTTTGGGAATTGAACATGCAGGCACGGCAGAAAAAGGTAGAGATAGTGATAGAGAAAGAGGCCAAGGCCAACCTGGGGCAAGAGCCTCACCAGAAAAGGTAGAGAAAGAAGTGAAAAAGACAAGAGGAACAAGTCACCCGGATAAGTTTGAAGCAAGAGCCTCGGATGGACACCACAGAGTCTATATCCTTTTTGTTTTTTGTTGGGTTAGCTTGTGAGAGCACCCTTGTTTGTTTTCTTTTTCTTTATTAGTGACTTTGGAATACTGAGTCAGTCGCCATTTGCTTGCAAGTGGCAAAACAAGTTCTAGGATAGTGAACTTGTCGTTGCTTGTTTCCCGAGCAACAAAGGTGGGACTTCAGATATACGAATCCCACGTAGCTCTTCGGAGTTACACCCCACCTCATATATGCGCAATATGTGTTGTGTGCGTAGGTAGGGCCCGAGCCATACATCGAAACAATATGTTTTGTCTCTTATTCTTTTGATTCCATTAGCAAAACTCACGAATCAAAAGAAGGGCATCTGTAGCCACCGCATTTTATACCCCTTATGACTCGGGGCCCCGTTCCGCAATGATGCTTAAACTCTAAGGCCTAAGGCCAGTTTAGAGCCTAATCAGATATTAAATTGGCTTGAGGAGTATTAAAATGGAAAATATAACCTTTTGAAATGAGCAAAAATTTATTTTTGGAAATAAAATGACCAAAGTAGCCCTCAACTTGCGTACATGGGTCGTGGCCTGCATACGCGAGCTAAAGCATACGTATGCAGGCACGTTCTTGCGTACGCAACTACAGTTTCAGAAGCATATGAAAGGCAAGTTTTCTGCAATAATGACTGAGGTTTGGAATGAATCACACATCGTCTGGGAGCCTTTCCAAATCCCATTTTTTCAACAATAAAAGGCCTTACATGGTGCATTTTTAAAACACACAGAAATTTCACGGGAAAAACCTAAGATTCACTAGAAAATAGTGAATCAAAAGGAAGTTTTTCACAAAACACCCTCAAGTCTCTTTAGTCTCTTTTTATTTGATTAGGACCTTTTCTGGTCCCCAATCTTTTGAGTTTAAGATTACTAATCACTCTTTCATTGAATTATGATAGATTTGATTGAGGGAAATGATAAAAAATCAAGCCTAGGAACTTTTGCTTTAAGGTAAGCTTTAAAACCCTTTCTTTTTTTTTCTTTTCTGCCTTAATCTTTGTTTTAATCTACTTCTTTTTTTTAGTTTATGTTTGCTTATGTTTATCTAGGTTAGTTTTAGGTTTTCCTTATATCTTTAAGCATGATAGGTTATTAGATTGTATGTTTCAAGTTTCTACTCTGTTTCTGTGTTGATTAGGGTTTCTAGGTAAGGATCTGTGCATGCATGAACTAACCTACGCACGCAGGCTGAACTCATGCATATGCAGACCTGTTCTAGCGTGCATGATGTCATTAATAAGAAAACCCTAATTTTTGTTTGTTTTGATTCTGCCTTCACATGTTTGTCTACATAGCCTCCTTTTCACATGTTTTTAAGCCTCATAAAATATTTGCTCACCTTTTTAACATGCTTGTTTGTTTTCATATGTCTAGATTAGGGTTTAGTCTAGGGTTTCTTCATTTTAATGCCATCCATCCACATGTTGCTGAGAGGTAAGTAAAAGGGTAAGTCATGCATTAGAAATGCTCATGCATTTGTGTTAGGTTTTCTTAGATGTATGGTTAGGGTTTCTATTATGTTAACTTTTTGTATTTGATATGTTTTGCTTGATGATATGCTTGCTGCCATGTTTTGTTTTAGATAAGGTTTTTCATATGTTCGATGTATGATTAGGGTTTCTTTTGTTTGGCTTTCTTTTGTTTGGGTAGATGGATAAGTATGATTGTTTAGGGTTATAGATGCCATGTTAGTGTGTGTGTGTGAGTCTAGAATACAAGTATTAAGATGGTTTTTAATAGGATTAAGACATAGGACACAACAATGGGAGGCCAACCTTAGGGTTAGGCGATCTTGGGTGCCTAACACCTTCCCAAGAGCATACCTAAACTCTGAACCCAAACTTTGGTAGTAAGATCAAAAGGTCCTTTCTCGTAAGGACTATATTCATAGTTCCTAGACCATATAACTAGGTGGCGACTCCAATTGACCCTAACTTTCCCTTGCGCCCATAGTGGATTAAGAGGATAATACTATGGTGGAAGCCCTTATGTCTGATCTAGTGATAATTCTAGCTGTGATAAATCTAGACCCTTAACCTAGTTGATACTTTTATAAACCTAATTATTGGTTCCATAGGTCTAACTATTGTCACTGCTTGTCCAATTGTTATAATGAAGCAGTACAGAAGGAATACTATTGTTGGTAGGATGCAGATTTATGCACTTGTGAAAGAGGTATCTCCAAAATCTCTTTATCTTCATACATCCTTTCTTTCTTTTTTCTTTTCTTCCTTGTCTACATTCATGGGCTTGCCTTTTTTTGTACTTATGATTCCAATAGCTTTGAGATAGTGACAAGACATAGCTAGATAAATGTGATGAGGGGTTTGAGGATACATATACAGACTTTGGTAGTTTTCTGCCCCTTACCTATTTCTCGTCATGTATATCTAATGCTGATGTATTTTCACTTCAGTTTTTACTATTGAGAACATAATAGCAATTCACAAGAGCCTAGTTGATTTTGTTACAGCTGGAGAGACTACTTCTGAAAAGTCCCAACTATGATTCTCCCATATATTCATGATGTTCCCTAGAGTAAAGGATCTCTAAGCATGATCTTAAATTGCTCATACTGCTAGAAGGAATTGTGACTTGATAAAGTTCAGCTACTCTTTTGTTGTTATCGCTAGATATTTGACTAGGGTATTTTACTTTACAGCGATGCATGAAAATTTTCTAATCTCGCTCTTAAGAATATTGATCTTCAAGAGTGCTTGAAGGCATTGTAAAGAAACATTCTGGCTTCATGGTTGGATGCAAGATTGGTGCTACCATAAGAGGACTCTTATTCCACGTGTAGGTTGCTATATCATATTTGTTGTGTCGCCGAATCATGTATTGTTTGTGATGATGAAGATAGCTGATCCGAGGAGAATATTTCATCAATGATGGTTGAACTTTATCCTTTGATCAAATGGATGAGATCATGTGGTGTTTGTTATCCAATGGTGGTTCTTCTCCAGCAGAGACCTTTGGCAATGGCTTTGTTGGAGTAGATCTTTATATTTTGTTATGTGTATTTTTCCAAAAATTTTCTTTGGTGATATATTGTGATATAATGTAATGTAATATGTGAAGTATGTTGTAAGCTTATACAGCCGTAAATGTTGTATTCTATGTGATGTTTTGAAAATTATTCTAGTCATATATGTTGTGTTTTATGAAATTACTTGAAACTAGTTCAACCTTATAAGCTATATTTAATTTAGCCATAATATTTTTTTTGTCAAGATATTTTGATTACTACTCTTGGGTTCAAAAAATCAAAGTATGGTCATGGAGGCAATATCTATTTTTGAAATCACTTTCTAAATGCAAGACCATCTTATTTTGAAGAGATCCAACCATAGAGGTTGTTATCAAATTTGAATATGTATAAGTTTGAAGTATGAAACATGTTTTGATCATTGAAAGATTGATACACTTAAGCCAAAATATGGCAAATGGAAGTCATACATTTTATTTTGTGATAATTACTTGTTGGAATCATGATATTTTATTTTGGAGATATCAAGTTGTAAAAGGTCATCATTGCAAGTAAGATTGAAATATAAATATAGATGTAAGAAAAATATCTTAAAATATTCATAGTTTTGAAATAAGCATAAGATACTCATAGTTTAGAGCAAAGACATTGCTTACTCTCTATTTCTGAAGTAGTTTGTAGGAAATATGATGATTGAGTTAAGTATGATATAACCCCAGCCATTTGCCATTGATAGGTTCCGTGAGATTTTTGCCTTTCACTGTGATTAGACAATAGTAATTGCAATCATAAACTTCTCTAACAAGATAAAGGTCTTTGGATGTCGAGATGTTGGATTGATTGGGCCTTTTAGATCCAAGTCCCCAAGTGTAAGATAGTTGATGTTGATAGAGCTT
Source organism: Quercus lobata (assembly GCF_001633185.2). NCBI lineage: Eukaryota > Viridiplantae > Streptophyta > Magnoliopsida > Fagales > Fagaceae > Quercus > Quercus lobata. Next base: position 59,334,784 of record NC_044907.1, on the reverse strand, counting down.
AAGATTCCAAGGGTTCCAATGATATGATGATTATAGCAATATGATGCATGGGCTCACCATGGCCTTAAATATACGTGGGGCTACCGTGGCTTTGATGGTGATTATAAAGCTTCTTTGAGGGATGATAGCCAATTTGTTTGATCCAATAGATGATTAAAAAAAAAAAAAAAAAATTCTTTTGGTGATTGGAACAAGATTAATGATTCCAGCTACAAGGAGTTATTGAATTTCTTGGATGATTCGAGCTTTTATATTGGGATATAAAATTCTCAGGGGTTTTATGCCTACAAAATCGACAAAGCCCAATGTTTAAGAATCATGATGATGATTGAAATAAATAATATGTTTTGTATTATAATTTTGAATAATGGTGGCAATAATGTTTGAGATAAAGTAATATGTATTTAGTGTGATAGCTTTGATTGAATGATGTACATGATATAAAATTAAAGTAGGAGACGACCCTTGTGATATTTGCACTAGGGCAATAAGTTGGTATGGATCAGTTATATATATATTAGATACTTCTATAGTTTTAGAGCTAGAAGGTCCGAAATTCCTTTTAAATTTAGGTGCATCCTCCTTCTTTATGGTCCCATTATTTATTGCATCCTCAATCTGAGTACCAGCAGCTATTAAAGCTTTAAAATATGGAAAGTATTAAGAAAACAAATATTTATTGTATACAAGTAACAAGTTTTTTACAACCATGGTTAATTGCTCTTATTCATTCGGCCTATTCATCATCTGTGCAGCTTTGGACCTCCATTTGGTAATGAAGGCGGAAAAGGACTCCTTCAGCTCTTGTTTAGTGGTCTCCAAGTCTCTTCTTGTCACGTCCACCTCTATATTGTACTTGTATTGGTTATGGAACTCCCTACAAATGTCTTCCCAGTTTCTAGCTCTATTATCTTCCATGTTGAGGAACCACCTAAGGGCAGCCCTAGTCAAGGTGTTTTGGAACATTTGTACCAACATTTCTTTAGTAGCTCCCAGAGGCTACATAGCCCTCATGTACATCTTTAGGTGGGATTTGGGGTAGCCGGTGCCATTGAACTTGTCCAAGATTGGCATCTTGAACTTTGGGGGCAATCTTACATCTAGGAATAGAGAAAGCGATTGATAATCCATGAGGTCTTCTATCCTACGCACCCATTTGATCATCTCCTTCATCTTACTTATCTTCTCATTAATCTTCTTCTCACTCTTCAAGATAGGGGAAGTCTGATCAGTCTTGTTTTCCTCTTGGCTACCTTTCAAATTCTGAAACTGCTATACCATGAGGTTCATGTATTCCTTCAACTAAATTTGGCTTGCCACCATAGTGTTTAGTAGCTCTTGAGTGCTCATTTTCTCTTCGGTGTTTTGGTGCTCTTCTCCCTTTGCCATGGTGACAGAGTCTTTAGATTTCTTATGGCTGGCTATCTTGCAAGTCGAACACGGGGTTGAAGTGTTGTAACTGTGGGGTGCCTTCTATACTCAAGGGCTTTAGTACCGTGATAGGCTTGGAATTGGAACTGCTAGCTTGGCTGTCGTTCTTGGATTCTCTTTGGAGTCTTCCCTTTGATCTTGACCAAATTCTCCCCAAAAAAAAGGCTTGGTTAGGTCAAACAAAGCTAGGTCCCTATCTATGTCAATCTATCAACCAAACACACACACACATAGGATGTAATGCAATTTTAACATAGATCGGCCTAAGGACAGGTTCTAAGTCATTACATTGTAGGGTGGGTTTGTTGTTGTATTGTTTCCCATAGCTAGGACGTTACACCTCCCAACTTATAATATAATGAACATTATATTGGTCCAAATGACATGGTCTATCCTTTTTAGTCAATAGGAAATGATCCAGTGAGCTATGAGTTCGTGAGTTCACCACTAGGTACCTGAATCTAATGAAGACCGGTGATCCATGGTTACTACCACCATATGTTGAGATAGGTGCATGTATATTTTTTGTTTGATGGCACATACTATGACAATTAGGGAAAGCTTTTAACAATCAAGACGGCAATTTCATATAAAATATCATACAAAAAATACACAAACATAAGCAATACTAGACAAAAAAAAAAAAAAAAAAAAAAAAAAAAACACATCATACAAATACAAGGGTATTTAATTGGTTATTTAAAGTCAATTGTGAAGCTTAGCCCTCAATATCCCCAGTGGAGTCGCCACTATGATGGACTGGGGTTAAAAACCTATTGGGTACTCTTAAAAAAGGGTGTAGGCATCGAGACCTTCCCTTTTCAGGATCATATGGAGTCGCCATTTATTTTATAAGAAAAATAAGAAAACTATACAAATTACAACATATCTTGAATAATAATCTTCTCATTAATTGGAAACCATTACATCTTGATAGAAAGAACTTTACATTGCTTTGTTTTCTATTTACAATCTAGTAAAGAAATTCAAGACTTTGCTTCCTAGTTACATTCTACCTAAAATAAAATAAGACACTAAATCTACCAACCTAAGATTCTAAGATTCGGAAACTAGGTTATATGATGGGAAGGTGTTAGGCACCCACCCTGCCCAAATAGAGTCTGGTCTTCTAAACTTTAAAAGACCAATAAATACCCATATTTAGAATGTCAAATGATGTACAGCAAATGCCATGTCGATCCTAGACCTAGGGTTAGAATGATACTTAAGAACCTTAGACTTGTAATTTTATTTTGTGTAAAAAATTAAAAGGTTTTATGAGAATGTTTAGTGAAAAAATCAAATCTAAGTTTCCATAAAAAAGAAAAAGAATGAATTTTTAATAAAAAATTCAGATCCAGTTTGGAATTTTTTTAAAAAAAAAAAAAAAATGTAAGAAAACATTTTTTTTTTAATGAAAATACAAGTTTTAATGAAAAATGCAGATTTGGTTTGTTTGTTTGTTTTTTTTTTTTTTTTTTAATAGGTTAGATTTTTATTCTGAAAAAATACAGAGCAAATTTTATCTTAAAAAAATAGATTATATTTTATCAAAAAATATAGATTGGATTTTTTTTTTTTGAAAACTGCAAAATAGATTTTATAAAAAAAAAAATACAAATCAGATTTTTTATTTAAAAACATACCATATTTCATACACAAAATACAGATTAGATTTTATTTTTGAAAATCATGGAGAAAAATACAGATCTAGTTTTAGATTGAAAAAACATGGAGAAAAATATAGATTTGATTTTAGTTTTGAAAAACATGGAGAAAAATGCAAATCTGATTTTAGTTTTGAAAAAAAAAAATTGGAGAAAAAACCAGATCTGATTTTAGTTTTGAAAAACATGGAGAAAAATGTAGATCTGATTTTAGTTTTGAAAAAAAAAAGAAAAAAAAAAAAAGAGAGGAGAAAAATGCAGATCTGATTTTAGTTTTGAAAAACATGGAGAAAAATGCAGATTCTAATTTTAGTTTTGAAAAACATGGAGAAAAATTCGAATATGATTTTAGTTATTAAAGAAACATGGATTCTCTTGCAGATCTAAAATCTTAAGAAGAAATTTAACCCTAGATCTAGACGTTTTCATTAACAACTCATGTGAATTTTTCAAAAGCAAGAAATAAAGCATGCAATAACATATGACCAACATGGTTATTTAAACACAAAAAGCAACATCACATTCATGGAAAATAAAGCATAGATAAGAACATGTTTTTGAAAATAAATGAAATCATGTTATGGAAAGTAAAGTTAGAATCATACCTGCATGAATGTATTCCACAAGTAGAGAACTATCCGAGAGATCAAAGAGAATGAATTTCTAAGGATTTAAGTGAAGCCTCTTAACAAAAAAGAAATTCCTAAAGCAAATCTTCTAGAATTTCTTTAATGTAAGGGGAGAGAGGAGTCAAAAAAAGGAGGTCTTGATTTCTGATTTTAGTTCCCTATAGAGGTTTGGTGCTTAGAAAATAAGCTAGGTTGGATTAGATATGAATTAGGTTCTTATTCCTAAAAATTCAAAATGGATGAGTTTTATCTTGATCAGAACATTTTCGAGCCAAGCCTTGAAGCTATGCCAATCGGCACTTGCCATGTTGTAGACACCACATTTTGTACCCGTTATGACTTGGGCCCTCGTTCCCCAATGATGCTCAAACTCTAAGGCCCAAGGCCAGTTTAGAGCCCAATCAGATATTAAATTGATTTGAGGAGTGTTAAAATGGAAAATACCACTTTTTTAATTGTACAAAAATATATTTTGGAAATAAATGACCAAAGTGGCCCTTGGCCCACATACGTGGGCAGCAACCTGCAAACGTGGGCCAAAGCATGCGTATGCAGGCATAATCTAGTGTACAAGCTAGGGTTTCAGGGATATGGAAAAGGCAAGTTTTCTGTAATAATGACTAAGGTTTGGAATGAGTCCCACATTGTCTGGGAGCCATTCCAAACCACATTTTATAAAAAGCCTTACATGGTACCATTTTCAAGACACATAGAAATCCCACAGAAAAAACCTAAGATTCACTAGAAAATAGTGAATCAAAAGGGAATTTTTCACAAAACACCCTCAAGTCATTTTTATTTGATTGAGACATTTTCTGGCCCCAATCCTTTGAGTTTAAAGTTTCTAATCACTATTTTATTGAATTGTGATAAATTTGACTGAAGGGAACGGTAAAAAATCAAGCCTAGGAGCTTTTGCTTTAAGGTATTCCTTCTTGCTTCCTTTTTCCTTTTTCCTTTTCTGTCTTTCTTTTTAGTTTTAATCCTGTTTCTTTGCGTAGTTTAGGTTTTCATATGTTTGCCTAGGTTAGTTTTATAGTTCTGTTGTGTTTTAGGCATGCTAGATAGTTAGAATTAGGGTTTTTTGTTTGTGCTCTATTTTTGATTTCGGGTTTTTGGGTTAGGGTTCCTGAATAAGTCCCACGCATGCATGTCATGAGCATGCATACGCAGGTTAAATCCTACGTACGCAGGCAATTGCCCAGAAACCCTAATCTAGATTCCTTATGTTGTTTGTTTGGTTTGTTTCACATGCTTTGCCTTTTTTTAAAGCCTTTTCATATGATCATATGTATTTGTGCCTCTGCCTCACATGCTTTTTTGTCTTTCAACATGCTTAGATTAGGTTTTTATATTTAATGCCATGAACATGCATTCACATGCTCATACATAATGTCATAGGTGCTGAATTGATGAAAGGTAATTGAAGGTAAGTCATGCATAGGTATGAACATGTATTTGATGGTGTATTGTTGAATGCTTTGCTTTATGTCTTTCAATACCAATTATATGCTTTACATGATCTTGTGATTGATGATATGATTGTTGTCATGTTTGGGGCAGTTACCTGATCTTGTGATTGATGATATGATTGTTGTCATGTTTGTCTTTCAACATGCTTAGATTAGGTTTTTATATTTAATGCCATGAACATGCATTCACATGCTCATACATAATGTCATAGGTGCTGAATTGATGAAAGGTAATTGAAGGTAAGTCATGCATAGGTATGAACATGTATTTGATGGTGTATTGTTGAATGCTTTGCTTTATGTCTTTCAATACCAATTATATGCTTTACATGATCTTGTGATTGATGATATGATTGTTGTCATGTTTGGGGCAGTTACCTTGTGTAAATGTATGATAGGTTTTTCACATGTTAGATGAATGCTAGGGTTTTTTATGTGTGTTTGGCTCTCTTTTGCTTTGCGGATAGATAAGTGTGTTTGTTTAGGGATAAAAATGTCATGTTGTATGTTAGATGCATGTTAGTGTGTGTGTGAGTCTAGAATATGAGTATTGAATTAGTTTTTAATAGGGTTAAGATTAAGACACAATGACGGGAGGCCAACCTTAGGGCTGGGCGATCTTGGGTGCCTAACACCTGCCTAAGCTCTAAACCCAAACTTTGGTAGTAAGATCAAAGGTCCTTCCTCGAAAAGGATGCTATATATATGGTTACTGGTGGATCACACATCTACACTACTCCTCAGTGAGTTTCTCATCCCCAAGCAAGTCATGAGAGGCAGAAGATTCCCCCCTATGCACATCTACTCCTCAGTGAGTTTTAACCATCCCTAATGGATCCAACAATCAAGACTACTTGTGCACATATCCTTCGAAAGTTGAACATGAAGGCACGGTAGGAAAGGGTAGAGATAGTGATAGAGAAAGAGACCAAGGTCAACCTGAGGCAAAAGCTTCACTAGAAAAGGTAGAGAAAGAAGTGAAGAAGACAAGAGGAACAAGTCACCTAGAAAAGTTTGAGGCAAGAGCCCTGAATGGACACCATAGAGACTATATCCTTTTGTTGTTTGTTGGGTTTGCTTGTAAGAGCACCCTTGTTTGTTTACTTTTTTTCTTTTTAAAGTGACTCTAGGATAGTGAGTCACTTACCATTTGCTTGCCAGTGGCAAAACAGGTTCTAGGATAGTAAACCTGTCATTGCTTGTTTCCCAAGAAACAAAGGTGGGACTTCAGACATATGAACCCTACACAACTCTTCAGAGTAGCACCCCGCCAAATGTATGCGTGATGTGTGTCGTGTGTGTGGGTTGGGCTCGAGTCATATGCCAAAACAAAATGTTTTGTCTCTTATTCTTTTGATTCCATTAGTGAAGCTCATGAATCAAAAGAGGGGCATCTGTAGACATTGCATTTTGTACCCCTTACGACTCGGGCCCTTGTTCCCCAATGATGCTCGAACTTCAAGGCTCAAGGCTAGTTTAGAGCCCACTCAGATATCAGATTGACTTAAGGAGAGTTAAAATGGAAAATATCACTTTTTTAAATGCATAAAAACCTATTTTTGGAAATAAAAAGACCAAAGTGGCCGTTGGCCCATGTATGTGGGCAGAAGCTTGCGTAAGTAGGTACAAGCATGTGTACGCAGGCACAATCCTGTGTACGTAGCTAGGGTTTCAGAAGCATGGAAAAGGCAAGTTTTTTGCAATAATAGTTGAGATTTGGAATGAATCCCACATCGTTTGGGAGCCGTTCCAAACCCCTTTTTTTCAACTATAAAAATCCTTACACGGTACATTTATAAGACACACAAAAATCTCACGGGGAAAAACCTAAGATTCACTAGAAAATAGTGAATTAAAGGGGAGTTTTTCACAAAACATCCTCAAGTCATTTTTATTTGATTGGGACCTTTTTGGCCCCAATCATTTGAGTTTAAAGTTTCTAATCATTGTTTTATTGAATTGTGATAGATTTGACTGAGGGGAATGGTCGAAAATCAAGCCTGGGAGCTTTTGCTTTAAGGTATTTTTTCTTGCTTCCTTTTCCCTTTTCTGTTTTTCTTTTTAGTTTTAATCCTATTTCTTTTCATAGTTTAGTCTTTTATATGTTTGCTTAGGCCAGTTTTATGGTTCTGTTGCGTTCTAAGCATGCTAGATAGTTAGAATTAGGTGTGCTCTGTTTTCTGTTTCGGGTTTCTAAGTTAGGGTTCTTGAACAAGTCCCACACACACATGTCATGAGCATGCGTTAGAAATGTTCATGCATTGGTGATATGATAAATATGCCTGTTTGATGTGTGATTTCATACCTAAATATATTGGGAAACATGTGATGAATCTTTGTCTGCCCACCATGCTTATTTCACTACCTTGGTATGATATGATAGAGCATGCTTAGATGTATTAGGGTTTATGATGTGATGAATGCCTTGATGCCATGATTAGATGAATGCTAGGGTTTCTTACGTGTGTTTGGCTCTCTTTTGCTTTGTGGGTAGATAAGTATGCTTGTTTAGGGATAAAGATGCTATGTTGTGTGTTAAATGCATGATTAGTGTGTGTGACTTTAGAATTCAAGTATTGAATTAGTTTTTAATAGGGTTAAGACATAAGACATTATGATGGGAGACCAACCTTAGGGTTGGGCGATCTTGGGTGCCTAACACCTTCCCAAGAGCGTACCTAAACTCCAAACCCATACTTTGGTAGTAAGATCAAAGGTCCTTCCATGAAAGGATGCTATATATATGGTTCCTAGACTATTGCAAAAACTAGGTGGCGACTCCCCTCTTGTGTCCACAATGGCGACTCCACTGGGATGGTGAGTTTAATTCCTATGTGTCTTGTTTCTTAAACCTTTATAAAAATTATCTCAATACTTATTTTCACACACATCACTTGTTCTCTTTTGTCCCTTAACCTTGGTTGGTGATGAGTGGGAAGATGGAAGGCTCCATTCGGGCCCGAATTTTTTGAAGTTCATCCCACCAGCTCATAATCGGTACCATTGCCTATAATGGGCTTTGAGTACCTTAAAGGTTTGCTACCAATTCACTATAGGGTTCACTTGGGCCCTCGGTTGGAATCATAGTGTAACGATCCAAGGAAAAGTGCTAGCCACATCTGCGCTATACCTCAAAAGGACTAGTTGCAATTGAGACTCCTTGTAGTTGTTAATAAAGCCCAGATCTACCCAGTGAATACCTGATGTGGGACTCATCACACACCTACACACATCATATAATCAATCATATTGGGGCATCACAATCTCCCCTACTTAAATCCCTAACGTCCTCATTAGGGCCCACTTTGTGGGGTAGTATCTTCGAGCCCACACGGGGTTACCGGGCTGGCTCTGATACCATATGTAGTTGTCATGCCCTGAACTCAACTCTAAAGATAAGCACGTGACAACCGCCGCATGCTTATAAGGTAAGTACCCTACAAGTGTGCAAGGCCTTCTTAGCAACTAAAATTTATCCTCAAAAATTAAATCAAATATATCCAAAATACCTCAACAATTTCTTTATGAATAGATCTCCAATAATTTAATAAGAACAAAATCCAAACCTCATGTACATAATGCCAATTGGCCTATAAATATAAAACTATTAGAAGACCATCCAATCCCAAAATCACTAAGCTTCTTTTCTTGCTCACAACACAACATCAAAACTCCTAAAACTTGCTTTTCTTCACAATTTGAAACTGGAGGGGGAAAAAAAGGGGTGAGCTGACAACTCAATAAGTAACCAACATACTAATAAGTTCTATAAAGCAATAGATCTATAAAGTAATAAGATGTAATATGAGTTTTCAAAAGTTTTAGTATACTATGGGTTTTCAAAAATAACTAAAGAAGTTTCATAGTCTTAAAATAATAAGTTGCAAATAGATCACATATTTTAATCTTACAAATATATAATAGATGGTTTAGAAAGTAGTCAGTTTTCCATATATCAAAAGCTATAACTTACAATAGGTTCCAAAAATACATAAGCAGTTTAAGTGACTCAAAATAGTTCAAATACTCAAACATTTCCAAAATCACATATGTAGTTTTAAGGACTTAAAACGGTTCAAATATTCAAATGTAATTCATATTCTTAACAATCTTATGACTATGACCATGTTATATCCTCGTGACTGGGCATCAGATTACCAATGAATAACCCCCATTGGTTGGGTATCAGAATACCAATGAATAACCCCTATTGGTTGGGTATTAGACTGCCAATGAATAACCCCCATTGGTTTGGGTATCAAAGTACCAATGAATAATCTCCATTGACTGGGTATCAAAATCAATTCATAGTCAGATTGTCTATATTCATATATATGAAATCATAGTTTCTAACAAAAATATATCTTATTCAAGTATGTATATAGAAATCATATACTCAGTATTAAAATATATTTGTAATAATCATTTACTTGAAATCAGTAATACAATAGAAATAAAAATTTGAACAATTATGAAAAATTTTCAATAATTAAAATACGCAAAATAAAACCAATTAGGATAAGGTTACTTACCTCCAAAAGCCATATCAAAAGGAACTTCTCCTTAACACTTCCTCTAAAATCCTTAGATATCACCTAAACAATTTTTCAAATATCATTTACTTAATAATATAATATTTTTAAAATAAAACTTATATGAATACCCGGCCAGAAGAGAGACTCTTAAAAATATTCAGTAATTTCCCACTCCACGTATTCATAATATATATATTTCCTCCACTTTCTGCCACTAACAGTATCTAGGGATAAAGCCTATAGATACACCATATGTATAGCCATATAGGGTCAAAAGTACACCACCTAATCTTCCATTCGTGTGCTCATATATATATATATATATATATTATTCCCCATTCACCCCTAGTTCTCTTTGAGATGAGGAAAAAACTAGGAAAAAGGTACTATATTCTATATCATACAAATTCAAGCCTACACAGACACCATTACCTTTTGCGATTTGCCAAAACCCCAATTTGGTAAATCTATGCAAAAACTGGACCTAAGAACCTTCTTTTACACTTAACACAACACCGAGCACAGAGAAAATAAATCAAATGCCTTCTTTGTTTACAATGTTAATCTCATTGGACATATAAGCAGTCTCACTATTGGCCAAAATACTCACATAAAAATATAATTTAATTACATATAAAGCCTAAATTTGACAAAGGACGAGATTTCTTAGGTCTTACCTCAAGTGTGCCATCAATCTTTCACTACTTGAACAAACTCAAAAGTCTTCCTCCAAAATATCTATCGTTATACTCTAACTTAATTAGCTTATATATATAGTTAGGGTTTCAACCTAATTTTCTAAAAACTTCCTTAATAATATTAATTATAAAAATTTACCCCACAAAATGATTTAATTAAATACCCCTCTTTTAAATCTTTTTTTTTTTTTTCCGGGTATTACACATAGCCCATATAGTTATGAGTGACCTACTTACCTATCCCTTTAGCCTTAGGGAGCCTACCCACACTAGAGAGATCTTAGGCCCTATCACAAAGCATACCCTTTATATATCTCTTGTTTGTTCAACCATATACCATGTGTTCACCTAATTCTAAAGGACAAATAAAAGATTTTGAAAATGGAAGGGATGGCCCTAAAGTTATGGCATCCCCTAAGATGTTATTTGATAAAAGAAAAGAAGTTCTCACATATAAGAGGCTTGTCCCTAAATCCAAATGCATATCTTAACTTGAAATGTTCACAAGACTATAGTTTAATTGCTATCATAGGCCCAAGTGGAAAAATCCCTTTTGAAAAAGAGGACTTTGGGCCTAAGGTAACAAATACACAATGGACTTAGCATCCAACATCCTCCAAAGCCAAAAATGAAACTCCCTAATCTTAGGTCTTTTTGTTGCATGCCTAGGCCCAAAATGATGAGAATTTCATAGACTTTGAGAGGGAGACTACAATTTATTCTAGCTAGAGGGCTATTTCAAGAAAAAAAATGATGAAATAATGAATAAAAATGAAAAATCCAAAGGTGATGAATACATTGTAAGCCCATGTTTGAGACAAATGGTTGAAAAAATTCTAAGTGCATTCTAATGAAAGCCCATGAGAGTAAGATGAGAGCTTTATTGTAAATGGACTAAAGCCTAATGAAACAAGGGGCAGAAATCCATGAGAGGGAAGGGAGTGACATTGTAATTGGGCCTTCATTAAAATGAACCTGAGAATTTTCTAAGAACATCTAAAGTTTAAAAGGTACCTTTAATTAGGACATGAACTTAATGAAAATGGTGCTTCTTTTAAACATCGCTCCAAACCAAGTCCAATGGAAGGCAAGATGTTCAAAGGGAAGGCCCCTCAAGAGGGAAAGATGGACGCTGCAAGTGAAAGGGTCCTCATGCAAAAGATGCTTGAGTGTGTGGAGGTGCAAGTTGAAGTCCTTAAGAAGATAATAAGCCACCTCTCTGAGATAGCAAATGAAGAAGCTGAAAAAGACAAGGCTAACCATGGGCAAAGCGAGCTGACTTAAGAGGACATCAACCGCATGATGGCAGAAGGGAAGGTCTGCCTACTTTTACCTAACTTTATGCCATAACTAAAGAGTGCTCCTGGACCATGGACTTTCAAGAGGGCCCATGTTAATGACTTCTTTGAGTCTGGAGATGCGGGATCATAGGAAAATCATGATTGGCTAGAATGGACCTCAAAGGTGGGAACGAATCAAGTCGCCCCCAACTCACTTCATCCTTGAACGCAACATGGACCCTTCTTCTGACGACAATCAACAACTCATGGTGAATAAAGAAGAAGAAGGAGATGATGAAATGATTAACTGTTGGAGTGAGGACAATGGTGACTAATTCTTTGATGAAGTGAGGAGAGGCTTTCCCAATAAAGGTGAGGATCTGTATGACATAACCGAAGCTATGCATGTATGGGAACCTCTGTAGAAGGATGAGTAGAAGAGTGGTGAGCTTTGAAGAAGAAAGAAGAAGGAATTCATCATGCCTATTGTGGGGCCCATTAATAATTTAACTTGGGTTGGGTTTTCTGAAAACATGGGGAAAAAGTTTTGTAATACAAGTTCCAATGTATTTTTCAATATTTTCAATAAGATGAATTCTGATTTGGCTTACTTTCCATAACATTGAAATTTTGCACTTAAATGATTCAAATGAATTTGAACCGATGGAACCAATTCTTGAAACTATTAATTTGGGCAATGATGAGAATCCACACTTAATTAAAATTGGCTCAACTTTAAATGAAAAAGAAAGCAAAGATCTTCAAGAACTCCTCATGGAATTAAAATTGGCTCAACTTTAAATGAAAAAGAAAGCAAAGATCTTCAAGAACTCCTCATGGAATTTCAAGAGGTATTTGCATGATCTTATGAGGATATGCCTAGAATTGACCCCAAGATAGTTTAACATCACATTGATACTCATGATCACATGATGCTCGTCAAGCAAAAGTTGAGAAGAATGAGGACCGAATGGCTTTTAAAAATCAAGGAAGAAGTCACTAAGCAATTAAAGGTAGGGTTCATTAAACTCGTAAACCAAGACGAATGGATAGCCAATGTTGTGCCTGTACCTAAGAAGGATGGGAAGGTGAGGATGTGTGTGGATTTTAGGGACTTGAACAAGGCATGCCTTAAGGATGACTTTCCCCTCCCGCACATAGATGTCTGTGGTGGGCCTTTTTGTGGTTAAAGTGGGCTGGGCTGCCTCCTACGGTATTGGGCCCGAGTAATCTGAGTAAGGGAGTTGAGACTGGTCCAACTGCAACTCAATTTGGTCCGGCTTGTGCGCAAACTATGTCTTGTCTACCAGGAGCACGCTTACGGTAGGCAGAACGTGGTGCTTATCCTCTGTTTTTGCCGCAGAAGTAACTTTTCTCCAGTTTCTGCCGCAAAATGAACTTTTCTCCAGTTTCTACCGCAAGACTGACTTTTTTGCTATGTAACAAAACTTTTTGCTGTGCATTTAAGCTTCCTGTTGTGCATTGAAGTTGTTTTTTGTGCATTAAAGCTTTTTGTTGTAAAGCCTTCTGTTGTGCATTAAAGCTGTCTGCTGTGCTTTAAAGCCTTCTGCCGTGCAGTAAAACCTTTTGCAATGTGAATGACTACTCTTTGTTTTTATTGCAGAAATACTTTTCTACTTCCTGCACATAAACAAATCGAAAACCCAAAGAAAATACCCAACAAACAAATGTTAGTTTAAATGGGTTAGCATATTCTCAAATATATATATACATATATGAGTATATATACTTATACGTATTCACATATACATATATAAAATATATTTTGCAGAACATGAGAAACAAGATATATGTATATATATACTTATGGCAGGATAATGATTAGTTTGTGTCAACAGTGAAACATGTAATAACAAATAAAGAAGAAAGCTTTCACAGAAAAGGTTTAGCTAGTATAATAGCTAACACGGTAAATATAATGAAAAGGTGCTACAACAGAATAACTAGTACAAAAAGTAAAGATACCACAGCAGGACAATTGATGCAGCAGACGTGATAAAAACGTGTTACGGCACGATGACTAAATACAGTAGATATAATTTATAATGAGAGAAATCAAATATATTTGCAATCAAAATCAAGTATTGAATCTTCCCATAGGATAAGTAAACCAAAAAAGAACCCAAACCCCAACTTGAACAACCTTGTCATAGGCCTTTGCCATCAAAGTTGTGCATTTTGGAGAATAGGCCTAAATGGCTACTAGCTATTACTTTTGGGGACATCAAAGAGTGGGTTTGCTAAGAGGGAGGGAAAAGATGGTCTATTGATGCATACCCCTATTCCTGCCGTATTTTCTCTCTTTGTTTTACCACTTTCTTTCTTTCTCTACGGTCTTTCTTTACTCTTAGTTTCTTATTACTCTCCTGCCGTGGGTTGTTCCCCCTTTTTGGTCTTTCTTTTTCCTGGGTACCTCTCTCTGGGTGCTTACTACTCTCTTACCATGGGTTTTCCTCCCTTAAGTGCTTCCCTCCATTGGGTCTCTCTCTTTCGGTGTTTTTTCTCTCTTCCCCTGTTTTTCTTTTTCTTCCTCTGTTTTTCCTCTTCCATCCGATCCTTTTTTTCTACTTGGTTACCTTCCTTTTATAGCCAACTGATTCAATGAGATTTCTCCCTTTTACCCTTAAGGCTTCACCAATTGTTTTTGGTTTATTGTGGGCATCCTTTCAAGATTACCCACTCACCCATTGGTTGCCAAGACCACTGCCACTGTTCAGTTCATGTCTGCTGCACCACTACCCATCTCACGATAAAATTCCCTTTTGTTTGTTCCTGTTGTATACCTCTACCTCACTACCTAGCTCTATGGCATGCATCAGATGGTCGAACCATTTATTACTTCTTTTGGGTAAGATACCATCCCAGCAATATATATTCCCCAAAAGAAGTCACAGCAGGAAACCAAATATAGACCCCCTTTTCCCCCCCACCACCAAACCACATCCTCTGAATCCCCTTGACTGTGGACCCACCTCCCTTGTATTGGTTGGGTATAGGTTTGTGGTACCTTGGCCCTTCTGTGCTATCTTCTGTGTTTGCCTCCCACGCCGTTTCTGCCGTAGCAGATTAGCTTTGTTTTGGTCTACTGCGTGTTTTGTCTTATTTCTTCACGCGTTTCCTGCTACGTTTGTCATTTTCCTTTGGTTTGGCTTTTCTTTCCTTCAAGTGATTCTTGCTACTGACACTTCCTGCTGCTCCTTGTTTCTTTTCACCATGCTTCTTTATATTAGCTTTTACACCTATCTTTTTTATACAAAAGGATTTGGGCCTTTGTAGGCTAGATAATGTTGACGGGATCAAAAAGGTCTTGGGCCCAATTTGTCTTTGTTTGTCGAAGCCATTCTGCCAGGGAACTGCGTTATGCGGCAGATTTGTATTCTGCGGTAGATTTGTGTTTTGCTATAGATTGCTTTCACTTGCTCTTATTTCTTTGGACCTTTCTTGCTCTTCGGTCTTCTTGGTGGGCCTTACTTTTTCATTGGGCTTTCTTCCTCATGTGCTTTTGGATATGGATTTGCAAAAATGGACATCAACATTCAGCCCCCTGAGCATATGGATTGCTCCTGCAATTCGTATGCGAAAACTCATGCAATTTTCTTTCGCAGGTTGTTTCACAACTCTTATGCGAATGATTCTCTTCTTTTCTTCATGGGCCTGTTGTTTCAACCTTTACTCTCCTGGAAAATCATTCTCTTTCTTTCTATAAATTCGTGACCTTCCAAGGGTAGCCAAAAAAAGTTTCTCTTCATGCGGGTGGTGGTTTTGTTGCTGTCACCCAAAAGCAAGCTTGTTGAAAACTTTGCCTCTCTTTATCTCAGTTGTTTCTACTGACTGCCTGTATGTTATTATTTGACTTGTGCCTGCTGGGCCTCTTTGGGCCTGCTGTATGCTTTCTTTTTGCTAAATTCCATTAGCCCAGTACTATCATTGGGCTTGTACTATGTTGTTTCGGGCTTTCTTGTCCCATTTCATCGCTTTTGGGCTCCTTTGTCCCATTTAGGCTCCTTCGTCCCATTTTATTCTTTTGGGCATCCTTGGCCTGTTTCATCACTTTCGGGCTCCTTTGTCCCATTTGTTTTCTCTTGGGCGTCTTGGGCCAGTTTGCTTTTCTTGGGCTTTCTCGGCCCTTTTCCAAACTTCGCATTACCATGGGTTTTTACTAACTTCATTGGGCTTCCCGGACCCAATTACCTTATTCTCATTCTTGGGGCTCATGGGCTTGCCATCAACCCCTTACTTTCTTTGTTTTCATTACTTTGGGTCTACCGCGGCCCATTCTCACTTTTTCACATCATATACTGCCCATGGTTTGCTTTTTCTCTCTTTCCATCTCATGGGCCTGTGATCCATTATATCTGCCATTCGAGCTTAATGGTTGTCTTCTCAATTTACTAACTCTTTTCTTCCCATATTGTTGGGTTTTTTCTTGCTATTGGGCCCCCTTGCCAAAGTGGGCATCAACACTATCCTCATTCAAAGGGATTGTCAATAATGATTTGTGCATCCTTCTCTTCTTCATCATTCCCTTGCTTGTTTCTTGGTTTGCTTCTTGGAAATTTCTTGTGATCTTGGACTTTTGCAATGGTACTCATTTCTTTATGTTTGTGGCAATTTGTATACTTATTTCTTCACATTTCTGTAGTAGCACGTACTCATTTCTTAGCTTTTGGGGGACAAATACTCATTTTTCTGCTTCCGCAGAATATGCAGACACTTTCTGCTGCAATACATGCACTTATTTCTCCTCATTAATACACCTTTTACTCTGCTTCTACTATAGTAGCATCTATACTGTAGGAAGTGAAGGTTGTGGCAGATTCTGCGGTAAAAGAATTAGGCTGCTTCAGCTAACTTACTTTCCCCACATATTCCTTAGTATCATCTCTTCATTCTTCCATAAGTGTAGTTGCTCTCTAAGAATGGTTAGAAGACACAGATGTCGTGGAATCCTTCCTTGTTGGGTTCTTGTTCATTATGGTGTTCCACATCTCTGTAGAATGCTCAAAATTGGCTCTTTGGATTCCTTGACTCTTCTTCTCTTGCCAACTTCACGAATAGCACTTTGTGGAGTGAGGATCCTTCTTACGGTCTTCATTTTTCTTTTTTTTTAGCCACCTAAGGTTGCTTCACTTTGGGCTTCATTCATTCTCTAAAAATAGAGAAAGTATTGTCTTCTACTATCTTCACATCTAAGCCGACGACTGAAAAGAGTTTCATCAAAATAGTTCTGCCACATTACTTTCTTCAAGTAGAGTTCTTTCACAAGAGGAAAGTTTCCTCTAAGTGTGTAGATCAAAGGGTGGCTTCGCTCCCTCTTCTTGTGCCTTCTTCTTCTCTTTTCATTCACATATCTTCATTTCTTTTGCTCAAAACAAAACATAGAGCTAACATTGCAAGCCCTCATCATAGTAGAGTACTCTATCATTTGTTGATAATACTTTCTGCCGTGTTGAAGAACACACATATTCTTTGCCAAGATGAAGTTTCTTTGTTGTTTGCATTGCGGGTTGTTTTTTATTCTGCCATAAATACTGGTTCTGCTGCAAAATTGATCTTTCCGTAGAAGTGACTGAATCTGCCACTCATTTTAAGGCGCCTACAAGTAGTGCCACTATAGATATTTTTCCAAGGGGAAATGAGGATGCTTTCATGAGAAATCTTCACTTTCTAAACACTTTCTTTGTCATTCTGCCACAGCAACTATTGATTCCTTCGTGTTTGCTTTTTTCTTCTTTAACATATTCTTCTTGTCGTTCTGCCACAGCTGCTATTGGTGAGGATATCACTGCCTCTTTGATGAAAAGGCATAGATGTTGTGAACTAAATCTCTTACTTTGTTGTAGTCTTCCACAGATCTTATTTCTCCCAATTCTTCTTATGTTGCTAAGCTTAGCAGTGTCTTTCCAATTCTTGTGGAAGGTGGTCTGCCACTGAGTGTGTTGCTAGAAAGATGTTTGGATTTCATCATTGATTTCCACCTTTTATTTCTGCTGTGAATTCCTTTGTCGCTCAGCTTTTCTGTGGAGCACTCTTGAAGCCTTAAAGTCTCACAAAGAGCATCTATTTTTTGCTGTAGTGCTTGTTGGTTCACCTATACATATGTTTCTGCCGGAGTGCTTGTAGGCCTCCTCTTCCTGCTTTCTTTCTTTTCTTTTTTGACATTTGCACAAGGGTGGTAGAATTTCTTCATGGATATCACTGCCTCATTATGCACATGATATGATGCATAATGAGGTAGAGGTGTATGTTGATGATATGATAGTGAAATCCAAGGATAGAGGTAGCCACACCATAAATTTGAGGAAGTTCTTTGAGAGGATTAAAGAGTATAGGCTCAGATTGAACCCACAAATGTATACCTTCGGAGTAACTGTTGAAAAATTGCTAGGCTTCTTAGTGAGTGATAAAGGGATAGAAGTTGACCCATCCAAGATTAAAGCCATATTAGAGATGCCTCCACCCAAAAGTGAGAAAGAAATAAGGGGCTTTTTGGGTCGATTACAATACATTAGTTGATTCATTGCCAAGCTCACCTCTACTTGTGAGCCCATCTTCAAACTCTTAAGGAAAAATGAACCACATACATGGAACGATGAGTGCCAAAAAAACTTTGAACTTATTAAGGAATATCTCCTCCACCCACCTATCTTAGTGCCTCCACAAAATGTAAAACTCTTACTCCTATACCTTTCCATTGTAGGGGATACGGTTGGAAGTATGCTTGCACAAGAAGGTGATGACAAGAATGAGAGGGCTATATACTATTTGAGCAAGAGGTTCCATGATTATGAGACAAGGTACACTCACATAGAAAAGTCCTGCTTCGTACTTGTTTGGGCCATACAGAAATTGAGACACATCATCTTACCTTTCCAAATATGGGTGTTAGCAAGAATGGACCCATTGAAGTATCTCTTTGAGAAACCTGCTTTGAGTGGAAGATTGTCAAGACGGTTGATCTTATTGTTATAATTTGATTTGAAGTATGTGGCTAGGAAAACTATCAATGGAAGTGTCGTGTCAGATTTTTGTGTCGAGAATCCTATAGAGGGAGAAGATGGTAAAGAAGACTTTCTAGATGAGGACATTTTGGGTGTTGAGTTAGGAACATGGAAGATGTACTTTGACAAAGCTATAAACCAAAATGGGAATGGGATAGGAATACTCTTGATTACTCCCGAGGGATCTTATATACCTTTGGCAATCAAGTTGAACTTTAAAGCAACTAGTAACACGGCTGAATATGAGGCTTGTATTTTTGGAATGGAAGCTCTTCGAGAATTGGGGGTAAAGGAGGCCGAAGTCTTTGGATATTCAACTTTGGTTATATCCTAAGCACAAAAGTTGTGGAAGGTGAAGGAGGAAAATTTGAAGCCTTATCAACAATACTTGGAGGATTTGACTAAGACCTTTGACAGAATTGAATACACAATCATTCCTAGAGCTTAAAATCAATTTGTGGATGCCTAGCTACCTTAGCCTCCATGGTTGAAATACCCGAAGGAGTATGGACACAACCCTTGGAAATTGAGCAAAGTTATGAGGAAGTGCACATAGAGAAGACCGAAGCATCAATAATGACCATAGATGAAGAGGAAGATCCATGGTACTATGACATCATGAAGTTTTTGGAACTAGGGGCATATCCGGATGGTGTCGACAAGAGAGAGCGTCCTTCCATTAGGATCATGGCAACACAATACTGATGGTTTTTAGACCCCTTAAAACACAATTGATTTAACCTAGGTAATTAGCCAAGTTGTTACTTAGTCCAATTTAACAAATCTAGGTTATCACAATCACAAAGATCATATCATGCAAAGCAGTGGAAAGATAAATAACACTAAGATATGATCACCCAAGAAACCAAACCGATAAAAACCTGGGGAGGATTTGACCTAGCTATCCTCAAGGTAAACTTGAATCCACTATCTTGAAAGAATCGAAGTTCATACAATAAGACTTACAAGCCCTCATGCTCGACTTCTTATTGCTACCAACCAGTAGAACTTACTGACACGACCATGTGCAAGCTTAGAATCCACGGACTCCTTCTTTCTTGGATTTACCACCAGATAAAAGCACACCCGCTTGTGTTTTCTTTAAGCTTCAATGGCAGCAACTGAGTTGATCATCAAGGTGTAGAAAATATCTTCTCTTTGAAAACCTTTGTGTAAGGGAAAGCTCCTCTAGATCTTACAAGAGATTTACACAAACCACAATATGAGCAACACTAAAACGTGGCTAGGATTTTCCTTTTATACTTAGGACAAATTAGAAAACCCTAAAACATTTTAAACAACTAGGGTTGAGTTGGAAATCTGCAAAAAAAAAAAAAAATTCTGCTCGAGACTCCATCGATTGAGCCTAAGCTTCGATCGATCAAGCCAGGCCGAAATGCATAATTATTTCTGCATTAGCTCGATTCCAACTTTACATAAAATACACAACTTTGAGCAAGACTAAAATACTTCTAAACACATTGTTTTGATCATGGTTTGCCAACAATACACATTAAAGTTCTAAATACATAAATACCTAAGTCTTTAAATGGCATGATGCAAGTTAGCACAGGACAAAAAAAATAGAACACAAACTATATGATGCATGAACAATTTAAATGGCATGATGCATGTCCTAATGCAGTGCAATTAAAGTCAAATAAGTTCAAATTCACAAAATTGGCTTAAGCATAGAGATTTTAACACAAAAACCCCAAAATTTTGAAAGACCACTTGATCAATTTGAAAGATATTGAGGAATTAATCATTATACAAGATAGATTTCAGAAAATAATGACCGATTACATCAATTGAACAAGCCAATTTCATCAATTTAGCCAAATTTGAACAAAATCCCTAATTCGGGTCAATTACAAGCCCTAGAATTTTCAATTTTTCACAAAGCCCTAAATTGATTAAATTAACCAACATATATCATGAATATAACAATATAGGAGCAAAACCCAATGATCAATTTCAGAAAAAGCGGATTGATTCAACAAAAATTCCAATAGTGAAAAGTTCCAAAAATTCCCTTAAAATGCATGAGTTTATGCATGAAAACATGAAAATAAATGCAAAAGGAAGGGCAGAAGGGTCATACCGGCCTTGGGAGACAAAAACCTTGCAAAAAAATTTGGTTGAAAATGACAAAAAATCCTTAGTGGAGCCTAGCCAAGTCGGAGAGAGAGAGGAAAGTTTGAAAAAGTTTGTTTGAAATAGTCCAAACTGAGTTTTAAAAAAAAAACTTGACTCACGAGTTTCGATTGATCGAAAAACATCTTCGATCGATTGAAACAGACAGAGATTTGATAAAACAATTTAAAAAAATTTCGATTGATCGAAATCAGTTTCGATCGATTGAAACAGACAGAGGCTCTCTAAATCATATTTTAAAAAATTTCGATTGATCGAAAAATAGAATGGATTAATCGAAATGGGCAGAGGCTCATTAAATTTGAGGAAAAACACAGTTTTTGGAAAAAAATTCAGAAACAACTCAAAGCATTGAAATTGAAGAACAAAATGCATGAGTATGTGATGATGTGATTTTCAAGAACAAGAATTTAAGCACAAAATTCCCAAAATCAAAATTTCTTGCATTCTCCATAAATTTTCAAACATCAAATTGATTTTGCACAAAATGCAAAGTATTTGCAAAACTTGGTTGGTCAGGCCATAAACACACACAATAACATGTACAATGTTTAGCAAAGAGTAACTTGTGAAGTGTGTGCAACTAGCAAAAGTTTGAGATACATGTGAGGTGATATGTAAATAGAAATCAATCACAATGTCTACAAAATTCATCACAAAGAATTTAAAAGAGACTATCACCTAAAGAGTTACATCATATAACTCCCACATCTCCTAGATCATAAGCTTGCAATCATGTAAGTTTCTTGAATTTTTGCCTCAAAATATACACACCAATTTTAAGTCATGTGAGTTTGGTATCAAGCCTAATAGTACACACCAATTTTAAGTATAAAGCAATTTTAAATTGAGGCTTTACCTTATGTTTTTTTTGTGCATGTGCTACACTTTCTTGAGTACAAAATCTTATGATATGCACTAAGGTGGTCATGATTGGCTAGTGAACAGTGGTGAGATAGTTATTTATATCTTTCTCTAAAAGATCAAGTTTACAGTAAAAAAATATGTGACTTCAAGATTAAAACAGAGTAATCAAAAACCATAAACATCTTTCCTACACAACATGCACTACAAAACTTCGACTAGTAAAGTGCAAAAAGTAAGCTCATCAAAGCTAAATAAGGTACAAAAGACATGTTATGTGAAAATAAATTGACCAACCTTGTTCTCAAAAAACCAAGAAGAATAGTACAAAAACACAATTTGTTTCCTTTTTCTTCCCTTTTTCCCTTCCCCCCCCCCTCTTTTTTTTTTCTAAAAACAGCTAGAATGAGCATGAATGTTATGCAATGCAAATCCTAGAAAACCAAAAAAAAAAGAAAAAGAAAACAAAACCAAAGAACATTGGTCACAAAGGGTAGAGCAATGAAGCACAAGGACCATGCCAGAAAGACTCAGTTAGTTCGAGTCTTTTGCATCCAAAACCTTTTAGATGCACCATGAGCATTGGAGTTCTTATTCACATGGGAATGATTACCAACTCTAGGATTGGAATAGAGGTTTAAAGCCTTTACCAATTCACCAATAAGTACCATAGGATCTTGCGCTTGAGGCACAGGTACTTTTAGTTTATTTGCTCTCTTTGCAGCTTGCAGCTTGTAACAATTTGGACGTATGTGTCCAAACTTTCCATAAAAGTGACAAACCCATGCAGGCTTATTATGTGTCTTGTCCTTAGATAGGGTAGGCTTCTTAGACTTAGATTCTTTCAGATCAACACTAATCTTCCTAGATGACGAAACTTCTATGGGTTTGACAACCTCACTCACAGGGGGTTTAACAGTTTCACTCATAGTCTCACTCATAGAAGGTTCAGAAGAAGATGAAGGGACAAAGTTTGTGGAATGGGGAGCAGATACAGAGATGCTTTCAACATAACCTAATCCAGATTTGTCAGAAGGAGACTTTTAAACACTCAACATTTGATCAAGTTTAGAACTGACAGATCTAACAACAGATAAATCAAGTTTCAAAGATTTAACTTTATCAAGCAAAAGCATATTCTCAATTTTCACATTGTTCAAAAGTTCATTAGCATCAAACAGTTTTACAAGCAAATTCTTCTTATGAAGCTCAAGAGATTCAATTTTCTTTAGGCTAAGTTCAACATTCATAGCATCCTTTAAAGCAACTTTGCAAAGTTTATTATAGGCCTCTTGAAGATCTGCATCCTTAGAGAGTTCCCTATTAGAAGGGTTCTCTTCAACAGATATGCTCTCATTTACTACAGCAGTAGCAGTGAAAGCAATGAAGTTTCCATCCTCATCACAATCAAACTCATTATCAGAAACTTCACCATCACTAAGGGTTACAGTCATAGCCTTACCCTTAGACTTCAAATAGGTAGGACATTTAGATTTCATGTGACCATACCCTTGACATCCAAAACACTGAGAACCTAAAGAATTATTAGAGGATTGATCTACTTTTTCTCTAGGTTTATCATTATTGTTAACCTTAGTGGGATCATGCTTCCTAAAGTTTCTAGGTTTAGCAGTGTTCGTGCCTCTTGCCTTTCTGTTACTATTTCTGAGAAAGTTTCTAAAGTTCTTGGCAAGGTAAGCAATCTCTGTAGCAGACAGCTCATCATCAAATCCACCACCTTCAATATCATCAACTTGGATTTGGTAGTTTTGGGTAGATCCAACTCATAAGATTGAAGAGATCCTATAAGTTCATTAGCAGGGATGGAGTCCACATCCTTACTTTCAGTTATGGTAGTTACCTTGGGTCTAAAGTCTTCAGTTAAAGATCTAAGAATCTTCCTAACAATTTTAGGTTGATCATAGATTTCACTCAAGTTAAAAGCAAAATTAACAATATCATTCAATTTAGTATAGAATTTATCAAAAGATTCATCATCAAACATCCTAATGCTTTCAAATTTAGAAGTCAATTGCTGCAATTTATTGATTTTGATAGCCTTTGTGCCTTCATGCACAGTCTGGGGGATATTCTAAGCAGTATGAGCAACCTCAACGTTAGAGATTCTCTTAAATTCCTCCATATAAACAGCGTTAAAGATAGCATTCATAGCTTTGCTATTGAACGTGGCTGCTTCTTTTTGAGAATTTTCCCACTCACTAACAGGAGTAGTGGGCTTCTCCCATCCGTATTCAACGGAGTTCCAGACTCTCTTATCAATCGATTTCAGGAATGCTTTCATCCTTACTTTCCATTAAGCATAATTATTCCCATCAAAGTGTGGAGGAATAACTAGAGAGTGTCCATGTTCAATGACAATAGGGATCAGGGATTAGCTCAGTGATAAAAAAATTAACAACAAGAGAGCAACTTGCTCTGATACCACTTGATGGTTTTTAGACCCCTTAAAATACAATTGATTTAACCTAGGTAATTAGTCAAGTTATTACTTAGTCCAATTTAACAAATCTAGGTTATCACAATCACAAAGATCATATCATGCAAAGCATCGGAAAGATAAATAACACAAAGATATGATCACTCAGGAAACCAAACTGGTAAAAACCTGGGAAGGATTTGACCTAGCTATCCTCAAGGTAAACTTGAATCCACTATCTTGAAAGAATTGAAGTTCATACAATAAGACTTACAAGCCCCCACGCTCGACTTCTTATTACTACCAACTAGTAGAACTTACTGATACGACCACGTGCAAGCTCCGAATCCACGGACTCCTTCTTTCTTGGATTCACCACCAGATACAAGCACACCCGCTTGTGTTTTCTTTAAACTTCAATGGCAGCAATTGAGTTGATCATCAAGGTGTAGAAAATATCTTATCTTTGAAAACCCTAAGTTTGTGTAAAGGAAAGCTCCTCTAGATCTCACAAGAGATTTATACAAACCGTAATATGAGCAACACTAAAACGTGGCTAGGGTTTGCCTTTTATACTTAGGACAAATTAGAAAACCCTAAAACATTTTAAACAAGCTGAGTTGGAAATTTGCAGAAAAAAACATTCTACTCGAGATTCGATCAATTGAGCCTAAGCTTTGATCGATCGAGCCAGGTCGAAATGCATAATTCTTTCTGCATTAGCTCGATTCCAACTTTACATAAAATACACAACTTTGAGCAAGACTAAAACACTTCTAAACACATTGTTTTGATCATGGTTTGCCAACAATACACATTAGAGTTCTAAATATATAAATACCTAAGTCTTTAGAACCTAACATACATCTTATGTGGTGGACAACTCTATAGAAGATCCTATAATGGTATACACCTTCGTTGCTTGAAGAAGGAAGAAGTTGAGAGAGTAATGGAAGAAGTTCATCAAGGGATTTGTGGCCCTCATATGAATGGAAGAATGATAGCAAAGAAAATCCTAAGGATGGGGAACTTCTGGAATACAATGGAGACCGATTGTATGGACTACGTGAAGAGTTACCATGATTGTCAGACGCATGCCAACTTGAACCATGTATTGCCTAGTGAGTTGTATAGCATGAATTCTCTATTGGAAAAACTGGTTTTGCATCACAAAACCCATAGCAAAAGCAACACAAGGATCTACTTCATTTATGTGAGATAACATGTAATTTCTAAGTTTTAGAAAAAAAGAACAAGAAGGTGTACCTTGATGCAGTGAAATTCGAAACAAAAGAAGTTCGAACTTGGGAAGACCTTCAATCTTCACCCTAATTCCACACATGCCCAAGATGTGTAGTCTCTCAATTTGTTATGTAAGTACTTGTTCAAGAGAGAATGTGTTTAGAGAGAACTGTATTTTTCTCTTTTAATCATACGTACGTTTTTTTAATTGTTACAGGCAGTTACTTTATTTAATAACTCTTATGAAATAAACAAATGATTATCTAATTGGACTAGCCTTTTGGGCTAGCCCAATTGGGCTTTAGTGTGTGGCTTGGGATGGGACTAAAGGGACAAATAAAGTTCTAGCTTCAATGGACTTTAGGCAAATCTGTTAACTCTTGACAAGCCCAAAGTTACTATTAATTATATTTAATACCACTATATAAATATAATTGCACTCTAGGCTTTATTAATAAAATTAAATCTCAAGACTTTATTATCTAGACAATTAACCACTTCATGAAAATATTTGCAGTAATACAAATTCATAATATATATAACTATCACTTTGAAAATTACTACCTCTTGATCCTTGAGTACCCGGTTTAATCCTTTAAGTTATTCATATATATTTATGATATCAAATTTCATAAAATATAAACTTTAGTAACTTTTTACTAAAGTGGCTAGGCTTAATACTTTGAATAACCAAAATCATTAAACTTATCTCAAGGGAATATTTTATATCTCTACAAAGAGACTATGAATTTTATCTTGAGAATATGTATTACTTCAGCACTATATGTGGCTGCCCAACATACTGAGGTTTTGACCGTTGAATTAGATCTCACTACTGATATATCAAAGCAACCTACATTTCATGGTTGGGTTCACTATCCTCTCAGGATTGAGAATTTATGTAAATTAAAGTCGTGAGATTTATTATTTAGTTGGCAGTCATTTATAGAATAGTTAATCTCACAGCGGTCCAGTTCAATATGTCTTATACATTTAAGACACATCAACATATCAACTAGAAGTCTCCACTTCCATGATCAAGACAAACCACCTTAGTTGACATATTATAGTCTTCACAGATGAAATGTCCAATTTCATCGCCAACTATGAACTAAGGTTTTGAGTTTACAAAGAAGTTGTGATTTATATCTTCTGTGACTAAATCACATAAATCACACACTATGCATCTCAAGGACTATATGATAATGTCCAAATATTCATGTTACCATTATTTTAGATAATAAAACAACTTCATTATTTATATTATAATGTCATACATAATATCATACACAACATCGTACAATAGGATTTTAGGGCACTAATCCTAACAATCTCCAACTTGCCCTTAAAGACTATTGTGTGCAGACCTAACTCCCATTCCTTCTAGGTGTGACTCAAAGGTCCTCTGGGGCAAGGCTTTGGTAAAGGGATCTGCCAAATTATTTGCACCATCAATCTTTGCTACTATCACATCTCCTCAAGTCACAATGTCTCGAATAATATGATACTTTCTTTCTATGTGCTTTCCTTTCTTATGATTCCTTGGATCCTTGGATTATGCAACTGCTCCACTATTGTCATAAAATAGTGTGATTGGAACTTGTTCCATTCTCAAAACACCAAGATCAAAAAGGAATTTCTTGAGCCAAACAACTTCCTTTGCTGCTTCACAAGCAGCAACATATTCAGCTTCTATGGTGGAGCTAGCAATACAAGATTGTTTAACACTCCTCCAACTAATGGCTCCACCTCCCAAGGTGAACACATAACCTGAAGTGGACTTTCTGAAATCAAGATCTGACTGAAAATTAGAATTTGTGTAACCAATAGGTATCAAATCCTCACAATGGTAAACAAGCATATAGTCCTTCGTTCTCCTTATATACTTGAGAATATGCTTTACAGCCTCCCAATGTTTTGGTCCCAGATTTGATTGATATCGGTTGACCATGCTAACTGAATAATAGATGTCTAGCCCAGTACATAGCATGGCATACATGAGACTTCCTACTACTGAAGCATAGGGAATTTGTCTCATCATCTTTTCCTCTTCAAAAGTCTTAGGCCTTTGGTCATCAGACAGAGGAACTCCATGCTTGAAAGGAAATAATCTTTTCTTGGAGTTTTGCAAGCTAAACCTTGCTAGAATCTTATTTATATATCCAAGTTGAGATAAGCCTAACATCCTCTTCTTTTGATCTCACCAAAGCTTGATCCCTAGGATATAGCTTGCTTCACCCAAGTCCTTTATATCAAATTGGCTTGACAAACAAATCTTGATTGATGAAATTACCCCTACATCATTCCCAATGAATAGGATGTCATCAACATAAAGCACTAGGAAAATTACTACTTTATCTTGATGTCTCTTGTACACACATGGTTCATCAAGATTTTGTTCAAAACCAAATGATTTGATTGCTTGATCAAACTTGATGTTCCATGACCTAGATGCTTGCTTAAGTCCATAAATGGACCTTTTCAATTTGCATACCATATGCTTTTGGTCTTGACATCCATTTGCCAAATTTCATAATTAAAATGAGCAGTAATGGATAAGAGAATTTTGATAGATTTAAGGATGGCTATTGGCGAAAAAGTTTCTTACCTTCGTTTTGTGTATACCCTTTCGCCACTAGTCTTGCCTTAAAGGTTTCAACATTTCCATCTATTTATCTTTTTCTATTGTAGACCCATTTGCAACCAACAGGTTTAATGCCATTCGGCGCCTCTGCAAGATTTTAAACTTGATTGGAGTGCATAGAATGTGCATCTATATCTTTCATTGTCTCTTCATAAGTGTAAGGATCAGATTCAGGCCCTTCTGAGATAACTTCAAAAGTTTCTCCCAGAAGTGTAAATCTTTCAGGTGGCCTAATACTCCCACTACGACTAGGCTCCAGTGTACTAGTCATCTCATGAGTAGTGTCTTGTGGTGTATCTGATACAACCACATCATTCCTAGTTTCATTCATTGATTGTTCAATTACAGTTTCAGTCATTTCAGCTAAGACAACTCTACGTCTAGGAGTAAAATTATTCATATAATCATTCTCCAAAAATTTGGTAGTTGTGCTAACAAACGCTTTGTTATCAATATGACTATAGAATAAATAACCCCTAGTTTCTTTTGGATAGCCTACAAACAAACATACTTCTGACTTTGGTTCTAACTTATCAGGCTTCCCTTTTAGCACGTGTGTTGGACAACCCCAAATGTGGAGGTATCTCATTCTAGGCTTACCCCACTCCACAATTCCATAGATGTTTTGGGAACATATTTTGATGGACCTAAGTTTAGAAGGTAGATTGTTGTATCTAAGGCATACCTGGAAAAAGAAATAGGCAAAGTTGAATAACTCATCATGGACCTTACCATTTCTAAAAGAGTTCTATTCCTTCTTTCTGCTACACCATTTTATTAAAGAGTTCTAGGTGCAGTCAATTGGGATATAATCCCATTTTCAGTAAAGTAATCCTTGAAATCACCAAAGAGAGGTATTTGCCACCACGATTTGATCGAATGGCCTTTATGTGTTTAACCAATTGATATTCCACTTTAGCCCTAAACTCTTTGAACTTTTCAAAGGCTTTGAACTTCTGTTTCATTAAGTACACATAACCAAATCTAGAGTAATCATCAATGAAAGTAATGAAATACTCATAGCTTCCTTTAGCTTGAGTTGACATAGGACCACATGCATTTGAATGCACTAGTTCTAGCAAATTATTAGCTCTATTTGCTTTTGCATTAAAAGGTCTCTTTGTCATTTTACCTTCCAAGCAAGATTCGCAGATTAGGAATTCATTAAAATCTAATGGTTCTAAAAACCCACCTTTCACCAGTCTTCGAATCCTATTTGAATTAATATGACCCAAATGCAAATGCCAGAGATATGCATCACTAGTAGAAGGAAACTTCCTCTTAAATGATTTTACATGTGAATTATTATCTAATTCAAAATTGTACAATTCATGCTTATCAGGAGTTAAAATATAAAGATCATAAACAATATTGCCAGAACAAATAAACACTTTATCCTTCTTAATTACAACACTATCTTTTAAGATAAACACAATATCCATGTCTACCTAAATAAGTTGCAGAAATCAAATTCCTATGAACATTAGGTACATATTAAAAGTCTTCCAATATTAAAACCTTAGAACCAAAGCACAAATTAAACACCCCAAATGCTACAACTGAAATTTTGCTCCCATCAACCAAAGTAAGGAACATTTCCCCTTCATTCAGCCTTTTGGTCTCTTAGAACCCCTGCAAAACACTGCAAATATGATTAGTACATCTTGAATCCACATACCAAGAATTTGTGGGATTTTGCACTAAATAAGTTTCAAGAAGGAATGACCTTATCATACCTTTGTTCTTGGTAGCTAAGAATTTTGGATAGTTCCTCTTCCAATGACCTTTCTCACCATAATGGAAACATTTTCCTTTAGTGTAGTCTTGTGCTTTCTTCTTTCCCTTATTGGCAACTCCTAAGGCAACTTGCTTACCTTCTTATTTGGTGAAATTCTTCTTCTTCCAACCACCCTTGCCTTTCGACTTAGGCTTAAAAGAAGATGTTTCAGCCATATTAGTATCAACACTAGCTTTCACAAGGATGCCTTTCGCTACCACCAACTCATTCATCAATTCAGACAAAGTATAAATCTTTTTGTTCATATTATAATTAAGTCTGAATTTTTTGAATGAATCTGGCAGGCATTGTAGTATCATATCCACTTGGGATTCTCCATCAATGTCGGCACCTAAAACCTCCAATATATTTAGATAAGAGATCATTTTAAGGCAATGTTCTCTAACTGGAGTCCCTTGAGCCATCTTGGTATTCAGAAGAGGCTTCATAGTACCTTGCCTAGCAAAACAACTTTGCTCACCAAACATCTCCTTTAGACTAAACATTACGTTTGAAGCTAGTTCCACATCTTGCATTTGATGTTGTAGAACATTTGAAATAGATGCTAGGATATAAAACTTAGCCATCTCATTAGATTTTCACCAACGATCATATTGCTGCCTTTCCTCAGAAGGAGCATCTAATGCAGGAAAGTCTGGACACGGTTCACTAAGCACAAATTTGTGCTCTTCAGCAATAAGAACAATGTCTAAATTCCTTTTCCAATCAACAAAATTAGGTCCAGTCAGCTTGTTTTGGTTAAGAATAGCAATAAGTGGGCTAAAAAAAATGCTGTGCTTAAACTTGAAAATAATAAACATGAATACAATAAGTAAATAGGACATTATCAATTTAGCATATAAGCACATAGTATGGAACCTTTACGAAACCATAATATAAAAATATGCAACAACAACCCAATCTCATATTTAAAATTCCTTTGTAGTAAGTAAATAATAAATATTATGATTGATTGAGAACTATTCTCATTACTAGTGCTTTCTTGATAACTCTTACCAAACACTAATAATATGTCGTTTTCCCTTTAGCCTCTAAGTAATAATGACATAGCTCTGTAGGGAGGTTAACATTAAACTTAGTCTAGTGTACAATATTGCCTAGACTCTATGTAAGTCACCAAGTAACTCCATGGTAGCATGGTCATTCTTAATGTAAAAACACATCATCTATCATTAAGAAGTTTAATCTATAGTACCATGAATTAAACACCCTCCATAGGGAGCAAGGAATATATGCCAAGGCGAGGTGCCTAATCACACTACTATAAACCGACAATGGAGGCTGTGAGATTCAACTCTCGAATCTCTCTCCCACTAGAAATTTAAAAAGAAAGATTTTTATTATTTTCAATCAAAAACACCTTTTGATTTTATAAATGAAGATTTATAGATCAAACATTGAGGGTTTCAAGATCAAGATCAAGAACCCTAAAATGCTAGAAACCCTTGAAAATAAAATCCTAATCTCACTAGGAATAAATTTCATTAAAGCAATACTTTAATCCTAGCATTAACATGAGAGCATCTTTATCCGTGTATGTGTATATATATAAATATTATCAATCCAAGGATATAAACTAATGAAGCCAGGCCATGAATCCTATATAAACATTGACGATGTACAACACTAATACAAAAACTAGCAAAGTTGGTACCGTCACCAAAAGATATATCATGGGCCACGTCGAAAACACATATATAAATCATGGCATATGAATTCCAACGTTAATAACATACGGAACCAAGGAAACAAATGTTAACACGTCATAATAGATATACTCATTTTCTGCAGAAGCAATACAACAATAGTTATTGAATCAAATTCAACAACTATGCCCAATTGTCAACTATGTCCAAGCAGTGCAAAACAAAAAGTTCACCCTTGAAATATATTCCAGTTTTACTTAAAACTTTTAAACCGATGCCATGAACCTCTAAACATATCCATATAGTAGACCTAGACAAAGAACTTAAATATGTAGAAACTTTACTGTAGAAAATAAAAACACTAAGAAAACTATTATCTTTGAATCTAGAACCCAATCAATATTGTTAGGACATATGTGATTCACTTGTTAGGAACATGTGTCACTATTTTATGTAATTGGCTTATCCTTTGACAAAACGCACTTTACTTGTATTTGAATAGATTTAGGATGTGTTTAAATACTTCAAGAAATCATGTTTCAAGATTAAGTGTTGAAGCCTTCAAATCTGTCCAAGAAAACAAGCTGAAAGTGTAGTGTTACAAAGCTCGACAGCTAGCTCAATAGCTAGCATGTGTTGAGGCTTAAGAAGCTGTTTCAGCCCCGTGGCTTGATAGCTAGCTCGACAGATGCTTGATAGCTTCTATCTGTTGAGGCTTACAAAAATAGAATTTCTGATATGTTTTTCTTGGGATCCGTAGATGTGTCTTTGGGCCTTCTTTTCTCCTAATCCTAAACATATAAAAGGATTGCTTTAAGGGCCGTCAAACAGTTCACAAGTTGC
Source organism: Quercus lobata (assembly GCF_001633185.2). Lineage (NCBI taxonomy): Eukaryota > Viridiplantae > Streptophyta > Magnoliopsida > Fagales > Fagaceae > Quercus > Quercus lobata. The sequence goes on along the minus strand of NC_044907.1, from coordinate 59,302,419 downwards.
ACAAGCATTGAGCAAACTCTGTTCAAGCAAATTGTGACCAGAGACGAAGTTTTTGCCCTAGTTCATCTCTTTCTCTTGAAGAAGTTGCTGTGTATGTGCACCGTAGGGTTTTGTAACCAAGCATCTTCTTGATCTTCATCGTGTGGATGAACTGAAGAACTTTGCAGCCAACAACCTTCTTAGTTGGTGATTGAAGTCACGTATTGGGATCCGCGCAATTGGTTAGTCACGTATTTGGGAGCCGTGAATTGAAAGGAGGAACTGTCACTATAGAACAAGTCCAATTGGGTATTGGGGTAAGGGTTCAACTGTAGGTTGGTAAGGTACTTGGGATTCTTTTACTTGTAACCGCTTGTTTTGATAATAGTGAAATTTCGGGAATGGTGACCTGAAAATCACCCGGTGGGGTTTTTGCCGTGTAGGTTTTCCCCATTTGTAAATAAATCACCGTGTTATTTATTTTCTACTGCATAATTAGTTATTTGGTGATTTGTTTGTGCTACCACACATTTGTATGTTAATTAACTTAATTAATTCATTTGGTTAAATTAATTGTTTAATTTATCACAAGGGGTCAATTTGTTTTTGGCCTATCAAGTGGTATCAGAGCAGGCATACTCTGATTAGGGTTTAATCTTTGCTGTGTTGATCCATTGACCCCTATTTGTCATGGATAAATGACAATCTTTAATCATACCTTTTTTATTTGATGGCACTAACTATGCATACTGGAATGTACACATGAGAGCTTTCTTGCAGTCTTTAGATGAGAAAGTGTGACAAGCTGTTGAGATAGGCTGGACCAAGCCGAAGGAAGTGCCGGCCGACTAGGATGATGCCAAGATCAAGGCGGCAAACTTCAATAGCAGAGCGTTGAATGCTTTATTTAGTGCGGTCACCAATGAGGAGTTTAAGAAGATATCATCAACTGAAACTGCCAAGGAGGCTTGGACCATTCTCTAGACAACCTATGAGGGAACTAAGGCAGTCAAAGATTCAAAGCTATAGAGGCTCACTACAAGCTTTGAAGAGATTAATAAGGAGAAGGATGAGTCGTTTGCTGAGTTCTATGCCAAGTTCAAGGACACAGTAAACTCTGTGTTCAATAGAGAAACCATTCTTGAACCCAAGATTGTGAGAAAAATGCTCAGATATCTACCCGAGAGATTTCATGCCAAGATCACTGCAATTGAGGAATTAAAGGATATTGACAAGATTCTTTTGATAGAGCTGGTTGGTAATCTGCAGACCTACAAGCTAAGGTTATCAAGGATTGGCAAGACGAGTAATGGCAAGACGAGTAAAGGCAAAAGCATGGCGCTGAAGGCTAAGAGCAGTGAGACAAATGAGTCTTCAAATGATGAAGATTTTAAGATGAAGTCCTACATCACTAGGTAGTTCAAGAGGTTTATGAAGAATGCCAATGGAAAGGGCTTCGACAAGGACCGTAGGAAATCCAATTCTTCTCAGTTTAAGAGCCAAGATAAAGGAAAGAAGGATGCAAGGGATGGCGGTCAGTACAGTGTTCCCGTAGGACCTAAGTGCTTTGGGTGTCAAGGCTTCGGTCACATGAAACACGAGTGTCCTACATATCTCAAGAGCATTGGGAAGAGCAAGGCACTTGTTGCTACCTTAAGCAACACCGAGCATGAGGATGATTCCGACAATGAGGATGACAGAATCTTGAATGCCTTCACTGCCACTGTTAATCCTATTGATGGGATTGTTGAAGAAGAGGAATTGGTGGATTCCAAGTTTGAGAAAATGGATGATCAAGATGATATCCATACAGCCTAAGAGAAATTGTACTAGCTTTCTGAGAAGCATGAGAAACTATATAGGCTAACCACCAAGAAGCTTAGTGATATGGTGTTAGAATTATGTGCCCTCAAAAACAATACTATGCATTTTTATTTGATGATAAAACTCTATTTTCACATTCATAACTTTTATAGGTATATTTCATTGTTTAAATGTGGCATGTGATGTCACCTTTGTAGGAAAAATCCTGTTAATAGTTAAGGAACCAAAGACAGGGAGTAATGATTTTTCATATATTATTAAATTGTTCTATGCTGTGGATATTAATTGAATATTACCATTGAAGCCTACACTTGTTGTGCTGCTATATGATAGGATGATTTACTCCATCATTGAAGTAATGACTTTAAGCAAACAAGTGAGTGTAATGTAACAAGTACATACATTGAATTGGATCTGATCAAGGACACCTTATGGAGTGATCATTGTTAATTAAAAGGTTGTTCTATCACAATTTTTCTATTATCCTCAAATATGAGGGGTTTGTGTATATTTATTTATTATGCACATAACTTTGATAATGTCAACTGGTGATGCCAATTTTAAAGGCTATATACAGACACGTTGGGTTATGTGTGTAATGGGTAAAATATATAAATGCTCAACAATGAATCCACCAGTCTCTAAAGAAGATATTATATTCAGTTGATTTTCATATTGAAGTTGGACTCAAAATAAAATCGGCCGGTGACATTTTTCAAAAATGTTTTTCATATATATGATATTGTGTATATATATATATATATATATATATATATATTTAAAGAGTTTTTTAAAAATATTTTGGAGTCCAATAGAAATTATGAAATTCGAGAAATTAAGGGTCACATAAGCTAGGGACATGACAATGATATTTATCCAGTTCTAGTAGCTTGTGGGAATATAGTATGGTGGAAGGACATAGATATAAAATTGTATGAAATGGGACCTCATTTGTAATTCTCTAATCTTCAGGGGTCAATTGTAATGTGTTGATGGACATTATTGCAATATGTAGAAGTTTAGATATTTTCTTAATATGGTTGAGAAAATTAAGAAATATTTTTGGAAAGTGTTTCAAGATAAGTCAATAACGTTCAAAAAGGTTATTGATAAAATCCTACGGTTGAAGATTAGGATCCCTAAGGATCCCACGTCCAATCTCTCTCTAGGGTTTTAGAAGTCTACTATAAAATAAGATTTTATAATACCATATTTAGTGTTTGGCCATTAGAACTACTGTGTGATACTACAGTCTTCTAAAAACTCAAAAGAAATAGAAAGAGAGACGTGAATACCTGGGGAGGCAACACGCTTGAGTTGCTAAGAGAGGTACGCAATTTTGTTCTATTTAGAATCTATGGTTTTGTGGTACAACGATCTTTAAATGAAAATATGATTTTTTTTTGTTTTATATTGCTTTCGCAAAAGCTACATATGGAACTTGATCATGAAGAGCTTTCCACAAAGTTTGATAAGGCTGATCAGACTATTGGAACACTGAGGTTTGAAAACAATTTCTTGGCTGAGAAGACCAAGAAGCTTGAAGCGGGGTTGTTTCAAGTCAGAGCTTAATTAGAGAGGACTTCAAGTGCAAAGCTTGATGAGATGCTCAGTCTTCAGAAATCTGCTTCTGATCGAATAAGTTTAGGATATGATTTCTCTTCTTCTAATACTGTTTCTACTAGTACTACTGTTTTTGTTCCTCCTAGCAATGATGTTGAAATTGACAACAATGATGTTAAAACTGATTTAGCTAGTGAGAACTTAGACAAAGATAAATCCATCTTAGGAACACCCCCTAAGTAAGATAAGAAGGAAGCTAAGAACCCTAGGGCTAAGAAGGCTAACTCTCAAAAGCCTAAACAAAAGAAGCAGCATCTCTGTCATCATTGTAGAGTTGCCGGTCATACTCGAACAAATTACTATAAGTGGCTTACCACTCAACAGAGCAACAGCATGATAGCATCTGGAAGCCAGAATCAGTTTCAATCCTCTCTTGCTCCCCTTGGGGATCTTCTCAAAGCCCTCATATTTCTTTTGAACTTGAATAGTTTTAATTCTTCCCCCTTACTACCGATTCAAGGGTTTGCTAGACGGAAAGGTTCTTCCAAGGTTGGAAGGAAAAGGGCTCCAAGTGATTCTATAACTTTTCTCTTTCTCTCTTATTGTTTTTTTATGTGTGCATTACCTGTGTGTTTTATTTTCAAGTTTTGAGTCAGTCTAGTTTTTATGCTTTGCTTTGTTTAACATGTTTTTGTTTGGTTATTTTTCAGTTTTTTTTTTTTTTTTTTTTTTTTTTTTTTTTTGTGTTTTAGAAAAATACAAAAACAGTATGTGTTATATGTACATTGGTATTTGTGTACCTTGGATGGCCATTGAAACAAAGTTTTCTCATATCTCAAATTGTCATAACATGTATACATTTATGCAATCTAGTTATGTTTTTCATACACAACACGCAATATTCTTTACTTCTCTTGATACATGTGCAGGTACAATGTGATTTGGCCATTACAAGGTTTTACATGTGTTAATGTATGCTCACTAAACTGTTTTGACTTGTTTTTTTGAAATATAAAAGTTGGTTGGACTCGTTTAGTGTATGTGTGTTTTCGGGATCCACGTACTTAAAATTGTAGTTGAGAGATGATTTTGAGAGGTTTATATGGTGCTTGGGTCATTGGCTGTGTTGCATGTTTGATTGCATTCATATCTGTGTTTTTCTCTTCTTGAAAGACTGTTTTTAAAAGCTTCCTCGACACCTAGCTATCTGTCGAGCTTCCAAGTTTTTTCCTTATTGTAATCTTGACACCTCCATGACACCTGGTGGATTGATCGAGAAAGTTCCTATCTCCTCGATAGCTTCTCGACAGCTAGGTCGATCGATCAAGCTTCTGTTCTTGATATGATGGTTTGTTCTGCGGCACATGCTCGACACTTGCATCTGTCGACGACCTTTTTCTCAACACCTACCTTGACAGATTTCTCAATACCTCTCGACACCTTCATCTGTCGAGATTTACTGATGGCCTATATATTCTCCTCGTGCGATCCGTAGCTCATTTTTGTCGATCTCTTTCGCGATACCTCTATCTTTTCATCTCTCAATCCTCTCTCACTCACTCCAATCTTCTTCCTCAAGGTTTCTTCAAGCTTTTTCAAGTTTTTCTTCACTTGGTAAGCTTCTAATCTCTCATATTCATGCATTTCATGTTTTGAAACCTAGGATTTGGGGTTTTTGAAAAATTTTGGGGGTTTTTGAAAATTGTTGAGTTTTTGTTGAAATTTTGGGTTGTCTAGAGTGACTCCTAGTGCATGAGGTTCGTTCATTAACTCAATTGCTGCAAGAATTGTATTGTTGGCATAACTACACCAAAAAAAGGGTCTAATTTAGGATTTAGGGAACATTCAAAATTCATCAGTATATAAAACTGAAGCCTCTTACTTTTTTGGTAAGCTCCACAAATTTCCACATTAGCTTTTTTTTTTTTTTTTTTTTTTTTTTTTTTTTCTATTTTTTAAATTTGATTTTTTTTTTTCTAGACCTACTACTCGACTTCTCTTATAAGTTTTATGCAAACCTTACACATTCAAATTTCAGATGCTCTCTCTTTCCTTCCTATTCTGCTTTTCCTTCTCCTTCAACAAGTTCAGAGAGATCCTTCGACAAGTTCAGCCGTTGTCTCTGTCTTTCTTAAAACCAAAAACCCTAACCATTCAATTCTGTTTCAATCAATGGTAGAGAGGGAAAGAGAAATCTGAGGGCTACCAACATGTCAAACTATCACCACACCTTCAATCTAGCCTCCACCTATATACCACAAGAACCACTACAATGCAGGTATTTTTAGACAAGAAAAATTGGTGTTAAATACGATTTAAGTTTTGTTATTTTGGGTTGAGTGTCTTTGATTTAGGTATTTGGGTTATTGGGTTGATGGTCTTTAATTTAGGCATTTGGGTTATTGGTTTTGATTAAGGTTGAATGATGAGAAAAATGAAAAGAAGGGCACAAACGAAAAGAAGCCGAGAATGGGTTTTTTTTTTTTTTTTTTTTTTTTTTTTTCAGTATTGGTTTCTTTTGAATTGTATGTACCAGTTGATTTTTCTGATTGATATTATTGAATTTTGGTTTGTGTATGTGATTCAAATTTGAGAAAATTTTTGGTTGAAATTTTAGATATAGCAAGTTTGGATAGATTAGTGGTTAATTGATTAGAGTTTATATTTTGTGTTTTTGATGACCAAGTTTATGGATACCTAGATTTATTTTTATTTTTTATGGATGACCAAGTTTGTGATTTTTTTAGGGACATATCTGAGTTTTGCATGTTGGATTATATTCTCAAAATTTTAATCATCTATTTGGGTGCTGAGGAGAAAAAAATAGTGAAGCACAAGTAAATGGAAGCTCAATCAGTTGTGAAGAAGGGCCTTTTTAGATTCATTGGTGAATTATGAGTTTTGCTTTGTTAATTAATTTGTCAATTGTGGATTACTTTATAGGTTTTGGTAGATAATTTGTCAATTGTGGAATGAGCTACAGCTTTGCTGTTAATTTTTTCCTGATAAATGTTTCCTTCATGTTCTTTCTACTGCAAGTATAGGTACTTGCATGAATCCATATTTTGAGTAGGAAAAATAAAGAAGAAATCCCAACCTTTCTGAGATTTTTTACCCTAGTTATGTGTTGGATAATTTTGTGATTTTGAAATTTATGCTTATATTGGGGGTATTCCTGTGTCTATTTTGTTCTAGAGTTGATTGAATTGTAGTTTTAGTTGTGTTACTCTTTGTATCTGTAATTGAGTTTGTGCATAGACTTAGATAAGTCTTTGAGTTTGGAACTCTGTAACTGAGTTTAGTAGTGTGTTCCAATAAAAGTTCTTGCTTATCAAATAAATATTTTACTTTTGATGATAATATTTTTTGAAGTTAGTCACATCTTCAATATTTTAAATAGATATTAAAATGGTGATAATCAATTTGAATTTTTTTAATGTGGAAGCTGAGGTATGGTTTGAATTTGTTTAGTGGAAACTGAGCAAGTGATTCTGCTACCAATGAAAAGTTGGATAGTTTGTAACATGCAATTGATTCTTTTAACCCAATTTTGTTGTCTAACTTGCAAATGATTCTAATTGTAAAGCTTGACAATTTGTAACTTTCTTTGGATCCAATATATATATATAGATAGAGTTGATCTCATTTTTAGCAGTTTTCCTGTGCATCGCATGGGTTAGCGACTAGTATATACATAAAACCAAAGCCTTTGAAACTCCCACAATTTTCTACATCAACATTTAATTTTTCTTTTCTATTTTTTAAATTTGATTTAAAAATAAATCTCATTTTTTTCCTCACCAAATACACGTTACAAAACCCAATACCTCTTTAAAACCAAAAAACCAAAAAATCTCTCTTCTCCTCTCACACACTAACATCTCCTTCCCCTAAACCTAAAACTCACCATTTCCTTCCTCCAAAATCAAAACCCAAAGCTCAGATTCTCCCACCGTTACCGCCGCTGCCACGGATTACCGCCACCACGGATCACCACTACTGCATCTTTTGGTTTTCCTTTTTGTATTATGTGACTCATTCTCTATCTATTATTATTTTCAATTGAAAATCAAACTCCATACCCAAAGCCTAGGTACACTTGCTTTCCTCTTTCTCTTTTCTCTGAATTTAAGTTTTTCAATTGAAACCAAGCGAAGGAAAGGCAGCTTACTAAATGATGCAAATAGAGGAATTCTCTCTCTCTCTCTCTCTCTCTCTCTCTCTCTCTTTATTTTATTTTATTTTTTAAATTTGGAAATATGATTTAGGCTTTGGTATTGTGGTCGGATTGGTTTTGATTTAGGAAGAACAAGTGTTTAACATTGATTTGTAAAGCCTTTGCTTTCCTTAATTAGGGTTATTTTAGGCAGGGTACCAATGGTCGTTTTTCTTTGATTATTTAAATTCCTTAGTTTAAATTATTTAACAAATTTACCATCTTTGGCTCATATTTTTGTTTCACGTTGACCTATCGTTCTTTGCAATTCAATTCTCAGTTGCTTATTTTGGATTCTTAATTGTTATTCAAGTTTTTTACATTAGAATCAGTAAGTAGAAGTATTTCTTTGGTGTGTTTGTAAACTTGTAATGTAAGCCTACTGTGGGAATTTGATTGGGCTTCTAATTTTTTTGGGTTCATTTAATTGATAATATTGGTGGATATATGCCAATATTTTGCATCATATTTCTGCTTTTTAGTGGGAAAGATACTATCTTCAGGTGCTTTTAAGCTTTATATTATGTTGGTTGCTATATTAAGTTGGTTTGATTTTTGATAATAAACCATATTGACAGTGGTAGTTACATGTGTTTCATGCAGTTTAGCTTCTTGAAAGTATGTTTTTGGAGTTGCAATTTCAGAGAAATTATTAATTTTCTGTTCCAATTTTGTTTCAAGCCCTTTTGTTCTATTATAGTTTTCAGCGATTTAATTCTAATTTTTTTTTTCTTTTGTTGTAATGAATATGTGTTGTGTAGAGGGAGTTGGAGAGAGAGATCTACGGGAGGCCCTTCACTACTGTCAAACAGGTCCCCTTTAATACTGATGAAGAGATTTCTATATTAATTGCTAGGACGAAGCATGGAGTCAAATATTATGTATATGAGATTGTTATGATACTGGACAAATTCTTTTTCTTCTCTTTTAGTTTTATACTCTTGCACAGATTGTTCGTTCTTCTCTTTTTCGTTATGACTATTTTTTTTTTTATCTGAATGCAACCAAATGACCAATCTTTGGAACTCTGGCATATTTTTTTATATATGTTTTATTTAATTATTAGGTGTCTATGTGTTGGCAGGAACTGGAGCATGACTATGAGAAGAAGAATGAAAAGCCTCTTCAATCTACATATTCTATAATTTTAATAAGAACCAAAACAGTCACAATGAATCTAAGAGGAGATATACAAAACCTGAAATCTTTGACTTTCAATTCTTTTATTCGTTTGTATATTATATGACTAAACCTGTACCAACCGTTGACTTTGTTATATGCGATTGTTCATAATTGTTGGCTCATTCTAAGAAATCACAATGTGTATCACTATTGAACTCTTTTCTCTGTAAAAAAAAAGGGGGCATTTGGTATCAGATGCTGATTGGTAAAAATAAGCTGAGTGGATGTGTTTTGTTTGATTAAATGATGAAGATTGCTAAGAAATTGTTTCTTATGATTTAGTGTTTATTTGTGGCTTACACATTACAATTAGGTGTTGAATTTTGAATTTTTTTTTGGTTTTAATAGTTGAAGGATAGGAGAGAGGAAGGTGCTAAACAAATACTACTCATCTATCTTTAACCCAGAGGCTTTTGAGGGGGATGCTCCCCATAAGTAGATGTTATTGGTGACAATTATTTAGGTCTTTGAAGGTTCTGATTCTACTTTAAATGTATAGATACTATGATGAGCTTACCATCAAGACTATTCCACAAAATTTCAACTATATTGTTAAGTTTGGTGCTACCAGAAATTTTGAACCTGTGTGAAAAGGATGAGGTAAAATAAAATAAAAGTCTTGCAATCTTTTGTACATATAACATGGTTTTTGACTAAATATTTTGATTATTCTTTTCATTCATTAGGCTGCAAAGACAATAACCATAAAAGAGAAGTTGGAGAGATGGAAGATGCAATGAAATCTTTAGACAACAAAAACCTTGGATTTGAAAAGAAAAATGGACATCATTACTACATTGGATGGGATGAAATCTATGAAGGTATTATTTGCTTTACCAATTCTATTTTTATTTATTTAGGTAGGCTATCATCTCACAGTGCCACAAATGGAATCTTTAACTCCCAAATAGCCTCTGTAAATTTTAAGATCACATGATGATAGATCAAAGTAGAAGGCCATGAAGGTTGTCTCTGGCCTTTCAGGTAAGGTTTTTATTTTTGGGATGCTCTTTAAAGCATATACTTGGTTATGTGATGGCAATGTTACTTTTAAATTTTCCTTCAAATTCACTCACTTTCTTAAAGTAATTTCTATTTTCTTTAGTTTATAATATCTGGGTCTTTATTTTTCGTTTAACTTTTATGTGTGCAGTTCTTTTTCTTGTATTTCATGGACTTAATCAACAGAAAAGGTACTCCCACATGGTACTATTCTTTCTTATCAATTTTCAGCTTCAATCTTCTTGGGTTTAATCCTTATTCAAATATGTTAAAACTTTTAAGATTTTTGTTTTAATTGGTGGCAGTTGAGACTTGAGTGAGGATCTTGCAAAATATGCAAAAGTGTTAGTAGTAGGGGCTGATGGATTGGGCTGTGAGTTGCTAAAAGACTTGGCTCTATTAGGTTTCCAAATTCTCAAAGTTTTTTTTTTTTTTTTAAATCATCACACCCATGTTATATGTAATTTAGAAGATGTTACCATATAATAATAATAGAAAATTAAAAGAATAAAAAAAGGTTATTTGGAAGATGTTGAAGCACTTGGGCAAAGTAGGTAAATGAGATCTATCAAGTATTTATCTTCCTATTTAATTATTAATTGTAAGCAAATAAAACAGGCAGTCATGAAGTTTTCAGTTGCAATAGTGAAACTTGGGATAGTATTTTTAACATTTTATGGCTTTTATAGAAATTATGAATTTGAAGTAGGGGAATTAATTTTGTTGCCAATTTGTGGTGGGTGTGATCCCTCATCCCTCAATTTTTAGCAAAGACAACATTTTTAGTGGCTAGAAATGTCAAAGTTTACTTCATGCCTTTTCCTTTCATTTTTTACAATTTTGTGGAAATTTACAAGGTTGTTTTGGTGTTAGAATGAAGAAGAAAGTTCTTGGGAATGATAAGATTTTGTTGAAATTTGATGAGACGAAGAGTAGAGGGAGTTTTAAGAGTTTGGAGAGTTTGATGGAGTAAGAGGATGGTAGTTTAGGTAGTGCTTCTGAGATTGAATGGGAGAGTAATGGAATTGAAGTTGAATAGGATGAAAGAGAATCTTTTTTATGGTATGGCAGTGGTATCTTTGCATCGTCACAATTTGGCATGTTCCAACTTCTATGATTGGTGAAAGCATGTATTGGTGACTGTTTCTTCATTGTGTTGGCATGCTTTACATAGTAGTACTGATGGAAATGTATGGTGCTAAGGACAACCCCAAAGCCATGCTTCCTATTTTGAACTCATGATAGATGCTTCCAAGACACCTATACCAATTAGGCTTGAGCTTGGTGGAGAAATGCATTTATTGTGTATGAAGATGTGTATGTGGATCATGTATGATTCCTTCTGAAATTTGATGTTTAGCTGGCTTTAAGTCTATTTGTCGTGTTTTCTCCTATATCTATCAGTTGTTCATGGAAATGAATAGCATGGTAGAAACATAATTAGTGTGCTTTTGTTTAGCTTATAAAAACAATACAAGTAGGTTTTTTTTCTCAAGATATGTATATTTTCGTTTGGTCTTATTAAAAGGTTTATTCTTAAATTACATTTGAGATGAAAGTTAAAAATAACCAGCCTTTTTAATTTACCATTATCCTTTATTGAATCAAATGTATTTATAACTAAGTGTAACATTTACAAAAAAAAAAAAAAAAAAGAATAACTAATTGTACCAATGAAATTAGACATATATAACTTTTGCTAATTATATCATGCATCACACAGATTAGTGACTAGTTTTTACTGAAGTGAAAACTAATTACCACACTTCTAGTTCATTTAACTCCATTTCACTTCCAATTCTAGATCCTTTTCCCTCTAAACTTGATAATGTTCAAGAAGAACCCTTTTTTATGTGCATTAATGAACACTTTGAAAAATGCAAAAATAAAAAAATAATGCTAGAAGGACTCAACGTTAAAAAATGTAATATAAAAAGTTTTCGACATTGCATTCACATCAACAGGAATGACATTCTTCGATTATATAAGATGGGTGTCTTAAGATATGATTATTGCCTAGAGAAGCATCGGACTATAACTGGTTGTGCAAATTGTTTACTTGAATGGTATGAAAAGAGTATTAAAAGGCATTGAGATGTCATTTTTACACAAGATACTAGAGCTAGCACCAAATTTTATATTTGTTAAGTACTTTCCCATCTCTATCTTTCTGTATGAAAATAATGTACAAATGGAACGATGTCCTCATGAGTCCCACAAAGAAGATATGGTCTCACCCAGATGATCGAAACATCATATTAGTGTAATAATAAAAACAATTTTAAGGAAAAAAAAACTAAGGAACAACTCAAATTAAAATATCGAAATCAATCAAAAAAACAAACCTTGGTCTAAGTCAACATCCACCATCAGAATATTATAACTGATCATCGATGCAAACATATATCAATTCACTTTGAATATTCACCATTGGAACTATCTCTCCTTAGTCGCAGTTAATTAGAAAACAAGCGATCTAATTAACCCTAACTACTAAACAATCCAAGACAAGCACTAAAGGTTTAATCTAGTAGCAGCCTTAAGAATTAGAGAGATCGATGAAGCTAAACAACACAAGCACAAGTGGTTGCATTTAATTTAGTCAAGCGTTCTTCCTAGGATCTAATAATTTTTGACGCAGCAAATCATTAAATCTTGGTTGCTTTACAAATTAGAGAGATCAAACAATTACGGATTTGATATCTAACCTAGTAGTAGATTGCAACGAATAATAAACTAGTAAGCCTCCTAGTAATTAAACGAGACAGTCATGAAAATAGGCACAAAAGAATATCCAATATTCAAAGTATAAATTGAACAATAAAAATAAATTAGATCTCACAGTTTTATTGATTCTAGGGCTTCAGTTTCCTTCGACCAAGTATAAAAGTTTAGTCAAGTAGGGCCATGATGAAAACTCGAAGGATAAATTAGAGAAGAGGGGAGAGAGAGATGTGTTTGTCCAATTCTGATTTCTCCTCCCACTTTTACATGTTCATTCTCCCTTTCCCAAGCCTACAAAATCTCCTAAAAATATTCTAAATAATAATATCCAAATCTGACTAATTAAGGAAAAATATTAAAAATAAAACAAATTCCTAATATAACAAGGAAAGTGGTGTTTTTCAGCTGGAATTTTCGTGTATCAAATCTAGAAGCTTCCAAAAATAAACTGCATCAGATCCGCCTATTAGAATTTCAAGCAAAGGGACATTCCAGAACGTCAGCAGTGCAGGTGTAGCAACTTCAAGCCCGATTTCGACCTTGTTGCGGCCTATATCTCTCAAAACTCAAAACAAGAAAGTTGTAGAGCTTTGTCTTAGCGCTCCATAGCATCTTGAATCATCTCAATTGGAACTCTGATGAAAGAGTTATGCCCAGATTACGAAGTGATGTTGAAGCTATCCAGAATCACCCAATTAACTACGTTTTGCACTTAATGCCTCCATTTGCATCCTAAATCAAAATATAAAAATAATGAGTACATTTAGGCACCAAATAAATATAAAAGACTATACATTAATAGAGAAAAATATGACATTTTGCATTCTCATCAAGTTCCCCCACACTTAATTTTTGCTCGTCCTCGAGCAAAACTCAAATTCACTTTCCCAAAAACACCAAGGTTGCAACGCCATCAATAAAGAACAACCAAGTTCTTCAAAACTCATAACATATCATGAACAAACATTCTTAAAAAACTTACAATTACTTAGTAAGCATTTTCACTCGAAGATGGAGTAAACTAAATATGTAGACCCTCACAGAAATAAACACTCGACTCTCATGTGTTTGAAGGATATGTGTTTTGCTCAAATTCATTCCAATGGAAATGATCTACCATAGTCTTGAATATCTTCTCATTCTCCACCACTAGGATCACATGCATAACACGAATCATAAGGACTTTTCAAGGGTTGTAACGAGGTTTAGGATCATGGTGGGAAATATTTGGAAATGTAGCTCAAAAGCCATCGAAACTAGTGGAGCAAAAATGAATCAACTCAAGCATCGAATATATAAGACATGTAAAACCAATCACTCCCTTAAGCAACTTCCACCTTTGTATATATCACGTATAAGCAGACCCCTTTCTTGGAATTTTAGGAGGAATTATGAACATGGATAGTTTGTAACATTAAAAACAATTTCTTCCATCACTTCCTTTCTTCTTTTCTTTCTTTTTTTTCGATTTTCTTTTTCTTTTTTTTTTCTCACCAAAATTACATCAACAATGGAACTCCCGAATTGAGAATTAAAACATGTTCCATTTCACCAGTCATATGTACCACAAATCTATACACCCCTACACTTATTTCTTGTGTTAGGATTAGTGCCCTTAAATCCTATTGTATGATACTATGTATGACTTAATATTGTGATTAATAAAATTGTTTTATTATTATTTGAAATAACGGTAACATGAATATTCGGATATTATCATATATTCCATGAGATGTATAGTATGTGATTTATGTGAAAAGTCACAGAAGATATAAATCACAGATTCTTTGTAAACTCAGAATTTTAGTTCGTAGTCGGCGATGAAATTGGGCATTTCATCTGTGAAAACTATAACATATCAACTAAAATGATTTGTCTTGATTATGGAAGTGAAAACTTTTAGTTGATGTGTTGATATGTTTTAAGAGTTAAAACATATTGAACTGGACCGCTGTAAGATTTATTATTCTCCTAAGAACTGTCAAATGAATAATAAATCTCATGACTTATAATTACATGAACTCTTAATCCTGAGAGATAATGGACCTGATCATGGAATGTAGGTTGCTTTGATATATCAAAAGTGAGATCTAAATTAACGGTCAAAACCTCAATATGTTGGGCAGCCACATTTAGTGTTGTTGGAAAATATATTCTCAATAAGGAATTTAGGGTCTCTTATCGGAGATATAAAATATTCCCTTGAGATAAGTTTAATGGGTTCGGTTATTCAGAGTGTTAGGCCTAACCACTTTAGTAAGGAATTACTAAAATATATATTTATGAAATTGGATTTCATATATATATGATAAATAACTTAAAATGATTAAACTGGGTCCTCAAGGATTAAAATGTAGTGATCTACAAAGTGGCAGTCTTCATTCATAACTTTGTATTAGTACGAATATTTTATGAAGGGGTTGTATGTACAATAAAGTCTTGAGATATAATTTATTAATAAGGCCTAGAGTGCAATTATATTTATATAGTAGTATTAAATATAATTAATGGTAACTTTGGACTTGTCAAGAGTTGACAGAAAAGTCCAAGGCCCATTGGAGCTAAAGTCTTATTTGTTCCCTTTGGTCCCACTCCAAGCCACACACTAAAGCCCAATTGGAAAGGCCCAAAAGTCTAGCCTAATTAGATAGTCAGTTATGTGGAGAGAAACATACAAAAATTTTGGAAGAACATGAAATGGTATGTATGTGAGAGTTAGATTCTCTTTCATTTTAGACTCTCTTTCATTTTTACTCTCTAGAACATACACATATAACTGATTGAGATACCACACTTCTTGGGCACAAGTGGAATTGGAGTGAAGATTGAAAGTGTTCTCAAAAACTTCTAATCTTTGATTTTGAAATTCACCATACCAAGGTACACTCTCTTATTCCTAAATTTTGAAACTTACTTAGTATAGGTTAACAATTGCGAATGAAGTAGATCCGTTAATTTTCCGCTGCGTACATTAATATTTCCATCATCTTGCACACCTATACATATCATAATGATGAACAATGCTCCACTAGCTCCACAACTTGGGTAAAAACATTGTTTTTCGGATTTAAGGCTTGTAGCGTGGGTTCACAATAATTAAAAAAAAAAAAAACTCAAAGGGGTTCAATAAAGGGAAAAATTAATTACAAGGTAAGCTATTTGGCTTATGTAGCTTATAACAAAGATGGCCTTAATCATGTTCATGCATGCATGTGCCAATATGACATTGAAGAGAATCAAGGCAAGTTCTAGAGAAACAAATCCATGGAAGAATATCTCACATGAAAGATTAATGAGACTGATATGGATGTGTCAGTCTAAAGGCTCAAAATCTCACCAACTTTTGTCTACTAAATTTAGTCACTACCATTCTTAAGGAAAATAACTAGACCAATTAATTCTAAGCTGGAAGATCACTTATTCAATCATGTTATGAATTTTACAAGTTTAATTGAATCTTGCTCATGACATACACAACCAAAAATCTTTGAAAACCACAAAAACAAAGAGCAATTTTTTTTTTTCAAAAATACAAAATTTAAACACAACCTAAATCCCCTCCCCCACACTTAAACCTTACATTGTCCCTAATGTAAGGTGAAATGCGAAGAAAAGCCAAAAATAACCAAAATATAAATGTGAAAATAAAAAGATAGGAAAAAGAAATCCCCTTGGGTTGCCTCCCAAGCAGCGCCTTTGTTTATTGTCGTTGGCTTAACTCAATGCTTCTTTCTTCAATCAGTAAAAATTGGATCCTCAAGGTCCAATTTTGCCACATTCTCTGCTTGTAAACCTTCATAGAAAGGCTTAAGTCTATGGCCATTCACCTTGAACACTTTGAAAGTTGCTAAATTTTGAATTTCAACTGCACCATGGGGAAAAACATTAGTAACAACAAAAGGTCTAATCCAACGAGAACGCAACTTACCTAGAAACAAACGAAGCCATGAATGGTATAGAAGGACTTTTTGACCAACTTTAAACTCCTTCCTAGAGATTATCTTGTCATGAAAAACCTTCATCTTTTCCTTGTAAATCCTTGCACTCTCATAGGCATCATTGCGAATTTCCTCTAACTCTTGTAGTTGCAACTTCCTATGTTCTCCACTTTCATCCATTTTCATGTTGAAACTCTTGACAGCCCAATAAGCCTCTTTTGACTTCCCACATGAAATGCTATTATCTTTCTTACCTGATTTACAGAAGTTATGGTTAATTTGCTGATAAACCCTGCTTCTAGCATTTCAGATAACCACAAAGGATCACAAATTACTGGATCTTCTATCTCTACTTTGATAAGTAATCCCGGATAGGGATTGTATCTATCTCCTAGTCCTTCATAAACTCTATCTGCGTCTCCAAAACTTTCATACCATGTAGCTTTATAAGATAGCCATGTATCATCTGTCATATCTTCTGCTCTGATACCATTAACTACCTAGGAGAGAGCACAGCAGTAATATGGAAGCATAAACAATGATAAAATAGATGATAAAGAAGAAGATAGCAAAATAGATATAGTCAAAATAAATTAAAACAGAGTATGGAATATGAAAACAGAAACTAGTAAAATCTTACTTGAATAAAACTTCTGTCTTTGATTAAACTTGAAAACTAACAACGAGTCTTTGAATAAAATAGATGTATGAGTTTTATTTCTTTGCAATTAAGAAGTTACTAGGAATTTTATTACTACATAGCCATTACTTGCTCCTTGTTAGTGTTGGTTAGCCTAAAGACTCGTTGGCAAACCATAGTTTCGCATTGGTCAGCCTGTGATGTTAAGCCGACGGACAGGCGTTGTTTGGGTGGTCCCGCAATGGAGTTTCCCGAGGAGGTGGTCCCGATAGCAAGGATACCAGTGGTTAGTAATAGTTCCGCTAGTAATTATTAATTGCTAGGACACACTTAGGTCAGGCACACACTAATCTAAACATGGAAAGTGATAAGATAGTTAATTCTGAAGAATATAGCATGCAAGATATAGACAGAAATTTACTAGAATGGAATAAATGGAATATACCAATTGAAAGAACTAATAAAATCTATAGACATACTACTTTTTCTAAATTATCTTTCTCGACAGATTACACTATAAAGACTGTTGAAAGAACTTACTCTTTATTTAATGAATATGAAACAATTCAGTTATTTTCAATAGACTCAATTAACAAACATAGAGAAAAATATGCATTTTTACATGTTGGCTTGGTTCAAGTAGCTGTTAAACCATTAACAAGAGAAGCCTTAAATGCAAGTGTTTTACTTTGTTTAAGAGATGACAGACATTTAAGATTTAATGACTCACTCCTAGGAATGATGGAAACAAGTTTACATAAAGGACCAGTATATTTTAATTGTTATACTAGCTTTGCTTTAAGCCTATCTGACAAAAATATTATGGATGCTTTAACTTTGAATATAAAAACAAATGGTTATTACATGAAAGAAGGCTCAGAACCTTTAGCTATTATTTATAGGATTTATTATAAACTGATGAAAACCACTTTAGACCCTCAATCCATAGTTGATCCTTCCCCTAAAGGTCAGACTCTCCTTCTGCAAGCCTCAACCTGAAATACTAGATTACAGGTACCTCAACAAATACAGTGGAAAGATATAACCCTTCCTGAAAGATGGCAACTTGAGGCCATTGCCCCCACATTAAATATAGAAAACACTGAGCCAGACTTCATAGCCCAAAATATAGATGGACAAACATACTGATAGTCTCATAAGACCTAGTAGTTCTACAGGCAGAAAGACCCCTATGATGTTTACCCCTCGAAGCTCCTTTTCCTCTAGGACACCTTTCTCTGATTCCAGACCTTTACCTCCTCAGAATCTTCCTCCAGTTGTACACCTTCCCCCTATAAACATTATGAAAACCCCTATCCAGACAAAAACAACTTATTATATGACAGATACCACACAACCTACCCCTAATGTTCACCGACCTCTTTATCAGCCTCAACCTCAACCTGATTCTCCTACCGACACAGATATATTAGGATTTACAGATGATAGAGAAATTAATATTTTATCTAAAGAATTTGTTTTAGATAAAGAGCTACTAAAATATGATTACTTAAAACACGAAAATAATGACAGAAAGAACCAATTTTTTGAAGAATATAATGAACAAGAAAGAAATAATTTGAGAACTAAGTATTTTGAAATGATGACAGACTTACAGACACACTTTAGTTTCTTTGACTTTTTGGACTATCCTAACAAAAAGATATGTGTAATAGAAAAAAATATTGTCATGGACAAAGACATAAAATCATGAGAAAGTGTATCAGACTTATCGACCATTTGAATCAATTATATTTAGTCAAAATAGTGGAGTCCAAGTATTGGCTACGCCTATCAAAAGACCTAGTCTAAGTGATGATAATAAGAACCTAGATAGTATAATTCAACAGAACAATTACACCAATACCTATTTGAAAACTATTGGTCAAAAGCTACAAGACATAGAGGACAGAATAATACCCCCTTCTACTTCTATAAAAAAAAGAAAATACGTCTAATACCCCTTTGTTTATCCCTCATGAAATACCTCCTCGCCTTAGAGCACCTTTAAAGAAACCTATGACAGAGAAAACTGATAATTTACTTAATGAAATAAATAAAAAATTAGATTTAATGAAATTAGAATCATTAAAGGATATGGAGCCATTAAAAAATAAGAATATTATAACATTAAATACAACAGGAGGAACTGACTCTTCAGAGGATGAAGAATCAGAAGACAATCAATTGACAGATTTGACAAAAATAAATAATTTGGAACCACAATTCACAGATAAATTTCAAATTAATAAATTAACTTTAGCATCTTCATCGCAAGATCGTAAAAAAGGAAGAATTGAAGATTTATACCCCAGAAAGAATTGGTATCCTAAACCTACTCCCCCTGATTTAGAATTTGAAGAAAGACATACTTATGTTAGTTCATCTTATTCGCTAGATTTAATTTATGAATGGAATATTGATGGAATGTTAGAATATGAAATAATAAACCTTTTACATGAAATGACTTTGCTCTTTATTGTTTATAAGAATCATGGAAAATAGGACCATCAAATAACTCATTTAATTGTCACTGGTTTTACTAGCCAATTGAAAGGCTGGTGGGATCATTATTTAAATAATGATGATAGAAATGGAATATTAACAACTGTTAAAAGAGAAACATATGGAAGTGACAGATAGACAACCTTCACAAGATGCAGTTAATACTTTAATTTTTACTATAACTAAACATTTTGTTGGTGATCCCAATCAATATAAAGAAAGAGCTTCAGATGTTTTAATTAATTTAAGATGTCCACAAATTTCAGATTTTAGATGGTATAAAGATGTTTTTATTTCAAAAGTTTTAAGTAGGAATTATTGTCAACAGTCCTACTGGAAAGAAAAATTCATTGCTGGTTTACCTTATTTCTTTGTTCAGAAAGTTAGACTTAATATAGTTAATAATGACGAAACTATAGACTATCCTAGCCTAACATATGGAGACATAATATCTTCAATTAATAAAACAGGTCTATGGCTATGTAATGACTTAAGGCTAAAAAACCAAATAGAAAAAGAAAAAAAGATATGCTAAAAAAGAGCTAGGAACTTTTTGTGAGCAATATGGTTTTGATCCATTAATTGCTCCCTCTAGGAAAAGAAGAAAAGAAAAGAAAGATGACAAAAGTGATAGATACAAGAACAATAATAGAAGATATTATAAAGTTAAGTCTAAAGGAAAGAAGAATCCAAAAGAAAGAAACATGATAGACGTAGGAAAAGTGACATTACTTGCTTCAAATGTGGGAAAAAGGGACACATTAGTAGATTACAAGATTATATCTGTCTAGAAGGAAAGGGTTACAGGATTACAAGAGAGGAGAGATTACAAAAGTCTTTCTGAGGGAGAGGGAGAGCTATCTTAGACCTAAGCTTTGAACCTGAGAATTGAACCTTAAAATTGTGACCTGTAAACTGGACCTTAAGATTGGACCTTCAGATTGGACCTCCCTTCTGTTTTCAGAGCCTGTCCTTTTATAGATAAAGTGAACCATGGAAAGTCTTCAAAAGTAACTTGATTTAAGTAAAGTGATTCAAGTTAATCTGTCGGTAGAATCTTTTAGAATTCTGAATAGTAAAATTTTACTATTCATGAATAGTACTGTCTAGGACTCTGTCAAGGAACGCATGCTAGTAGTGACTTAAAATCTGTCTGTATTTGTCTGGACTGTAATAGCTCTGTCTAGAAGCTATTCATACATGTTGGTGAATAGTGATCTGTCTCTGGTGAATAGTGATCTACTGCCGTTGTCTGTTCAGGAGAGAATTCTGTCTGTCAATCTGTATCTGCGTAGTTATCATAATCTAGCGGATCAGAGTTGTCTTCATACTGCTCATGCTCGTGGAGCACTCCATAATCGTTACATAGAGCACAGTATGAAATAAGAAGGAAAACAGGAACATGATCCTTAGTTGTCATCAATCTGGGATCCTTAACAAACCTTCTTTTCCCAATAAGCCTTCTTGCTAAAGGTCTTAGACCATACATAGCTATCCTGTCGGTGTAGCCATATAAATGGAAACCTCTGTCTAATTCTTTCTGTACTTCATAAATCTTGTTACACATGAAATTAGACTATTCTTAAGCCAGAGCACCTGGATCATCAAGTGATAAATAAGTATCTCTTGTATACTAGTTATATTCAGGGATACAACCCCAATCATGGATAAGGACTAAAATGTGTGTTGGTTGAGCTTCCATATAATAGTGTCCCAAACTGGAAGAGTACTCTAGATTTCCATCTTCATATAATTAAGTCCTCCAATCTATGCTGCTTCTTCTTGGATGACTTTGGGGAATAAACTAATCTGAATTGCAGAAGTTATAATTATTTGCTAATAAACCCTGCTTCTATCATTTCAGATAACCATAAAGGATCACAGATTACTGGATCCTCTATCTCTGTGTTGCTAAGTAATCCCGGGTAGGGATCATATCTGTCTCCTGTTCTTTCATAAACTCTGTCTGAATTTCCAAAGCTCTCATACCATGTAGCCTTATGAGATAACCATATATCACCTGTCATGTCTTCTATTCTGATAAATGCTGTAGAGACTAATACTTTAAAAAGATACATCCATTTATCATAAGAACTTGTTATAGCTTTATGAGTTAATATATTCTGTTGGATTTCGGGGGGTAAGGTTATAATAGCAAGTCTTGTTTTTTGCTAAATCTTAGGGTGGAGCTTTGAAAAGCTTGTTCCCATAAAATAGCTTTTCAGAGACTATAGTTCTGTCTTTGTAGAGCTTGAATCTCCATCCTTCTTGCCAGGGAGTTGACAACCGAGTGCTTCAATAAATGCCCCGGTGCTAACAAGATGTACTTCCAAAGCCTGAGGGGTCATTTGGAATAAGGGTTTCTGTCTGAGGGTGAAGGCTGCCTGTAAATTATCAAGAAGTATTTTAATATGAAGAGGAAGGTCTGTAAATTCTCCATCCTGAAACATGAGATTAGTGCGGAGCACTTTTTGCAGAATTACACTATTTTCACCACATGAATACATTGCCTCTGCTAGCAACGTATCCTGAAGGGATATTGTCTCTATCGAGATGCCTTCATGCATATCCGGAATTATTACTGAAGGTTTTCGAATACCTCTGGGTTGCACCGCTGGTGCCTTGCCCTTGTCTTTTTGAGAGGATCTTTTATTCATAGTAGTCTGCAAATGGGTTTTGGGAAAAGGATTACGTCTTGAAAATAAATATTTTCTGGCAAAGCTTCTTTTTTGTCTATATACTTTTGTAAAGTCTTTTCAAAATTTTTTATAAGAAAAGCAAGAAAAGCATTTATAAAACAAATTTTTCTTTGTACACTTTTATGCTCTTGCTGAGTAGCAATGGTATTAGAGTAGTCATGATGAAGTCTGTCAAAGTAAGTGAGATTCAGAATATTTCTAAAATCTAGTATGATTCTATCCATATATGTACTACTGTATATCTTATCTTGTGAGAATATGTGAAATAAAGTTTCTTTGTAAAGTCTTTTATTAATAGGAAAATCTATCTGGGGGTTATAATTAATTTTGTCTGTTGGAAAATTAAATCTGTCATTATTCAAGAAATTACCACAATTAATATTTTATGTAATGATCAATAAAGGAGAGTCTGTCAGAGATTCTTTTATTAAAATATTTGTTATATGAATGTCTAAAGATACTCTAAAGGGTGTACATATGTCATTTATTATAATTTTGTTTGGAACTTCTATCATACTGTCAATCCATATACTATTAGTCCATGCATATTGATTACAAAAGATTGTATCCATATTTCCTTCTTTTATGCCTTTTCTACTAAGTTCTTTTGTAGATTGGACTTTATGTTGGTACTTATGCAAAAAAGCAATAGGAGAATAAGAACATGTCTCTGTCGCTTTGTTTTGTTTAACTTTCTTTTTGTCATTTTCTGTCAATTGATCAACAAGTAATATTTCTGTCTTTAAAGGTGACAAACTTGTTTTAGGTCTATAGATTCCTCTTTCGTTGATATCTGTTAAAATAGTAACCTTTTTGGAAAAGTGTTTTTCTTTCAAGACTACAATGAATCTAAAGAATATATTTTTTCCTAACACATTAGTTTTAATTCCTTCATCTGTCACTAAAAAGGGATAAAATAAAGCCATAAAAGGAGTTCCTAAATTAATTTTAGAAGGAAGGTCTAAACAAAGGCTGTTTCAAAATATATTCCATCATGGCATATATGATCATTAGGTGTTATGTAATTAATTATGAGGTTTTCACCATTAGCCTGAGTTAATCTTTTAGAAGATTTTTCATAATACTTTAAGGATATTAATCCTTCTTGTATACAATTCATGTAAATACCTGAGTCTATTAAAGCAAAATCTGTCAAAGAAAACTCTTTATTAATTACTAAAGTAATTTCTGCATAACATTTTTTGAAAATTACTCAGTCAATTAAACATAAGAAATTCTGTCTATTGTCATCATCATCATCACTATCATCAAATTTTCTGTCTGTGGGATTAGAAAATTCTTTTTAGTTTATTATTTCTGCAATATTTCGCTCATTTATGTCTGTGGAATTTTCTTCTTTAATTTCTTTAATTTCCTTTTCTACCATTTTTGCTTCTGTCATTAAGTCTTGTAGAGCTACTGGTTTTATCTCTACACCATCTTGTTTTATTTTCATTTTTACCTTTTCTTTCTTGTCTTTTTCTTTCTTGGCTTTTTCTTCCTTTCTGCAATCCATAACATGGTGTCCGTATTTCCTACACCTAATACAAGCAATAGGTATTTCTATAGAGTCTTTCAATTTTAATAAATATTCTTTCTTGTCTTTATGGTGATTTGGTAGATTTTCTATCAGTTTTATTATTATGTCTTTTTGTTTTCTTTTCCTTTTATTAATCTTAAGTGGGTTGGTTGATTTTAACTCTTTCTTTACTTGATCTATTTCTTTTTGACTAACGTTAAATATTTCCATTAATTCATTTATTGTATCTTTCTCAAATTCTAATTTACTAGTTTGTTTAATGATTTTATTATGTCTATCACATTGTTTTTTAGTATGTCCATATCCTTTGCATTTATGACAAATAGTATTACTAACATGTCTGTCAGTTTTCTCATTATCTGATAACTCAGTAGTATTTAAAACTGCTATGTCTCTTTTTTTGTCTATTTCTAAAGGTGTATTTAAAATTTTTATTTTTTTAGTTAATTCTGTCAAACTATCATTTTGGGTATCTATCTTAGATCTTTCAATTAATTTTAGTCTTTGTTAGGTTCTAAAGACTTAGGATTTTATGTATTTAGAACTCTAATGTGTATTGTTGGCAAACCATGATCAAAACAATGTGTTTAGAAGTGTTTTAGTCTTGCTCAAAGTTGTGAATTTTATGTAAAGTTGGAATTGAGCTAATGCAGAAAGCATTATACATTTTGGCCTGGCTCGATTGATCGAAGCTCGGGCAAAATGTTTTTTTCTACAGATTTCCAACTCAGCCCTAGTTGTTTAAAACATTTTAGGGTTTTCTAAATTGTCCTAAGTATAAAAGGCAAACCCTAGCCACGTTTTAGTGTTGCTCATATTTCGGTTTGTGTAAATCTCTTGTGAGATTTAGAGGAGCTTTTCTTTACACAAACTTAGGGTTTTCAAGGAGAAGATTTATCTACACCTTGATGATCAACTCGGTTGCTGCCATTGAAGCTTAAAGAAAACACAAGCAGGTATGCTTGTATTTGGTGGTGAATCCAAGAAAGAAGGAGTTCGTGGATTCATAACTTGCACGTGGTCGTGTCAGTAAGTTCTACTGGTTGGTAGCAATAAATAGTCGAGCATGGGGGCTTATAAGTCTTATTGTATGAACTTCGATTATTTCAAGATAGTGAATTCAAGTTTACCTTGAGGATAGCTAGGTCAAATCCTCCCCAGGTTTTTACCGGTTTGATTTCCTAGGTGATCATATCTTTGTGTTATTTATCTTTCCGCTGCTATGCTTGATATGATCTTTGTGATTATGATAACCTAGATTTGTTTAAATTGGACTAAGTGTAATTCAATTGTGTTTTTAAGGGGTCTAAAAACCATCAGTCTTTCATCAATTTTCTCCTTTAAACTATTACACTTCTTGTCTTTTTTGTTAACTACTTCCACTTTTTCCACTTTTACTTTTACTACACTATCACTATTTGCTTTTTCTTTTAAATTACCATTATTATTGTTTTTCCTACCTTTGTTGACTTTTCCTATCTCATCCTTAGTATCAAGTTTCCTATGTAGAGATTCTTTAAAAGCACTATTTTTTTTTTAGCATGTCTTTTCTTATATCTTTCCCTACATCTTCTTTTACCATTCCTTTTCTTATCATTTCTTTATCTTTAATATTATTAATATTTTTTGTTTTCTTTTCTTCATGCATAGTTCCTATAAGACTAGTTTCTTTCTTTAGTTTGTCCTTTTCTTTGTCTTTATAAGTTATAGATGTAGCTCTGTCAGTTACTTTTGAACTTGTTAAACTATTATTATCTATTAACTCCCCACGTAGAGATTGTTCAAGAGTACTATTTTCTTTCTTACTTGTCTCTATTAGGCTCTTTTGTCTTTTTGTGTCTAGCTTTTTACATATAATTTGTACTGAACTAGAAACTTCTTTATTGTTTTGCTTTTCCACCATTTCTTTTAGTCTGTCATTTTCTATAGTACTTCTTTATTTTGTGAGATCTTTTATTTTATCTTCTATACCTGTTACTCTTTCCTTAATTGGTCAGTTTCTTCGTCAACTCTTTTGTCAGTTGCTTTTAACGTCTGTAAATTCTTATCTATGTCTTCTTTTGAATTATTACCTATATATCGATTATTTGTCATAGTTTTTATTAAAGATGATATATGATGGGGTACAAATGTGCTTTCTTGTTTCAAAGGTGAATTTAAAGCTTTCATTCTTTCATAGAGGTCCAAAAAACTATCACTTTTCTTTTCAACTTTAGTATATATAGCGGATCTGTCAATATTTTCTAAAGATTCTAATTTTCTATTAATTCTGTCTAAAAAACTATCATTGTGTTTATTAGTCTGTCGGTTGATTTTATCTCCTGTTAAAGTATTCCAATTATTTGTGTTACTTTTATAATAATCATCCATATCATTGTCAGAATCAGAATCTGTTTCATAATCCATATCACTATTTGACCAATTATAATTTATATCTTTCATGCTATAACCTTCATCATAATCTATATCATCATAGTCCATGTTTCAACTTAGTGTGTGCCTAACCTAAGTGTGAACAAGCAAACAGATGATGAACTGATAAATGTATTTATTCTCTTTCTAAGCAATTAATAATTACTAGCGGAACTATTACTAACCACTGGTATCCTTGTTATCGGGACCACCTCCTCGAGAAACTCCATTACGGGACCACCCAAACACACGCCTGTCCTTCGGCTAACAACAAAGGGGTTAACCAATGCGAAACTATGGTTTGCCAACGAGTCTTTATGCTGACCAACGCTAACAAGGAGCAAGTAGTGGCTATGCGGTAATAAAATTCCTAGTAACTTATCAATTACAAAGAAATAAAACTCATACATATACTACCCATGGCAAACCATATATATACCATTAAATACATATACATATACCATTAAATACATTTATCAGTTCATCATCTGTTTGCTTGTTTAGACTTAGGCTAGGCACACACTAATTTGAAACATGGACTATGATGATATAGATGATAATTGGTCTACTAGTGATATGGATTATGAAACAGATTCTGATTATGACAGTGATATGAATGATTATAAATATAATAGTAACACAAATAATTGGAGTACTTTAACAGGAGATAAAATCAACTAACAGAATAATAAACACAATAATAGTTTTTTGGACAAAATTAATAGAAAATTAGAAGATATTGATAGATCCATTATATATACTAAAGTTGAAAAGAAAAGTGATAGTTTTTTGGACCTCTATGAAAGAATGAAAGCTTTAAATTCAGTTTTAGAAAAAGAAAAAGAATTTGAACCCCATCATAGATCACCCTTAACAAAAACTATGACAGATGATTGGCATAATCAGGGACGGACCTACAGTAAGGCAAGGGGGCCATTGCCCTAACCCCCCCCTCCCCCCCAACCAAAAAAAAAAGCTAATATATTAAAATTTTGTCCTAATAGCCCCTCCCCCCCCCCCCCAATTAAAAAAAAAAAAAAAAAACTAGTATGAATAAATCTGAAAAAATCACCGACAAATTCTCATAAAAATAAAAAATAAATAACCGACAAAATAAAAAATAAATATGGAATGAAATCTGAAAACCTAAATTACAATTCTCAAATTTTTACCCTAGCCTCACTCTTCCTCCACTTAACCTCATCAAGCATCAACGCCTCCTCCATCATTGCTGTTAAGTGCTGCTGCTGTTCTTTTCCTCAGATCAGATCCGGACTGTTGGTCTGTTGCTGCTGCTGCTCCTCCTCAGATGCTTGATCACAGTCACACACAGTAAATCTAAGAAATTTCTCTCCTCTCTCAAGTTTAGATTTTTGTTTTTTTGTCTTTGCCAGGTTAGCCCTCTGCCCTTTGCATTTTTTGATGAACTATGTTAACTATATTTCAGTATTTGTGAATTGTGGCTTACTGGCTTTTATTGGACTGGTGTGTTTACTGTGTTGTGTCTTGTCATGTGTGGACCGTAGACTTAGTTGGTGTTTGTGGCTTTGGATTAAGACTTGAGTATTGACTATTGTGTAAAGTGTAATTGTTTATTTGTTTGTGGCTTTTTGCTTTTTTGATTGTGTGGACGCAGGACTAGTTTCAAACTTTGTTTGTAACTTTTTTTTTTTTGGTTTTAACTATAAAGAAATAAAGTGGGACCAAGATACAGTAGGATGTGAGTATGTGATAGTGAATATCTTATTTGTGAGAGTAGTATTTGGTAGTCTTTTTTTGTCACTTGTGAGTCTGTGAAGACTAGTCTTTGGTAAGTCATAAGTGACTTTTTTGTGAGACCAATCACCAATTGACCAAGTCTTTGGTCAATTGTTTTAGTTTTATCAAAAATTGTCTTTGTCACTTTGTATGATGTGGCTAATATAGTAATATTATATATATATATATGTGTGTGTGTGTGTGTGTGTGTGTGTGTGTGTGAGTGATAATATGAACTTGTGAACTTTGTTTTTATCACTTTATGTGTCGTGGCTAATATTAGTAATATATAAACTTGTACTTATCTGTTTGTGATTATTTTAGTTTTATATTTTTTTTTTTTTTGGTTGAGAAGTCCCTTTTTTTTTTAGTTGGTGTATAGAACTACGAAATATGGAAATAATGAGGAACTTTTTTTTATTTTTTTTTATTTTTATAATTTGTAGATCATGAGTAAGTCCACTACAATATTAAATTTTTTCAAAAGAAAAAATTTAAATAATTCTAAAGTCATAGCTGATGATGCAAGATTGCCAACCCCTAGCGTTGAATCCGTTGATGTCCCAGTTTCTAAAAATCTCCAAACAGAAGTTCCAAATGTCACCATTGACAAAAGTACAGGTTTTGTGCGTGATCTTGGAATGCGTAAGCAAATATGATGCTAATGAACGGGATGAAATTCGAAGAGCTTACATTAATCTTGGTCCATACCAACCTAAACTAGATGAGTACAAGAAAACTAAATTTGGAAGGAATTCTCGTAAATTTAAACATTCATGGTTTGCAATTAAGGAATTTAGTCCATGGCTTGAATATTCACCTAGTAAAGATGTTGCTTTTTGTCTACCGTGCTTTCTCTTTGACAAGCCAACTAGGAATTTTGGGAGTCATGTATTCACTAAAGATGGATTTCGGAATTGGAAGAAAGTTAATGATGGAAATAATTTTTCCTTTTTGAATCATATGGGGAAACAACCTAACTCTTTTCATAGAGCTTCCGAGAAAGCGATGACAGATTTGATGAACCAGTCTCAACACATACAAAAGGTACTTGAAATTCAATTCTGATCAAATTGAAAGCAATCGGTTGCGGTTAAAGGCCTCAATTGATGTTGTCAAAGTGCTTGCATTTCAAGGACTTGCTTTTAGAGGACGAGATGAAAGTTCTGATTCAATTAATCATGGGAATTTTCTTGAAATATTGGATTTGGTGGTATCATATAATGAATATGTTGCAGAAGTGATAGAGAAAGCTCCCAAAAATGCCTCTTACAAATCACCAAAAATCCAAAAGGAAATCTTACATGTATTTTCAAACAAGGTGAAGAAGGCAATTCGTGAAGAAATTGGTGATGCAAAGTTTTGCCTAATTGTTGATGAAGCTCGTGATGAGTCAATGAAGGAGCAAATGGCTATTGTTATAAGATTTATAGACAAAGATGGTTTTGTTCGAGAACGTTTTTTTGGGGTGGTCCATGTCCTCGATACTACGACATTAACCCTAAAAGATGAAATATATTCTATCTTGTCACATCATAGTCTAGATATTCAAGATATTCGAGGGCAAGGATATGATGGTGCAAGCAATATGCGAGGTGAGTGGAATGGATTAAAAGCTTTGGTTTCAAATGATTGTCCATATGCTTACTTCATTCATTG
Source organism: Quercus lobata (assembly GCF_001633185.2). Lineage (NCBI taxonomy): Eukaryota > Viridiplantae > Streptophyta > Magnoliopsida > Fagales > Fagaceae > Quercus > Quercus lobata. The sequence continues at coordinate 59,272,778 of NC_044907.1, read as the reverse complement.
TTTTGCACATCGTTTGCAATTAGCATTAGTGGCAGCATCAAAAGAAGTTATTCTTGTTCAAAGTTTTTTTAATAGATTATCATCTATTGTCAATGTTGTTTGTGCTTCACGTAAGCGTACTGAGCAACTAAAAAAAGCTTATGCTGATCAAATTGCATATTTTGTTGAAATTGGTGAGCTTGAAACTGAAAGAGGACTTAATCAAATTAGCACATTACAACGAGCTGGAGATACTCGTTGGGGTTCTCACTTGAGATCGATTTCTAGCTTGGTAAATATATTTAGTCCAATATGTGAAATTTTACTTAAGAGATCATCAAGGAAGGAAATACTACTTCCCAATGAGAAGCAGCATACTCATGTTATCATGCTATGATTTCTTTTGAATTTGTGTTTGTTTTGCATCTCATGAAAGAAATTATGAAGATCACTGATGCACTTTGTCAAGCTTTGCAGTGTCAGCCTCAAGACATTTTAAATGCGATGAATTTTGTTTCATCCACTAAAGCACTTATTCAAAAATTCAGAGATGAAGAGTGGGATAATTTACTTACCACTGTGAAATCATTTTGTGAGGTATGTGACATAGATGTCCCAGATATGAATGCTCGTTATGTTAAGAGAGGAGGTCTAGCTCGTTATCAACAAGATGACTTCACAATTGAGCATCATTATCGGGTAGATATTTTTTATGCTGCAATAGATTCTATACTACAAGAATTAAATCATCGGTTTAGTAAGCATGAAGTGGAATTGCTTAATCTTTGTTCAGCTCTTGATCCTAAAGAGGCACGTGAGTCCTTTAGAAGTATAGACATTTTGTTGTTAGTAAGCAAGTTTTATCCGAAAGACTTCACAAATCAAGAAATGACACTTTTAAAGGTAGAAGTTGATCATTATGAGCACAATGTAGTTCGGCATCCAGACTTCAAGAAGCTATCAAGTATTTCTGAGTTGTGCCAATGGTTGGTAAAAACCCGAAAATCATTATTTTACCCATATATTTATAGATTGATTACACTTGTGCTCACTCTTCCAGTTTCTACTGCAACTACAGAGCGAGCATTTTTAGCCATGAATATTATCAAGAATAGGCTTCGCAACAAGATGAAAGATGATTTTCTAATGGACTCTATGATTTTGTACATTGAGAAGGAGATTGCTACAAAATTTGGTACAGAATCAATTATAGACGACTTTCGAGACTTAAAAGAGCGTCGAGTTCCATTTTGATAAATGTGTTGAAATGTTTAAAAAACACTTATTTTGTATGTTATACTTTGTCGACATTTTTATAATATCAAATGTTTAAGAAACAATTATTTTATATGTAGTATTTTGTTGAATATGAAATAGGTGTTAGTTTTTATTTTCATAAAAAAAATAAAATAAAAAAAATTTAAGCTTTGCCCCCCCCCCCCAAAGTTCAAATCTTGGTTCCGTCCTTGGGCATAATAGACAAAAGAATAATTTGACAAGTACCGGCATATCAATGAATATGATAGACAGCAGAAAAGATGGCTTAATAGTTAATGATAATAATAGTTTAACAAATTCAAAAGTAACTGATAGAGCTATATCTATAACTTATAAAGACAAAGAAAATGACGAACTAAAAAGAGAAACTAGTCTTATAGGAATTATACATGAAGATAAGAAAAGACAAAATACTAATAATATTAAAGATAAAGAAATAATAAAAAGAAAGGAATGGTAAAAGAGATGAAAGAAATGTTTGAAAAACAAAATAGTGAAAAACTATGTGGAAAGCTAAAGACAAAAGAAGATGTAGAGAAAGTGATAAGAAAAGATATGCTAAAAAAAAATAGTGCTTTTAAAGAATCTCTACGTAGGAAGATAGAAGTAGAAGAAAAGATAAGACAAGAAAGAGAAATAGTCAACAAAGGAAGAAAAAACAATAATAATGGTAATTTAAAAGAAAAAGCAAATAGTGATAACGTAGTAGAAGTAAAAGTGGAAAAAGTAGAAGTAGTTAATGAAGACAAAAGTGTAATAGTTTAAATGAAAAAATTGATGAAAGACTAAAATTAATTGAAAGAGATATAGTATATACACAAACGGATAGCTTGACAGAATTAACTAAAAAAATGAAAATTTTAAACACACCTTTAGAGACAAACAGAAAAAGGGACATAGCAGTTTTAAATACTATTGAGTTATCAGATAATGAGAAAACTGACAGACATGTTAATAATATTATTTGTCATAAATGCAAAGAATATGAGCATACTAAAAAACAATGTGACAGACATAATAAAATTGTTAAACAAATAAGTAAATTAAAATTTGAGAAAAATATAATAAATGAATTAATGGAAATATTTCATGTTAAGCAAAAAGAGATAGATCGAGTAATGAAAAAGGAAGAGATAAAATCAACCAACCCACTTAAAATTAATAAAAGAAAAAGAAAACAAAAAGACATAATAATGAAACTGATAGAAAATCTACCAAATCACCATAAAGACAAGAAAGAATATTTATTAAAATTGAAAGACTCTATAGAAATACCTATTGCTTGTATTAGGTGTAGGAAATATGTTCACCATGTTACAGATTGTAGAAAGAAAGAAAAAGACAAGAAAGAAAAGATAAAAATGAAAATAAAACAAGATGATGTAAAGATAAAACCAATAGCTCTACAAGTTTTAATGACAGAAGCAAAAATGGTGATAAAGGAAATTAAAGAAAAAAATTCCACAAACATAAATGAGTGAAATATTGCAGTAATAATAAACTTAAAAGAATTTTCTAATCCAACAGACGAAAAATTTGATGATGATGATGACAATAGAGAAAATTTCTTAAGTTTAACTGACAGAGTAATTTTCCAAAAATGGCATACAGATAGTACTTTTGTAATTAATAAAGAGTTCTCTTTGACAGAAATTGCTTTAATAGACTCAGGAGCTGACATGAACTGTATACAAGAAGGATTAATACCTTTAAAGTACTTTGAAAAATCATCTGAAAGATTAACACAAGCTAATGATGAAAAACTAATAATTAATTATAAAATACCTAGTGTTCACATATGTAATGATGGAGTTTGTTTTGAAATAGTTTTTGTTTTAATTAAAGACCTTTCTTCTAAAATCATTCTAGGAAAACCCTCTATGACTTTACTTTACCCCTTTTTAATGACAGAAGAAGGTATTAAAACTAATGTGCTAGGGAAAGACATACTTTTTAAATTTATTTTACCACCACTTCCAAAAGATATTTATTCACTTAATACCATAGTGAAGGAAATTGATATAGAAGGAATTGACAAAAAGAATAGACATTTGGAATCTTTGAAGTCAAAAATAATATACAAAAGAATAGCTGATCAATTAATAGACCCCATACTAAATAATAAAATAAAGTTATTCAGACAACAGATCGAGACAGAGATTTGTTCCAGTCTCCCTACTGCTTTTTGGCACAGGCATCAACATATAGTACAGTTACCTTATGAAAAAGATTTTAATGAAAGACAAATACCTACTAAAGCTAGGCCAATACAAATGAATAATGAATTATTAGAACATTGTCAGAAAGAAATTGAAGATCTTTTAACTAAAGGATTAATCAGAAAGAGCAAGTCTCCTTGGAGTTGTGCTGCTTTTTATGTTAATAAACAGGCAAAATTGGAGCGAGGAGTTCCAAGATTAGTTATAAAATATAAACCTTTAAATAAAGCATTATAGTGGATAAGATATCCTATTCCCAATAAGAAAGATCTTCTTGAAAGACTTCATGAAGCAACCATATTTTCTAAATTTGACATGAAAAGTGGATTTTGGTAGATACAGATAGATACAAAACTGCTTTTACAATTCCTTTCGGTCATTATGAATGGAATGTTATGCTTTTTGGTTTGAAGAATGCACCCAGTGAATTTCAAAATATAATAAATGACATATTTACACCTTTCATAGATTTTTCCATTGTTTATATAGATGATATCCTAATCTTTTCTAAATCAATAGATGACCATTGGAAACATTTAAATATATTTGTCAAAGTAATCAAACAAAATGGTTTAGTCATTTCAGCCTCTAAAATAAGTTTATTTCAATATAAAATTCGATTTTTTGGTCATAATATTTATAAAGGAACTTTAAGCCCTATTGACAGAGCTATTCAATTTGTAGATGAATTCCCAGACGAGATAAAAGATAAAAATCAATTACAGAGATTTCTTGGCAATCTAAATTATGTTTCAGATTATTTTCAGGGATTAAGAAAAATATGCAGACCCTTGTATAAAAGATTAGAAAAGAATCCTCTGCCTTGGACAGACAGACATACTATGATAGTTATATAGATTAAAAAATATGTTAAGCAACTTCCTTGTATTGTTATTCACTCTCCTGATACTTTTAAAATTGTTGAGACAGATGTTTCTGACATAGGTTATGGTGGAATTCTAAAACAGGTAGCAAAAAATGATGCTAAAGAACAAATTGTTAGATTTCATTCTAGCTCTTGGTCAGCTACCTAGCAGAATTACAGCACTATTAAGAAAGAGATTTTATCTATCATACTATGTGTTTCAAAATTCCAAAATGATCTTTTTAATCAAAAGATTTTAATCAGAATTGATTGTAAAAGTGCTAAAGAAGTTTTACAAAAAGATGTTCAAAATCTTGTTTCTAAATAGAGTTTTACTCGATGGCAGGCTATTTTAAGTGTTTTTGACTTTGATATTGAATATATTAAAGGGGAAACTAATTCGATTCTTGATTTTATAACCCATGAATTTCTACAGGGAAGATGAGTTCCCTTGCAGATAAGAGCAAATCCCCAAAACCTAAAACTAGACAGTTCTATACTGCTCCCCCGATTCCTCCTCCCCCTAGCAAATTCCTCCCTTGTCCCTCTTTCACTTCACCCACTTTCTCTTCAAATAAATCTCAAGAAAGAACTCCATTAACTTGTAGTCCAAACCCTTTCCAACCATTCTCCACAAGCCCCAATCCAACATCCAAACAGACTTATGCCTTACCCTCAACTTCCTCAACCCCTCCTTTAAAGAAACCATTTAATGTAGTTGCATCTTCTTTTCCTCCTTTGGCCTCTCCCTCCAACCAACCAAAATATAGATTCTCTACCCCTCAGGAAACTAAAACCCAAAACCCAAAAGAAGATCACAACATTAAACTCCCAAAAGACTCCTGGAATTTTATTTTATGGATTGAACCAGAATACTAGCACATAACAGAGCCCTTCTCCCTAGTAAGACAACTCATACCCCTAGGATGGGAACATCCTAAGACAGATACTTTTAAGACCTAGACATTTTATGAGCATATTTTAGTAGATACGGACTCAATATTAGTAATACATATGCCTTGTTCCCAGGAACCAAACAGAGTTGGTTACTCTAAAGTTGTTATAAAACAGATTCTCACTCCTTCCTAGTGGAAAGCACAACCCTGGATCACCAGCAACTTTTTTGTACTTTTTGAGCCTCAGTTTTACAATTATTATGACTATATGGAAGCTTGGGACAAATTCCTTTTATTCCAAAATAATATTAACAGGCATACTTGGTTTTTCTAGTTTAATATGTACAGAAAGAAAGATATGATGATTCCAAGATGGTTTATTGACTGGTGGAATTCCTATGGTCCTGAAGCTATGACTCTCCCCCTTGATCTTTTAAAAGCCTATGAGACTTTCAAGAAAGAACCAAACATACCGCATCTTAGGGATTTCCCACATCTTTTGCAATTCTTTTACGGGTTTCCAGATCTCCCATGGATCATTAGATGGGAATACAAGATATAGCAGCATCCCCAGTATCCTTTTCCTATGCTCGCCAAAAAGTTTAAATTAAAATGGTGGAATAAGTTTAATTTTGATCATATTTGCCAAGAATTACAGAAAAAGATCTCTTTCTCCCAGATAGAAAGTTCTAATTTCTTTCTAGATAAGAGTCAAGTTCAGTGCCAACTTGCCTCTGTTTCAGACAGAAGACAGCTTAAAAACCAACTGCTTGAAGCTACATCACAAATATTAGATGATGAAGATGACACAGTAATGGAATCCTCCTCTGGAAACTACAGGACTCATCCAAAAGCATTTTAAGATTTTCAAGACCCCTATGACATGTGACAGATAAGACAAAAGACCAAAAGACAAAATGACAGAATGCAGATCTAGAAAGATATTTTGACAGAAAATTACTATTCACTAGCATGCGAACTGACAGATTCACAAGCAGACTACTGTTCAATACTTTTACTGTTCAAGATTCTACCGACAAATTAACTTGAGTTCACTTTACTTAACTCATGTTACTTTTGAAGACTTATCATGGTTCACTCCATTTATAAAAAGACAAACTCCAAAGACAGAAGAGGTCCAATCTGAAGGTCCAGTTTCCAAGTCCTAATTTCTAAGGTCCAGCTTAGGTCTAAGATAGCTCTCCCTCTCCCTCAAAAAGACTCTTGTAATCCTTTCTCTCTTGTAATCCTTCCCTTCTAGACAGATATAATCTTGTAACCCTTTACAGATTTTACTTTGTAATCTTGTAACTCTTCAGATAGTGTTTTATTTTCAAGCTTGTATCAAAGACAGTTTGTTTTCAAGTTTAATCAAATACAGAAGTTTTATTTAGGTAAGATTTTACTAGTTTTTTTTTTTCATATTTCATACTCTGTTTTAATTTATTTTGACTATATCTATTTTGCTATCTTCTTCTTTATCATCTATTTTATCATTGTTTATGCTTCCATATTACTGTTGTTCTCTCTCCTAGGTAGTTAATGGTATCAGAGCCATGGGTGGTATATGTAAAAGTTTTATTTCTTCGCAATTAAGAAGTTACTAGGAATTTTATTACTGCATAGCCACTACTTGCTCCTTGTTAGCGTTAGTCAGCCTAAAGACTCGTTGGCAAACCATAGTTTCATGTTGGTTAGCCCCTTTGTTGTTAGCCGACGGACAGGCGTGTGTTTGGGTGGTCCTGCAATGGAGTTTCCTGAGGAGGTGGTCCTGATAATAAGGAAACCAGTGGTTAGTAATAGTTCTGCCAGTAATTATTAATTGCTTAGAAAGAAAATAAATACATTTATCAGCTCATCATCTGTTTGCTTGTTCACACTTAGGTTAGGCACACACTAATTTGAAACATGGACTATGATGATATAGATTATGATGAAGGTTATAGCATGAAAGATATAGATGATAATTGGTCAAACAGTAATATGGATTATGAAACAGATTCTGATTCTGACAGTGATATTGATGATTATTATTATAGTAGCAACACTAATAATTGGAGTACTTTAACAGGAGATAAAATCAACCGACAAACTAATAAACACAATAATAGTTGTTTAGATAGAATTAATAGAAAATTAGAATCTTTAGAAGATATTGACAAATCCACTATATATACTAAAGTTGAAAAGAAAAATGATAGTTTTTTGGACCTCTATGAAAGAATGAAAGCTTTAAATTCACCTTTGAAAAAAGAAATAGAATTTGAACCCCATCATAGATCATCTTTTACAAAAACTAATTGGTATATAGATAATAATTCAAAAGAAGATATAGATAAGAATTTACAAACGTTAAAAGCAACTGACAGAAGAGTTGACGAAGAAACTGACCCAATTAAGGAAAGAGTAACACGTATAGAAGATATAATAAAAGATCTCATAAAAGAAAGAAGTATTATAGAAAGTGTCAAAGATATAATAAATGAAGACAAAGTAATAGAGACAAGTAAGAAAGATAATAGTATTTCACGAGAGAAGTTAAAAGAAGAGATAGGACAAGAAAGGATTAATATCTTAGTACAAGACAAAGCAAAAGAAATGATTGAAAGACAGAATAGTGAAAAGATATGTAGAAAGTTAGACACAAAAGATGAAGTAGGAAAAGTTACAAAAGACATGCTAAAACCAAAAGCAAATAGTAGTCTTAAACAATCTCTACGTAGGAGACTTGAAACTAAGGATGAGATAGAAAAAGTTAACAAAGGTAGGAAAAACAATAATAATGGTAATTTAAAAGAAAAGGCAAATAGTGATAGTATAGTAAAAGTAAAAGCGGAAGTAGTCAACAAAAAAGACAAGAAGGGTAATAGTTTAAAGGAGAAAATTGATGAAAGACTAAAATTAATTCAAAGATCTATAATAGATACCCAAAATGATAGTTTGACAGAATTAACTAAAAAAATGAAAATTTTAAATTTACGTGTAGAAATAGACAGAGAAAGAGACATAGCAATTTTAAATACTACTGAGTTATCAGATAATGAGAAAACTGACAGACATGTTAGTAATACTATTTGTCATAAATGCAAAGAATATGGGCATACTAACAAACAATGTGACAAACATAATAAAATTATTAAACAATTTAGTAAATTAGAATTTGAGAAAGATATTATAAATAAATTAATGGAAATATTTAATGTTAGTCAAAAAGAAATAGATCAAGTAAAGAAAGAGTTAAAATCAACCAACTCACTTAAGATTAATAAAAGAAAAAGAAAACAAAAAGACATAATAATGAAACTAATAGAAAATCTACCGAATCACCATAAAGACAAGAAAGAATATTTGTTAAAATTGAAAGACTCTATAGAAATACCTATTGCTTGTATTAGGTGTAGGAAATATGGACACCATGTTACAGAATGTCGAAAGAAAGAGAAAGCTAAAGATAAGAAAGAAAAAGACAAGAAACAAAAGGAAAAAATGAAAATAAAACAAGATGATGTAGAGATAAAACCAATAGCTCTACAAGACTTAATGACAGAAGCAAAAATAGTAAAAAAGGAAATTAAAGAAATTAAAGAAGAAAATTCCACAGACATAAATGAGCAAAATATTGCAGAAATAATAAATTTAAAAGAATTTCCTAATTCCACTGACAGAAATTTTGATGATGATGATGATGGCAATAGAAAAAATTTCTTAAGTTTAATTGACAGCGTAATTGTCCAAAAATGGCAAACAGAAATTACTTTAGTAATTAATAAAGAGTTTTCTTTGACAGAAATTGCTTTAATAGACTCAGGTATTGACATGAATTGTATACAAGAAGGATTAATACCCTTAAAGTATTATGAAAAATCTTCTGAAAGATTAACTCAGGCTAATGGTGAAAATCTCATAATTAATTACATAATACCTAATGTTCATATATGCCATGATGGAATATATTTTGAAACAGCCTTTGTTTTAATCAAAGACCTTCCTTCTAAAATTAATTTAGGAACTCCTTTTATGGCTTTATTTTATCCCTTTTTAGTGACAGATGAAGGAATTAAAACTAATATGTTAGGAAAAAATATATTCTTTAGATTCATTGTACCACCTGTCTTGAAAGAAAAACACTCTTCCAAAAAGGTTACTATTTTAACAGATATCAACGAAAGAGGAGTCTATAGACCCGAAACAAGTTTTTCACCTTTAAAGACAGAAATATTACTTGTTGATCAATTTACAGAAATTGACAAAAAGAAAGTTAAACAAGACGAAGAGACAGAGAGATGTTCTTATTCTCCTATTGCTTTTTTGCATAAGTACCAACATAAAGTCCAATCTACAAAAGAACTTAGTAGAAAAGGCATAAAAGATGGAAATATGGATACAATCTTTTGTAATCAATATGCATGGAATAATAGTATATGGATTGAGAGTATGATAGAAGTACCAAACAAAGTTATAAAAAATGACATATGTACACCCTTTATAGTATCTTTAAACATTCATATAACAGATATTTTAACAAAAGAATCTCTGACAGACTCTCCTTTATTGATCATTACAGAAAATATTAATTGTGGTAGTTTCTTGAATAATGACAGATTTAATTTCCCAACAAACAAAATTAATTATAACCCCCTAATAGATTTTCCTGTTAATAATAGACTTTACAAAGAAACTTTATTTCACATATTCTCACAAGATGAGATATACAGTAGTACATATATGGATAGAATCATACTAGATTTTAGAAATATTCTGAATCTCACTTACTTTGACAAACTTCATCATGACTACTCTAATACCATTGCTACTCAGCAAGAGCACAAAAGTGTACAAAGAAAAGTTTGTTTTATAAATGCTTTTCTTATAAAAAATTTTGAAAAGACTTTACAAAAGGATATTGACAAAAAAGAAGCTTTGCAAGAAAATATTTATTTTCAAGATCATTTTTCAAGATGTAATCCTTTTCCCAAAACCCATTTGCAGACTACTATGAATAAAAGATCCTCTCAAAAAGACTAGGGCAAGGTACCAGCGATGCAACCCAGAGGTATCTGAAAACCTTCAGTAAGAATTTTGGTTATGCATGAAGGCGTCTCGATAGAGACAATATCCCTTCAGGATACGTTGCTAGCAGAGGCAATGTATTCATGTGGTGAAAACAGTGTAATTCTGCAAAAAGCGCTCCACACTGATCTCATGTTTCAATACTAAGAATTTACAGACCTTCCTCTTCATATTAAACTACTTATTGATAATTTACAGGTAGCCTTCACCCTCAAACAGAAACCCTTATTCCAAATGAACCTTCAAGCTTTGGAATTACATCTTGTTAGCACCGAGGCATTTATTGAAGCATTCAGTTGTCAACTCCCTGGCAAGGAGGATGGAGATTCAAGCTCCACAAAGATAGAACTACAGTCTCTAAAAAGCTATCTTATGGGAACAAGCTTTTCAAAGCTCCACCCTAAGATTCAGCAAAAAAGAGACTTACTATTAGAACCTTACCCCCTAAAATCCAACAAAATATATTAACTCATAAAGCTATAACAAGTTCTTATGATAGATGGATGTATCTTTTTAAAGTATTAGTCTCTACAGCATTTATCAGAAAGAAGACATGACAGGTGATATATGGTTATCTCATAAGGCTACATGGTATGAGAGCTTTGGAAATTCAGACAAAGTTTATGAAAGAACAAGAGACAGATATAATCCTTACCCGAGATTACTTATCAACACAGAGATAGAGGATCCAGTAATCTGTGATCCTTTATGGTTATCTGAAATGCTAGAAGCAGGGTTTATTAGCAAATTAATTATAACTTCTGCAATTCAAATTAGTTTATTCCTCAAAGTCATCCAAGAAGCAACAGCACAGATTGGAGGACTTAATTATATGAAGATGGAAATCTAGAGTACTCTTCCAGTTTGGGACACTAACTATTATATGGAAGCTCAGCCAGCACATATTTTAGTCCTTATCCATGATTGGGGTTGTATCCCTGAATATAACTAGTATACAGGAGATACTTATTTATCACTTGATGATCCAAGTGCCCTGGCTCAAGAATGGTCTAATTTCATGAGTAACAAGATTTATGAAGTACATAAAGAATTAGACAGAGGCTTCCACTTATATGGCTACACCAAGAGGATAGCTGTGTATGGTCCAAGACCTTCAGCAAGAAGGCTTATTGGGAAAAGAAGGATTGTTAAGGATCCCAGATTGATGACAACTAAGGATCATGTTCCTGTTTTCCTTCTTATTTCATAATGTGCTCTATGTAACGATTATGGAGTGCTCCACGAGCATGAGCAGTATGAAGACAACTCTGATTCGCTAGATTGTGATAACTACGTGGATACACACTGATAGACAGATAAACAGAATGCACAGATAGACAGAATGCTCTCCTGAATAAACAACAGTGACAGATCACTATTCACTGGCGATAGATCACTATTCACTGAAGACAGATCACTATTCACCAACATGTATGAATAGCTTCTAGATAGAGCTATTATAGTCCAGACAAATACAGATAGATTTTAAGTCACTACTAGCATGCGTTCCTTGAAAGAGTCCCAGACAGTACTATTCATGAATAGTAAAATTTTACTGTTCAGAATTCTAAAAGATTCTACCGACGGATTAGCTTGAGTTCACTTTACTTAACTCAAGTTACTTTTGAAGACTTACCATGTTTCGCTTTATCTATAAAAGGACAGACTCCGAAGACAAAAGGGAGGTCCAATCGAAGGTCCAGAATTATGGTCCAGTTTCCAAGTCCTAATTTCTAAGGTCCAGCTTAGGTCTAAGATAGCTCTCCCTCTCCCTTATAAAGACTCTTGTAATCCTTTCTCTCTTGTAATCCTTCCCTTCTAGACAGATATAATCTTGTAACCTTTTACAGATTTTACTTTGTAATCTTGTAACTCTTCAGACAATGTTTTATTTTCAAGTTTGTATCAAAGACAGTTTGTTTTCAAGTTTAATCAAAGACAGAAGTTTTATTCAAGTAAGATTTTACTAGTTTTTGTTTTCATATTCCATACTCTGTTTTAATTTATTTTGAGTATATCTATTTTGCTATCTTCTTCTTTATCATCTATTTTATCATTGTTTATGCTTCTATATTACTATTGTGCACTCTCTTGGGTAGTTAATGGCATCAGTGGTATCAGAATATGAGTTAATATATTCTATTGGATTTCAGGGGGTAAGGTTCTAATAGTAAAGTGAACTCAAGTTAATCTTTCGGTAGAATCTTGAACAGTAAAATTTTTACTATTCATGAATAGTATTGTCTGGGACTTTGTCAGGGAATGCATGCTAGTAAACAGTAGTGACTTAAAATCTGTCTGTATTTTTCTGGACTATAATGGATCTGTCTCGAAGCTATTCATGCATGTTGGTGAATAGTGATCCGTTTCCAGTGAATAGTGATCTGTCATCAGTGAATAGTGTTCTATCCCCGTTGTCTGTTTAGGAGAGCATTCTGTCTGTCTGTGCTCTGTGCATTCTGTCTATCTATCTATCAATCTGTATCCGCGTAGTTATCATAATCTAGCGGATCATAGTTGTCCTCATACTGCTCATGCTTGTGGAGCACTCCATAACTATTACATAAAGCACAATATGAAATAAGAAGGTAGATAGGAACACGATCCTTTACTGTCATTAGTCTAGGATCCTTAACAATCTTTCTTTGCCCAATAAGCCTTCTTACTGAAGGTCTTGGACCATACACAGCTATCCTCTTGGTGTAACCATATAAGTGGAAGACTCTGTCTAATTCTTTATGTACTTCATAAATCTTGTTACTCATGAAATTAGACCATTCTTGAGCCAGAGCACCTAGATCATCAAGTGATAAATAAATATCTCCTGTATACCAGTTGTATTCAGGGATACAACCCTAATCATGGATAAGGACTAAAATGTGTGCTGGCTGAGCTTCCATATAATAGCTATTATCCCAGGCTGGAAGAGTACTCCAGATTAGTATTTTCATATAATTAATTCCTCCAATCTGTGTGGCTGCTTCCCGAATGATATTGGGAAATAAACTAATATGATTTGCAGAAGTTATGGTTAATTTACTGATAAACCCTGCTTCTAGCATTTCAAATAACCATAAAGGATCACAAATTACTGGATCTTCTGTCTCTGCATTAATAAGTAATCCCAGATAGGGATTGTATCTGTCTCCTAGTCCTTCATAAACTCTGTCTGCATCTCCAAAACTTTCATACCATGTAGCTTTATAAGATAGCCATGTATCATCTGTCATATCTTCTATTCTGATAAATGCTGTAGAAACTAATACCTTGAAAAGATGCATCCATTTGTCATAAGAACTTTTTAGGGCTTTATGAGTTAATATTTTTTGTTGAATTTCGGGAAGTAATGTTCCGATGGCAAGTCTCATATTTTGCTAAATCTTAGGGTGGAGCTTTGAAAAGCTTGTTCCAATAAGATAGCTTTTTAGAGACTCTGATACTATCGTTGTGGAGCTTGAATCTCCATCCTCCTTACTATGGAGTTGACAACTAAGTGCTTCAATAACTGCATCAATATTAACAAGATGTAATTCCAAAGCCTGAAGGGTCATTTGGAATAAGGGTTTCTGTCTGAGGGTAAAGGCTGCTTGTAAATTATCAAGAAGTAGTTTAATATGAAGAGGAAGGTCTATACATTCTCCGTCTTGAAACATGAGATTAGTGTGAAGCACTTTTTGCAAAATTACACTTTTTTCACCACATGAATACATTGCCTCTGCTAGCAACGTATCCTAAAGGGATTTTGTCTCTAAAGAGACACCTTCATGCATATCTAAAATTTTTACTGAAGGCTTTCGAATACCTCTGGGTTGCTCCACTGGTGCTTTGCCCTTGTCTTTTTGAGAGGATCTTTTATTCATAGTAGTCTGCAATTGGGTTTTGGGAGAAGGATTATGTTTGGAACAAATATTTTCTTGCAAAGCTTCTTTAAAATTTATTTTTGAAATTCTTTTGCCAATGTCTTTCTATGAAATTCTTTTTAAATATTTTATATGAAAAGTATATATAATAAAATAAACTTTTTTCTGTACATCTTTATGCTCATTCTGAGTAGTGGTATAAGAGCAATCATGATGAAGTCTTTTAATGTTAGAGGGGCTAAAGTTTAAAAACTTTACAAAGTCTGCCATGATTCTATCCGTTTTGTAGGTATTACTAAATGTCTCATTTTGTGAAAATATGTGAAATAAAGCTTCTCCATAAATTCTTTCATCAACTACTGTAATAATCTAGGGGAAATCTATTAGAGATAAGAAATTAAATCTATATTTATTCAAGAAATTACCACAATTAATATGTTCTTTAATAGAATCTGTCAAAGCTTCTTTTATTAAAATATCTGTTTTATGAATATTTAAGGATACTATAAAGGATGTAAATATGTCATTTATTATAATTTTATTTGATATTTCTATCATACTATCAGTCCAAGCATATTGATTACAAAAGATTGTATCCATATTTCCATCTTTTATGCCTTTTCGACTAAGTTCTTCTGTAGGTTGGACTTTATGTTGGTACTTATGCAAAAAAGCAATAGGAGAATAAGAACATATCTTTGTCTCTCAGTCTTGTTTAACTTTCTTTTTGTCATTTTCTGTCAATTGATCAACAAGTAATATTTCTGTCTTTAAAGATGACAGACTTGGTTCAGCTCTATAGATTCCTCTTTCATTGATATCTCTTAAAATAGTAACCTTTTAGGAAGAGTGTTTTTCTTTCAAGACAGGTGTTACAATGAATCTAAGGAATATATCTTTTCCCAACACATTAGTTCTAATTCCTTTATCTGTCACTAAAAAGGGATAAAGTAAAGCCATAAAAGGAGTTCCTAAAATAATTTTAGAAGGAAGGTCTTTAACTAAAACAAAGGTTGTTTCATAATATATTCCAGCATGGCATATATGAACATTAGGTATTTTATAATTAATTATTAGTTTTTCTCTATTGGCTTGAATTAATCTTTTAGATGATTTTTCATAATACTTTAAGGGTATTAATCCTTCTTGTATACAATTCATGTCAGCACCTGAATCTATTAAAGCAATTTCTGTCAAAGAAAACTCTTTATTAATTACTAAAGTAATTTCTGTATGCCATTTTTGGAAAATTACTCTGTCAATTAAACTTAAGAAATTTTGTCTATTGCCATCATCATCATCATCATCATCGTCATATTTTCTATCTGTGGGGTTAGAAAATTCTTTTAAATTTATTATTTCTGCAATATTTCACTCATTTATGTCTGTGGAATTTTTTTCTTTAATTTCTTTAATTTCCTTTTTTACCATTTTTGTTGCTGGCATTAAGTCTTGTAAAGCTACTGGTTTTACCTCTATATCATCTTGTTTTATTTTTATCTTTTCTTTCTTCTCTTTTTCTTTCTTTCTACAATCCGTAACATGGTGTCCATATGTCCTACACCTAATACAAGCAATAGGTATTTCTATAGAATCTTTCAATTTTGACAAATATTCTGTCTTGTCTTTATGGTGATTCGGTAGGTTTTCTATCAATTTTATTATTATGTCTTTTTTTTTCTTTTTCTTTTATTAATCTTAAGTGGGTTGGTTGATTTTAACTCTTTCTTTACTTGATCTATTTCTCTTTGATTAACATTAAATATTTCCATTAATTCATTTATAATATCTTTCTCAAATTCTAATTTACTAATTTGTTTAATGATTTTATTATCTCTGTCACATTGTTTTTTAGTATGCCCATATTCTTTGCATTTATGACAAATAGTATTACTAACATGTCCGTCAGTTTTCTCATTATCTGATAACACAGTAGTATTTAAAACTGCTATGTCTCTTTTTCTGTCTATTTCTAAAGGTGTATTTAAAATTTTCATTTTTTTAGTTAATTCTGTCAAACTTTCATTTTGGGTATTTATTATAGATCTTTCAATTAATTTTAGTCTTTCATCAATTTTCTCTTTTAAACTATTACACTTCTTGTCTGTTTTGTTGACTACTTCCACTTTTTCCACTTTTACTTTTACTACACTATCACTATTTGTCTTTTCTTTTAAATTACCATTATTATTGTTTTTCCTACCTTTGTTGACTTTTCCTATCTCATCCTTTGTTTCAAGTTTCCTATGTAGAGATTCTTTAAGACTACTTTTTGCTTTTGGTTTTAGCATGTCCTTTATAACTTTTCGTACTTCATCTTTTGTGTCTAACTTTCTACATATCTTTTCACTATTCTGTCTTTTAGTCATTTCTTTTGCTTTGTCTTGTACTATAATATTAGTCTTTTCTTGTTCATCTCTTCTTTTGACTTCCCGCGTGAAATACTATTATCTTTCTTACTTGTCTCTATTAGGCTCTTTTGTCTTTCAAATTTTTCCAGTTTCTCTTTTATTATACCTTTCTTTATCTTCCCTATTTCTTTGTCTTCATTAATTATATCTCTGACACTTTCTATAATACTTCTTTCTTTTATGAGATCTTTTATTTTATCTTCTATACGTGTTACTCTTTCCTTAATTAGGTCAGTTTCTTCGTCAACCCTTCTGTCAGTTGCTTTAGTGTCTGTAAATTCTTATCTATATCTTCTTTTGAATTATTATCTATATACCAATTATCTGTCATAGTTTTTGTAAAAGATGATCTATGATGGGGTTCAAATTCTATTTCTTTTTTCAAAGGTGAATTTAAAGCTTTCATTCTTTCATAGAGGTCCAAAAAACTATCACTTTTCTTTTCAACTTTAGTATATATAGTGGATCTATCACTATTTTCTAAAGATTCTAATTTTCTATTAATTCTGTCTAAAAAACTATTATTGTGTTTATTAGTCTGTCGGTTGATTTTATTTCCTGTTAAATTATTCCAATTATTTATGTAACTATTATAATTATAATCATCAATTTCACTGTCAGAATCAGAATTTGTTTCATAATCCATATCACTATTTAACCAATTATAATCTATATCTTTCATGCTATAACCTTCGTCATAATCTATATCATTATTGTCCAGGTTTCAAATTAGTGTGTGCCTAACCTTAGTGTGAACAAGCAAACAGATGATGAGCTGATAAATGTATTTATTCTCTTTCTAAGCAATTAATAATTACTGGCAAAACTATTACTAACCACTGGTTTCCTTGTTATCGGGACCACCTCCTCGGGAAACTCCATTGCAGGATCACCCAAACACACGCCTGTCCGTCGGCTAACAACAAAGGGGCTAACCAACGCGAAACTATGGTTTGCCTATGAGTCTTTAGGCTGACCAACGCTAACAAGGAGCAAGTAGTGGCATGCAGTAATAAAATTCCGAGTAAAGTCTTACTTGCAAAGAAATAAAACTCATACATATACCACCCATGGCTCTGAGTTTCCTGTATGATTGGACCTTGACAGACATAATTATACTGGTGAAAGTTCTCATTAAGAAGATGATAAAGATGAATTTTTAAATATAATTGACAGAATGATATTCCAGAAGTGGTACACGGAGATAACTTTGGTAGTTCATAAAGAATTTTCATTAACAGTTATTGCCCTTGTTGATTCAAGTGCTGATATGAATTGCATACAAGAAGGATTAATACCCTCTAAGTATTATGAATCAACAACAGATATATTAACTTAGGCAAATGGTGATAGACTTAAAATAAGTAATAAACTAACTAAGGCATACATATATAATAATGGAATCTAGTTTAGAACACCTTTCTTCTTAACAGATAAGTTGTCCTCTAAAGTTATATTAGGAAATCCTTTTTTGGCTTTAATTTACCCTTTTTCACGACAAACAATGAATATGTACTAATATTTTGGAAACAGAAGTATTTTTTAAGTTCCTCCTATCCCCATTCCCCAAGGATATACACTTACTGAAAGAAATTTCCATCTCAAAGGATAAAAGTACTGATAACAGTGACCTCATAATAGATGATGATGAGATTCCTACAATGGTAGATAATACTATTCTACATAGTAGCCGTAGTCTTAAGTATATATATACACTTAAGTATGTGTATATAAATATATATATATATATAAGTAAAAAAAAATTATTATGAAAATAAAATATTTTTCCTACCTTTGTTGACGATTCTAGTCTTTCTTCTTTTGTTTCCATGTATCTTTTCATTATTTCTTCTATCTCTATGACATGATCTTTGCCTTATACTATAGGATCATGACTTTTAGATCTTTCTTGTCGTTTCCCAACATGTATTTATTCCAACCTCATTGTCACTTCCATAATGGTCTTCAATCAATTGATTTTAAAATTAACGGTCAATTGCCTGGCAAGCAAGATAGCCATTCTTTGGCTAAAATCTCTGACCAAATTCTGCCAAAATAGAAATCTTTAGTACAGATTTCATTCAAAGCATGAAGGCGTCTCAATAGAGACAATATCCCTTCAGAATATAAGGTCAACTATGACAGTGTATTCAAGTGGTAATTAGAAAGATCTAACAAACATAATGACAGCATAACTACCAATTGGACAAAATAACAGACAAGATAGACAATTGAGCCAGGTCACTATCCCCTTGCGCAAGATCACTATGATTTCCAAACAGATAGAGACAGATGTTCCCATGTCATTTTAGTGTTCACAAGCATGCGTAAAAAGAGTTCACACAAAGACAAAACATATTTTTGAAAGTCACTATTGTTCCAAAGTTATAGCGAGTACATACTTCGACAAACCCAAGAAAGGCTAGACATATGTTTAAAGTACAGACAGACATTTAAAGATACTACTATTCACTAGCATGCGTACCCAAACAGATTGCCAGATAAACTATTACTGTTCAAGATTCTACAGTGGTATCAGAGCCATGGCTCTGATACTAAGGATGAGATAGGAAAAGTCAACAAAGGTAGGAAAAACAATAATGATGGTAATTTAAAAGAAAAAGCAAATAGTGATCGTGTAATAAAAGCAAAAGTGGAAAAAGTGGAAGTAGTTAACAAAAAAGACAAGAAATGTAATAGTTTAAAGGAGAAAATTGATGAAAGACTAAAATTAATTGAAAGATCTATGATAGATACCCAAAATGATAGTTTGATAGAATTAACTAAAAAAATTAAAATTTTAAATACACATTTAGAAATAAACAGAAAAAGAGACAAAGCAGTTTTAAATACTACTGAGTTATCAAATAATGAGAAAACTGACAGACATGTTAGTAATACTATTTGTCATAAATGCAAAGGATATGGACATACTAAAAAACAATGTGGTAGACATAATAAAATCATTAAACAAATTAGTAAATTAGAATTTGAGAAAGATATAATAAATGAATTAATGGAAATATTTAATGTTAGTCAAAAAGAAATAGATCAAGTAAAGAAAGAGTTAAATCAACCAACCCACTTAAGATTAATAAACGGAAAAGAAAACAAAAGGACATAATAATAAAACTGATAGAAAATCTACCAAATCACCATAAAGACAAGAAAGAATATTTATTAAAATTGAAAGACTCTATAGAAATACCTATTGCTTGTATTAGGTGTAGGAAATATGGACACCATGTTACGGATTGCAAAAAGGAAGAAAAAACCAAGAAAGAAAAGGTAAAAATGAAAATAAAACAAGATGGTGTAGAGATAAAACCAGTAGCTCTACAAGACTTAATGACAAAAGCAAAAATGGTAAAAAAGGAAATTAAAGAAATTAAAGAAGAAAATTCCATAGACATAAATGAGCGAAATATTGTAGAAATAATAAACTTAAAAAGAATTTTCTAATCCTACATACAGAAAATTTGATGATAGTGATGATGATGATGACAATAGACAGAATTTCTTACGTTTAATTGATAGAGTAATTTTTAAAAAATGGTATGCAGAAATTATTTTAGTAATTAATAAAGAGTTTTCATTGATAGAAATTGCTTTAATAGATTTAGGTGCTGACATGAATTGTATACAAAAAGGATTAATACCTTTAGAGTATTATGAAAAATTGTAAGGTTGAATTTAATCAACCATCTTGTTGGCTTTATTCCATGCCAAATTTGCTTGTATTTCAGCATTTAGTAACCCTGTATTTAGGTGGGATTGTTGTAAGGGTAGTGAGTGAGATAGAGTGTTGAAATGCTCAAGAGTGTGTAAGAAAACAGAGACTCGCGACTGGATCTCGCGGGTGACTCGCGATTTCAAGCCGCCAGAAGCAGCACACGTGCCAAGCATGCCAAAAGTTAAAGCGTCATGCTAGCCGGAATACTACAGGACAAAATAGGACAACTGGCCATTCTGTTATCTCGCGGCTGGATCTCGCGACTTAGTCAAGCTACAAGCCAGCCCTATTTTTGAAAAACTTGACTCTTCACATTCCATTTTCACCCCAGTATAAATACCCCTAATACCCGCAAAAGAAAGAGAGCTTCCAGAGAGAATTTTGTGAGAGAAACCCTAGAGTTATACAAGATTGATTCATCCACAATCTTCACATAAGACACCCTTCAAATTCCTCAACTCTCTTCCTATCCATTGTTAAACCCTTGAGAGGTCCTTTTACCAAAACCTTTTCTCACCGTATCCATTACTGTGAGAGTGCTGTTTGGTGATCTGGGAAGCAGTTAGGAAGGAACTAATCTACATTGGTTGATGCTATGGTCAAGTAGTGAAATCTGGGAAGCTAGAAAAGAAATAGGTTCGGCGCAATCTAATTGGAGCAAGAAGCTTGGAGGGCTTAGGTACACTGGGTAGATTAGGCTTGGAGGGTCTATTGTTGTTCATCTATCCCAACTACATTTTCTAGTGGATTACTTACCGCTTGAAGGGCGGCGGAGAGGTTTTATGCCGAGGGCTTCGTTTTCCTCTTCGATAACACATCATGTGTTGTCCTTGTGTTTGCATCTTCCTTCCCTTTTATCTTTGTCTTTTATTATCTATTGTAGTTGTGATTTTAATTGGCTTAGATTGTTTACCAATTCTATTCATAGCTTTTGTTCATTTTCTGCACACTAGTTGTTTGTCATAAAGCTTGAATTGGTTATTTTGTAATTGAGGGTCTAAACGTTCAAGGGTGTTTTATACACTAATTGAACTTTCAATTGGTATCAGAGCGGGTGCACTTGTTGTGGTTTAATTATCTAAGTGCGATCTTGGACCCCTTTGTTATGGATGCTGTTATGGAAAAGGCCATGTTGAATTATAGTTTAAGTGTTTGTGATAATGACTCTATGAGTATGTTTGAAGGGTGTCCTAACAATGAACTCTTAGAGTTGTTAAAAACAAAGAAACATGCCAGGATATTTGTTCACATTTTGAAATATTTTGAAAATAAGAATCACATCTTACAAAATAGCATATTTGAATCTAAATCTTTGATTAAGAAGTACAAAAGAAAAAATAGAATGTTGTGTGAGATGATTGATAATCTAAAAATGAAATGTCAATCTAATAGAAACACGAAAACTGAAGATAAAGTTATGTTTGAAGGTCAAGAATGTTTGTCTCATGTGAGCTTATTTGTGCATACCTCATTGAAGGTATTTAATTCATGCTTGTGGTATCTTGACAGTGGGTGTTCTCGTCACATGACAGGAGATAAATCACTGTTTAAGACACTCAAAGAGAAGGTTGGTGACTATGTGACTTTTGGTGATGGATGTCATGCTCAAGTTCTCAGTAAAGGGACTATCGAGATACCTGGATTACCTTTGTTGAAAGATGTATTATACATCAAAGGGCTGAAGACAAATCTTTTGAGTATCACTCTAATATGTGATGAGGATTTCCTTGTCCAATTCTCTAAGAAGGGATGCTTAATTATCAATGAAGAAGGGATTCAAGTCTTGGAGGGAAATCGGACTATAGACAACTACTATGAAGTAGTTCCTACGGCACCCATTTCGTGTAGAAGTGCTCGTGTTGACATGTTGGAACTTTGGCATCACAAATTTGGGCATGCGAATTTCAAACAAGTAGCTAAGGTGTCTAAACTTGAAGCGGTTGAGGGACTTCCAAAGTTTGGAAAGGTGAAGAAGACTATTTGTGGTGCATGCCAAATGGGAAAGCAAACAAACGCAAGTCATCAAAAGGTGAATGTGATTGCTACTTCACGGTGTTTAGAGTTACTTCACGTTGATCTAATGGGGGCTACAAGAACTGAAAGTTTAGGAGGAAAGAGGTACATTATGGTCATTATGAATGATTATTCAAGATACACTTGGGTTGAATTTCTTAGAGAAAAATCAGAAGCATGTGAAAGGTTGGAAATTCTTTGCAAGAAACTACAAAACGAGAAAGGGGTTTCTATGCCAAGATAAGAAGTGATCATGGGAAGGAATTTGAGAATGCAAGATTTGAGTCTTTCTGTGAAAAGAATGGAATCAAAAGGGAATTTTCAACCCCTAAAACTCCTCAACAAAATAGAGTGTTAGAGAGAAAGAATCAGGTGATTCAGGAAATGGCAAGAGTCATGTTACTAAACAAGAAAATACCTCAAAAGTTTTGGGGAGAAGCCATAAACACCTCATGTCACATTGGCAATAGAATATTCTTCCGAGTGGGAACAAAGAAGACCACCTATGAGATTTGGAATGGAAAGAAGCCCAGAGTAAAGTATTTCCAAGTGTTTGAAAGCAAGTGTTATATCCTAAATGATTGGGAGAATCTTGGGAAATTTTATGCAAAAAGTGATGAAGGTATTTTCCTTGGGTACTCTACTACTAGCTGGGTGTATAGAGTTTTTAACAAGAGAACTAAGACAGTGATGGAGTCCATCAATGTCAAGATTGATGATGTCTTAACAAAGGTAGAGATGATTGATGATGGAGAAGGGCTGAGCACCAAAGAACCCGATGTTGAGGTCGAAGCTCTTGATATAGAAGTTGAAGGATCTACACCGGAAGAAGAATCAACTCCCATGAACCTAAGAATGGAAACAAGATCGATGTCTAGAACATCAAGTCTTCTCACTCCTTCGGAAGTTAATCCTCCCATCTCACGGAGTGATGAAGTCTCCACATCAAAGAAGCCATCATTAAGAGTGATTAAGAACCATCCGGAAAGCAACATTATAGGGTCCCTAGATGAAGGTCTTTGCCTCAGAAAAGGAAACATCCTTTTGGCCAATCATGTAACATACCATTGCTACCTTGCTTAATTTGAGCCAAAAAGGGTAGAAGAAGCTCTTCAAGATGAGAATTGGGTTGAGTCAATGCATGAAGAGTTGAATCAGTTTGTGAGGAATGATGTGTGGGAACTTGCTCCAAGGCCTGAAAATGTTCATGTCATAGGCACAAAATGGATATTCAAAAAAAAAACCGATGAAGATGGAGAGATA
Organism: Quercus lobata; assembly: GCF_001633185.2. Classification (NCBI taxonomy): domain Eukaryota; kingdom Viridiplantae; phylum Streptophyta; class Magnoliopsida; order Fagales; family Fagaceae; genus Quercus; species Quercus lobata. The sequence continues at coordinate 59,249,191 of NC_044907.1, read as the reverse complement.
ATACGGAATAAATCTCGATTAGTAGCTTAAGGATACACTCAAGTAGAAGGAATAGACTTTGATGAATCCTTCGCTCCTATGGCAAGACTTGAGTCTATTCGAATTCTCATGTCCATTGCATGCATTATGAACTTCAAACTCTATCAAATGGATGTAAAATATGCATTTCTAAATGGATACCTGAATGAAGAAGTGTTTGTTGTGCAACCAAAAGGCTTTGAGGATCCTCACTTTCTTGATCATGTGTTGAGATTGAAGAAAACTCTTTATGGCTTAAAACAAGCTCCTAGAGCTTGGTGTGATCGGCTTACACTTTACCTCCTAGATAGAGAATTCAAAAGAGGATATGCCAACTGGACTTTGTTTGTCAAAAATGATGAAGATTATCTCCTTGTGGCACAAGTATATGTTGATGACATAGTATTTTGGGCTACCATTGAAGATTGGGTTATTGAATTCTCTGAGGAGATGAAGAAAGAATTTGAGATGAGTATGGTGGGGTAACTCACATTTTTCTTGGGCCTTCAAGTCAAGCAATAGAAGGAAGGTATATTAGTTTCACAAGAAAAGTATGCTAGAAACATTGTCAAGAAGTTTGGACTAGACTTCAAAAAACATGCCTCCACTCCCATGAGCTCGTCTACTAAACTGAATGTTGATTCTCTCGGAGTGGAAGTGAGTCCTACCTTGTATAGAAGTATCATTGGGAGTTTACTCTATCTTACAGCTAGTGGACCGGACATTGCATTCAGCATTGGTGTTTATGCCAGATATCAAGCTGCTCGAAAAGAATCACACCTGACTGCGGTTAAGCGAATTATTCGATATATCAATGGAACTTCAGACTATGGTTTATGGTATTCAAAAGACTCAAATGCTTGCCTTGCCGAGTATTCAGATGCTGACTGGGCTGGTAGTGTGGACAATCGGAAGAGTACTTTAGGAGGCTGCTTCTACCTTGGTAACAATCTTGTCTCGTGGATGAGTAAGAAATAAAATTCAGTGTCTCTCTCTACTGCTGAAGCAGAGTACATAGCCGTTGGAAGTTGCTGCACCCAGTTTCTTTGGATGAAGAAATTACTCCATGAGTATGGAATTCCTCAAGAGACGATGTGTGTCTTCTGTGACAACACCAGTGCCATCAATCTCTTTAAGAACCCTGTCCAGCATTCAAAATCTAAGCACATAGAGATACGTTACGATTTCATTCAAGATTTGGTAGAGGAAAGAGTTGTGTGTCTTGAATTCATACACACCGACAATCAAAAGGCTGACATCTTCACCAAGCCTTTCGATGGTCCATGGTTTGAATCCCTCCATAAGACCATTGGTGTTGGTACAATTCCTTGAATCTCATGTGTGATGTGTGCTTCACATATTTACATTGTGTTATTTTGTTTGTTGGGGCACACACTACTTTGTTGGCTATTTGTATAGCATGATTCTGTTGGCTGTTAATTTCTTTGTTTGTTTTTGTTGTTTTTACATTGTTGCTTTTGATCAATCTTTTCCTTCTTATGTGTCAAAAATCCAAAAACCACATAAAAAGTAGAAAATAAAAAATTTAATCGACATTGTTGATTTTTGTCTCAAAACTTGTTTTGTCTTGTACCTTTGTGCTAATGGCTTTGTGCATTTACAAGCGTAACTTGTTCCTTTGCACTCTTATCACTGTGGAAGAAATCTTGAAATCTATGTGACTGTTGTAAATAGATCTTCAAACTTGTCATGAATGATTGGTGAATGGTTATGTTGATCTTGAGACATACATAGACTTGTGCCTATATATCTTCCTGCTCTTTATTTTCATTTTTACTAAAAAGAGCTCACCAAATGTAAATCTCCAAATGAAAATAGATATTGAGCTACAAAAGACTGTCGCACATACTAGTATTCGACTAGGAAAAAGGGAAAGCGACCAAAAATTAAAGTGAATGATTATTCAAAAAGTCAAAGGATATCTCATCTAGGTGAAATATCAAATATCACTCTCACAATGAGAGGTGATTGTCTCAAAAGGATCAAATATTATGATTGAAAGTGGAGTCAAATGTAAAGCTCCAAAATATGTAATCAAGTCTTGTGGGAGGTCATATATGCATACTTCTATAATTGAGATGGGTCACATGATCTAGTGCTAATTGTGTATGCCTTGGTTGAATTGATCATTAAAGCTTCACATTAGACTAAGGACTATCTCATTGTTGATACCCCCACACAACACACAAGGTTATGCTCAATGAATGCCATATTCATTTGTGTGATTGTACTTGATAAAATATGTTTTCACATACTCAATCTTTGTTGATTCAAACACAAAAAGATTTTTGAGTGTTTTAGTTGTTTTTGGAATGTATTTTGCTCTTCAAAAACTGAAAAATTTCAAAAACAGTGTTGCCCTGTTTTGGAGACTCAATCGCAGGTAAGTCAAGTCACGTGTCATAGTCGCGTGCTCGCGGGTCAGTTTTGGCGGCTTGTTCGCAAGTGGAAGATCCAGTCACGAGGGGTACACAAAGATTTTCGCGGCTCAGCTTGCAACTCTCTCGCAAGTGAGAATTCTAGTCGTGAAAAATACTTAGAAATTTTTCAAAACTTTTGGCTTAACGTGTTTTGGCGGGTGAAACTGGCGACTTACCTCAGTCGTGAAAATCGCGTGGTTTGCAAAAGGTAGCTCATTTTCAAACACTGTTCTCAAAAAGAGTCTTAATTTTCTTTTCTTGCATCCTGTGGCTGTTCATTTTCTGGTCTCACTTTCAATATTTCAACACCATCATGGTAAACTCCAAAATCTTCCACTATTTTGTCTCCATTTTCTCAATCTTCAAGGAAAGGTATAGGTTTTGTTCTCTACTCTTCCTTTTTCACAGTTATAGCCTTTTCCTCATGGATTTTGTGCTTTCTATGATATTTGTATATCTCTTGACTGTGTTTGGATATTTGATTGTCTGGTGTCCTCATTGTGTGTTTTTCGGATATTATTCTCTGATCTACTCTATATTGTGACAACATTGGGTAATTATTGTCTCTCATTGTCTTTTTCTAGATATTTCCATCAATTCTTAGGGTTTTCTTCATTATCCATACTTTTAAACTAACCCACTGCTAATAATGTCTCTTGGATTGTGTTCCCTTTTCCTATATTACATGATGCAAACTGGAAATGTCTCCATTCAAAAAAGCAGCTATGAAAGGAGGTAGTTCCAACGGAAAAGAGCATGTCATTGATGTCGATGACTACTCACTTCAAACAAAAAGGACTTGTTCTTCATCAGGAGTGTTTGATCCCAACAAGTTCAGATCCTATGCTACCTTTCAGACTCATGAGAATTATTTCCGAAATACTACACCATTACTGGAAAGACCTGTTGACCAATCGTCACTTCATGACACTGACATTCCAAAATGGTTTGCTCACAAGGATTGGAATTACCTTCTCTCCGATATGGATGAAGCTTATGAGAATTTGGTAAAGGAATTTTATGCCAATGCAATTGTGGAAGGAGAAGAACTCAAGTGCTGGGTTAGGAGAAAGAGTTTTTCAATCTCTCCTGCATATTTGGCAGAGATCCTTCACATCAACCGGCCAATGCTTAAACAGTCACCGATTTATGATGATCTTTGTCCTGGTGAGGAACTCCTTAAGGATGGTCTTGGACAAGACTTGGAATTCTCATCCAATGGAAACTCAGTTAGCGTTTCCTCTTTTCCTCCGAAACTGAGAGTGCTTACAATTGTGAGGTTTCACAATTTGTACCCCCTATCCAGCACTGGGTATATGAACCTTGGATGTGCCTTGTTTCTTCATGACCTAATCTCTGATGTAGAGATTGACATTTGTGCTCATATCTTTCATGTTCTATGCAAAACGGTTCTACGAACTGAGTCCCGAATATGTGTTCCTTTTTGTTGTCTCATTTCAAGGATCTTGAAGCTTAAAGGAATTTATCCAACAACAAATGAATCTCCTTGCCAAAAACTGAGTCCAATCAACATGAATACATTCAACGTAAGCATTGGTCATAGTCGGAAGAGAGTCAAACCGGAAACTTCCACATCTCACAGTGGTTCGCATTTCAGCACTTTCTCCCTTAATGAAAAACTCGACCACATTGTGACATCTGTCCACGAGTTGAGTACCAAGATGTCCGGACTCACATCTACCCTACACCATCACAGCACTCGATGGGATATGAATTTTACCTCACAACAAACTCAATTGGATCAGATTCAGAGGAAGCTAGAAGAGGATATGGAGTTATTCCATGACAAAAAGGGGGAGTGATAGCTTGATCAGAGGGGGAGAAAATTACCTAAGGGGGAGTGTTTCTGCAAGTAGTTTCAATACTTCACTTTAAGTTGTTTTTCAGTTTTTAATGTGTTTGTACCCATGTTGCTTTTGTAAGCTTTTAGGATTTATGTTCTTTATCTGTAGGTTTTATGGTCTGTACCATGCTTTATGCAGCCTTCTATACTTTGTTAAATCAGTACTTTTAACTAAATGTCATGCATTTTCTTGTTAAGTACTGTCACTCTTGTGCCCTTGTAGGATTGTTCTTAGATGCATATACTTAGTGTATTGTGCATTGGTTGAGTGTTGGGCATATAAGTGACTTGCATTGAGCTTGTTAGCTTTTTTGTTCAAGTGTTCATTCCAAGTGTGAATGAGCATTGTGGTCACTACCTTGTAGTGATTGCTTGGTTGATCAAGTCATGGTTTGTTTCTTAACTCCATCTTTGCTTGATCACATATTGCCTGCTTCATATGCATTTCATGTTTTTCTGCATACAACGATCATGGTGTATTGTTGTGTTTCAGGAGTTTCATGTTCATATGATTCAAGAGCTTCACAGTTTCTAGAGTTAGATGTGAGTGAGTTTTGCTCAACTGTTCCCAACTCACATGTTAAGTCTAGAGTCTATTTTAGGGTTTTGTCATGAAATAGCCAAAGGGGGAGATTGTAAGGTTGAATTTAATCAACCATCTTGTTGGCTTTATTCTGTGCCAGATTTGCTTGTATTTCAGCATTTAGTAACCCTGTATTTAGGTGGGACTGTTGTAAGGGTAGTGAGTGAGATAGAGTGTTAAAATGCTCAAGAGTGTGCAAGAAAACAGAGACTCGCAACTGGATCTCTGGGTGACTTGCGACTTCAAGCCACCAGAAGCAACACACGTGCCAAGCATGCCAAAAGTTGAAGCGTCATGCTAGCTGGAGCACTATAGGACCAAATAGGACAACTGGCCGTTCTGTTATCTCGCGGTTGGATCACACGACTCAGTCAAGCCGCAAAGCCAAGCCGCGAGCCAGTCCTGTTTTTGAAAAATCTGACTCTTCACATTCCGTTCTCACCCTAGTATAAATACCCCTTATACCCACAAAAGAAAAAGAGCTTCCAGAGAGAATTTTGTTAGAGAAACCCTAGAATTATACAAGATTGATTCATCCACAATCTTCACATAAGACACTCTTCAAATTCCTCAACTCTCTTCCTATCCATTGTTAAACCTTTGAGAGGTCTTTTTACCAAAACCTTTTCTCACCATATCCATTACTGTGAGAGGGCTGTTTGGTGTTCTAGGAAGCAATTAAGAAGGAACCAATCTACATTGGTTGATGCCATGGTCAAGTAGCGGAATCTGGGAAGCTAGAAAAGAAATAGGTTCGGCACAATCTCGTTGGAGCAAGAAGCTTGGAGGGCTTAGGTACACTGGGTAGATTAGGCTTGGAGGGTCTATTGCTGTTCATGTATCCTAACTACATTTTCTAGTGAATTACTTACCGCTTGGAGGGCGGCGGAGAGGTTTTACTTCGAGGGTTTCAGTTTCCTTTTCGATAACACATTGTGTGTTGTCCTTGTGTTTGCATCTGTCTTCCCTTTTATCTTTTCCTTTTATTATCTACTGTGGTTGTGATTTTAATTGGCTTAGATTGTTTACCAATTCTATTCATAACCTTTTTTCATTTTCCGCACACTAGTTGTTTGTCATAAAACTTGAATTGGTTATTTTGTAATTGGGGTCTAAACGTTTAAGGGTGTTTTATACACTATTTGAACTTTCAAAAATCATCTGAAAGATTAATTAAGGCCAATGGAGAAAAACTAATAATTAATTTTGAAATACCTAATGTTCATATATGCCATGATGGAATATATTTTCAAACAGCCTTTTGTTTTAATTAAAGACCTTCCTTCTAAAATTATTTTAGGAACTCCTTTTATGGCTTTAATTTATCCCTTTTTAGTGACAGATGAAGGAATTAAAACTAACGTATTGGGAAAAGATATATTCTTTAGATTCATTGTACCACCTGTCTTGAAAGAAAAACACTCTTCCAAAAAAGTTACTATTTTAACAGATATCAACGAAAGAGGAATCTATAGAGCTAAAAGAAGTTTGTCATCTTTAAAGATAGAAATATTACTTGTTGATCAATTCACAGAAAATGACAAAATGAAAGTTAAACAAGACAAAGAGACAGAGATATGTTCTTATTCTCCTATTGCTTTTTTGCATAAGTACCAACATAAAGTCCAATCTACATAAGAACTTAGTAGAAAAGGCATAAAAGATGGAAATATGAATACAATCATTTGTAATCAATATGCATGGACTAATAGTATATGGACTGACAGTATGATAGAAGTACCAAACAAAATTATAATAAATGACATATTTACACCCTTTATAGTATCTTTGAATATTCATATAACAAATATTTTAATAAAAGAAGCTTTGACAAACTCTCCTCTATTGATCATTAAAGAAAACATTAATTGTGGTAATTTCTTTAATAATGACAGATTTAATTTCTCAACAGACAGAATTAATTATGATCCCTTGATAGATTTTCCTATTAATGAAAGAATTTACGAAGAAACTTTATTTCACATATTCTCACAAGATGAGATATATAGTAGTACATATATGAATAGAATCATACTAGATTTTAGAAACATTATGAAACTCACTTACTTTGACAGACCCCATCATGACTACTCTAATACCGTTGCTACTCAACAAGAGCACAAAAGTGTACAAAGAAAAGTTTGTTTTATAAATGCTTTTCTTGCTTTTCTTATAAAACATTTTGAAAAGACTTTACAAAAGGATATTGACAAAAAGGTTTTTAAAATAAGTTTTATAGAAGCTTTGCAAGAAAATATTTATTTTCGTGATCATTTTTCAAGCCGTAATCCTTTTCCCAAAACCCAATTGTAGACTACTATGAATAAAAGATCCTTTTAGAAAGACAAGGGCAAGGCACCAGCAGTGCACCCCAGAGGTATCCGAAAGCCTTTAGCAAAAATTTTTGATATGCATGAAGGCGTCTCAATAGAGACAATATCTCTTCAAGATACGTTGCTAGCAGAGGCAATGTATTAATGTTGTGAAAACAGTGTAATTCTGCAAAAAGTGCTCCGCACTGATCTCATGTTTTAGGACGGAGAATTTACAGACCTTCCTCTTCATATTAAACTACTTCTTGATAATTTGCAGGCAGCCTTCACCCTCAAACAGAAACCCTTATTCCAAATGACCCTTTAGGCTTTGGAATTACATCTTGTTAGCACCGGGGCATTTATTGAAGCACTCGGTTGTCAACTCCCTGGCAAGGAGGATGGAGATTCAAGCTCTACAAAGACAGAACTACAATCGCTGAAAGCTATCTTATGGGAACAAGCTTTTCAAAACTCCACCCTAAGATTTAGCAAAAAATGAGACTTGCTATTAGAACCTTATCCCCTGAAATCCAACAAAATATATTAACTCATAAAGCTATAATAAGTTCTTATGATAGATGGATGTATCTTTTTAAAGTATTAGTCTCTACAGTATTTATCAGAACAGAAGACATGACAGGTGATATATGGTTATCTCATAAGGCTACACTTTGCTTAACTCAGGTTACTTTTGAAGACTTACCATGGTTCACTCCATCTATAAAAAGACAGACTCCGAAGACAGAAGACAGGCCCAATCTTTAGGTCCAAATTTCTTGTTCAATTCTCAGGTTCAAAGTTTAGGTCTAAGATAGCTCTCCTTCTCCCTCATAAAGACTCTTGTAATCCTTTTTCTCTTGTAATCCTGTAACCCTTCCCTTCTAGACAGATATAATCTTGTAACCCTTTACAGATTTTACTTTGTAATCTTGTAACCCTTTACAGATTTTACTTTGTAATCTTGTAACTCTTCAAACAGTGTTTATTTTCAAGCTTGTATCAAAGACAGTTTTATTTTCAAGTTTAATCAAAGACAAAAGTTTTATTCAAGTTAGATTTTATTAGTTTCAATTTTCATATTCCATACTCTGTTTTAATTTATTTTGACAGATCTATTTGTTATCTTCTTCTTTATTATCTTTTTATCATTGTTTATGCTTCATATTACTGCTTTGCTCTCTCTTGTGTAGTTAATGGTATTTTCAGAGAGCACAGCAGAATATGGAAGCATAAACAATGATAAAATAGATGATAAAGAAGTCCAAAATAAATTACTGACAACAGAAACTAGTAAAATCTTACTTGAATAAAATTTCTGCCTTTGATTAAAACTGAAAACTTTTGTCTTTCTTACAAGCTTTGAAAATAAACACTGTCTGAAGAGTTACAAGATTCAAAGTAAAATTTGTGAAGGGTTACAAGATTATATCTGTCTAGATGGAAAGGGTTATAGGATTACAAGAGAGGAGAGATTATAAAAGTCTTTCTGTGGGAGAGGGAGAGCTATCATAGACCTAAGCTTTGAACCTGAGAATTGACCCTTAAAATTGTGACCTGTAAACTGGACCTTAAGATTGGACTTGTCTTCTATTTTCGGAGTCTGTCCTTTTATAGAAGAGATGAACCATGGTAAGTCTTTAAAAGTAACCTAAGTTAAGTAAAATGAACCCAAGTTAATCTGTCGGTAGGATATTTTAGAATTCTAAACAGTAAAAGTTTTACTATTCATGAATAGTACTGTTTAGGACTCTGTCAGAGAACGCATGCTAGTGAACAGTAGTGACTTAAAATCTGTTTGTATTTGTCTGGACTGTAATAGATCTGTCTTGAAGCTTTTCATGTATGTTGGTGAATAGTGATCTGTCGTCGTTGTCTGTTCAGGGAGCATTCTGTCTATCTGTCTATCAATCTATATTCGCGTAGTTATCATAATCTAGCAGATCGAAATTGTCCTCATACTCTCATTGTCCTAATAAGCCTTTCTATAGATTCTTTCAATTTTAATAAATATTCTTTCTTGTCTTTATGGTGATTTGGTAGATTTTCTATCAGTTTTATTATTTTGTCTTTTTGTTTTCTTTTCCTTTTATTAATGTTAAGTGGGTTGGTTGATTTTAACTCTTTCTTTACTTGATCTATTTCTTTTTGACTAACATTAAATATTTCCATTTATTCATTTATTATATCTTTCTCAAATTCTAATTTACTAATTTGTTTAATGATTTTATTATGTCTATCACATTGTTTTTTAGTATGTCCATATCCTTTGCATTTATGACAAATAGTATTACTAACATGTCTGTCAGTTTTCTCATTATCTGATAACTCAGTAGTATTTAAAACTGATATGTCTCTTTTTCTGTCTATTTCTAAAGGTGTATTTAAAATTTTTATTTTTTTAGTTAATTCTATCAAACTATCATTTTGGGTATCTATTATAGATCTTTCAATTAATTTTAGTCTTTCATCAATTTTCTCCTTTAAACTATTTCACTTCTTGTCTTTTTTGTTAACTACTTCCACTTTTTCCACTTTTACTTTTACTACACTATCACTATTTGCTTTTTCTTTTAAATTACCATTATTATTGTTTTTCCTACCTTTGTTGACTTTTCCTATCTCATCCTTAGTATCAAGTTTCCTATATAGAGATTCTTTAAAAGCAATATTTTCTTTTAGCATCTTTTCTTATATCTTTCCCTACATCTTCTTTTACCATTCCCTTTTTTATCATTTCTTTATCTCTAATATTATTAATATTTTGTCTTTTCTTTTCTTCATGCATAGTTCCTATAAGGCTAGTTTCTTTCTTTATTTTGTCCTATTCTTTGTGTTTATAAGTTATAGATATAGCTCTGTCAGTTACTTTTGAACTTGTTCAACTATTATTATCTATTAACTTCCCACGTAGAGATTGTTCAAGAGTACTATTTTCTTTCTTACTTGTCTCTATTAGGCTCTTTTGTCTTTCTATGTCTAGCTTTTTACATATAATTTGTACTGAACTAGAAACTTCTTTATTGTTTTGCTTTTCCACCATTTCTTTTAGTCTGTCATTTTCTATAGTACTTCTTTCTTTTGTGAGATCTTTTATTTTATCTTCTATACGTGTTACTCTTTCCTTAATTGGGTCAGTTTCTTCGTCAACTCTTCTGTCAGTTGCTTTTAACATCTGTAAATTCTTATCTATATCTTCTTTTGAATTATTATCTATATACCAATTATCTGTCATAATTTTTACTGAAGGCTTTCAGATACCTCTGGGGTGCACCGCTGGTGCCTTGCCCTTGTCTTTCTAAGAGGATCTTTTATTCATAGTAGTTTGCAATTGGGTTTTGGGAAAAGGATTATGGCTTGAAAAATGATCTCGAAAATAAATATTTTCTTGCAAAGCTTCTATAAAATTTATTTTAAAAACTTTTTTGTCAATATCCTTTTGTAAAGTCTTTTCAAAATGTTTTATAAGAAAAGCAAGAAAAGCATTTATAAAACAAACTTTTCTTTGTACACTTTTGTGCTCTTGCTGAGTAGCAACGGTATTAAAGTAGTCATGATGGGGTCTGTCAAAATAAGTGAGTTTCATAATATTTCTAAAAACTAGTATGATTCTATTCATATATGTACTACTATATATCTCATCTTGTGAGAATATGTGAAATAAAGTTTCTTCGTAAATTCTTTCATTAATAGGAAAATCTATCAAGGGATTATAATTAATTCTGCCTGTTGAGAAATTAATTCTGTCATTATTCAAGAAATTACCACAATTAATGTTTTCTTTAATGATCAATAGAGGAGAGTCTGTCAAAGCTTCTTTTATTAAAATATTTGTTATATGAATATTCAAAGATACTGTAAAGGGTGTAATATGTCACTTATTATAATTTTGTTTGGTACTTCTATCACACTGTCAGTCTATATACTATTAGTCCATGCATATTGATTACGAAAGATTGTATTCATATTTCCGTCTTTTATGCCTTTTCTACTAAGTTCTTCTATAGACTGGACTTTATGTTGGTACTTATGCAAAAAAGCAATAGGAGAATAAGATCTCTTTGTCTTGTTTAACTTTCTTTTTGTCATTTTCTGTCAATTGATTAACAAGTAATATTTCTATCTTTAAAGGTGACAAACTTGTTTCAGGTCTATAGATTCCTCTTTCGTTGATATTTGTTAAAGTAGTAACCTTTTTGGAAGAGTGTTTTTCTTTCAAGACAGCTGGTACAATGAATCTAAAGAATATATTTTTTCCTAACACATTAGTTTTAATTCCATCATCTGTCACTAAAAAGAGATAAAATAAAGCCATAAAAGGAGTTCCTAAATTAATTTTAGAAGGAAGGTCTTTGATTAAAACAAAGGTTGTTTCAAAATATATTCCATCATGGCATATATGAACATTAGGTATTATGTAATTAATTATGAGGTTTTCACCATTAGCCTGAGTTAATCTTTCAGAAGATTTTTCATAATACTTTAAGGGTATTAATCCTTCTTTTATACAATTTATGTCAATACCTAAGTCTATTAAAGCAATTTCTATCAAAGAAAACTCTTTATTAATTACTAAAGTAATTTCCGTATGCCATTTTTGGACAATAACTCTATCAATTAAACTTAAGAAATTCTGTCTATTGCCATCATCATCATCATCATCAAATTTTCTATCTGTGGGATTAGGAAATTATTTTAAATTTATTATTTCCGCAATATTTTGCTCATTTATGTCTGTGGACTTTTCTTCTTTAATTTCTTTAATTTCCTTTTTTACCATTTTTGCTTCTGTCATTAAGTCTTGTATTGCTATTGGTTTTATCTCTACATCATCTTGTTTTATTTTCATTTTTTCCTTTTTTTTCTTGTATTTTTCTTTCTTATCTTTAGCTTTCTCTTCCTTTCGACATTCTGTAACATGGTGTCCATATTACCTACACCTAATACAAGCAATAGGTATTTCTATGGAGTCTTTCAATTTTAACAAATATTCTTTCTTGTCTTTATGGTGATTCGGTAGATTTTCTATTAGTTTCATTATTATGTCTTTTTGTTTTCTTTTTCTTTTATTAATCTTAAGTGGGTTGGTTGATTTTAACTCTTTCTTTACTTGAACTATTTCTTTTTTACTAACATTAAATATTTCCATTAATTTATTTATAATATCTTTCTCAAATTCTAATTTACTAATTTGTTTAATAATTTTATTATGTCTGTCACATTGTGTTTTAGTATGCCCATATTCTTTGCATTTATGTCTGTCAGTTTTCTCATTATCTGATAACTCAGTAGTATTTAAAACTGTTATGTCTCTTTCTCTGTCTATTTCTAAAGGTAAATTTAAAATTTTCATTTTTTTAGTTAATTCTATCAAACTATCATTTTGGGTATCTGTTATAGATCTTTGAATTAATTTTAATCTTTCATCAATTTTTTCCTTTAAATTATTACACTTCTTGTCTTTTTTGTTGACTACTTCCACTTTTACTTTTACTACACTATCACTATTTGCCTTTTCTTTTAAATTACCATTATTATTGTTTTTCCTACCTTTGTTGACTTTTTTCTATCTCATCCTTAGTTTCAAGTTTCCTACGTAGAGATTCTTTATGACTACTATTTGCTTTTGGTTTTAGCATGTCTTTTGTAACTTTTCCTACTTCATCTTTTGTGTCTAACTTTCTACATATCTTTTCACTATTCTGTCTTTCAGTCATTTCTTTTGCTTTGTCTTATACTAAGATATTAATCCTTTCTTGTTCTATCTCTTCTTTTAACTTCTCTCGTGAAATAATACTATCTTTCTTACTTGTCTCTATTACTTTGTCTTCATTTATTATATCTCTGACACTTTCTATAATACTTCTTTCTTTTATGAGATCTTTTATTTTATGTTCTATACGTGTTACTCTTTCCTTAATTGGGCCAGTTTCTTCGTCAACTCTTCTGTCAGTTGCTTTTAACCTGAGTTAAGTAAAGTGAACTCAAGTTAATCTGTCGGTAGAATCTTGAACAGTAATAGTCTATCTTGAACAGTAATAGTCTATTTGGCAATCTGTCCGGGTACGCATGCTAGTGAACAGTAGTAGCTTTAAATGTCTATTTGTACTTTGAACATATGTCTGTCCTTTCTTGGGTCTGTCGAAGTATGTACTGGCAATAACTTTGAACTCTTTTTACGTATGCTTGTGAACAATGAAATGATATGGGAACATCTGTCTGTATCTATTCGGAAATCATAGTGATCTGGCGCAAGGGGATAGTGACCCGGCTCAGTTGTCTATCTTGTCTATTATTTTGTCCAATTGGTAGTTATGCGGTCATTATGTTTGTTAAATCTTTCTAATTACCACTTGAATACACTGTCATAGTTGACCTTGTATTCTGAAGGGATATTGTCTCTATTAAGATGCCTTCATGCTTTGAATGAAATCTGTACTAAAGATTTCTATTTTGGCAGAATTTGGTCTGAGATTTTAGCCTTAGAATGGCTATCTTGCTTGCCAAGCAATTGACCATTAATTTTAAAATCAACTGATTAAAGACCATTATGGAAGTGGCAATGAGGTTGGAATAAATACATGTTGGGAAAGGACAAGAAAGAACTAAAAGTCATGATCCTGTAGTATAAGGCAAAAATCATGTCATAGAGATAGAAGAAATAATGGAAAGATATGTGGAAACAAAAGAAGAAAAACTAGAATAGTCAACAAAGATAGGAAAAATATTTTATTTTCATAATTTTTTTTTTACTTATATATATATATATTTATTTATTTATATACACATACTTAAGTGTGTATATATATATATATATATATATATATAAACGTAAGTACTACTGCTACTGAGTAGAATAGTATTATCTGCCATTGTAGGAATCTCATCATCATCTATTACGAGGTCACTGTTATCAGTACTTTTATCCTTTAAGATGGAAATTTCTTTCAGTAAGTGTATATCCTTGGGGAATGGGGTTAGGACGAACTTAAAAAATACTTCTGTTTCCAAAATAGTAGTACATATTCCATTGTCTGTTGTGAAAAAAGGGTAAATTAAAGCCAAAAAAAGGATTTCCTAATATAACTTTAGAGGACAACTTATCTGTTAAGAAGAAAGGTGTTCTGAACTTGATTCCATTATTATATATGTATGCCTTAGTTAGTTTATTACTTATTTTAAGTCTATCACCATTTGCCTGAGTTAATCTATCTATTGTTGATTCATAATACTTAGAGGGTATTAATCCTTCTTGTATGCAATTCATATCAGCACTTGAATCAACAAGGGCAATAACTGTTCATGAAAATTCTTTATGAACTACCAAAGTTATCTCCGTGTACCACTTCTGGAATAACATTCTGTCAATTATATTTAAAAATTCATCTTTATCATCTTCTTTATAAGAACTTTCACCAGTATAATTATGTCTATCAAGAAAATGGGAGTCTATCAAAGGTTCATTACAGTATTTAATTCTATCTTTTATGCTAATTACTTGCGCAGTTATCTGTTCAACCATGCCTTTTAATATGAAATTTTCTGATTTTAGTTTTTTCAGTTCATTTTTTAGGTTATTAGTATCTATTTGTAGGTCTGTCACAGTTATAGATCTATTAAGTTTAAATCTATCAGTAATTTCTGTAAAATTATAAGTTGACTTATAATCTTTTAGATCTATTTCAAATCTATCAGTTTTAGTTAAAGATTCTTTTAATTTAGAAAAATAATCTTTTTTAGACTGTAGATCTGGAAGTTTATCTATTAAATCCATTATTATGTCTTCTTGTTTTGTTAAGACACATATTTTTAATTTTCTTTTACAATAACAATTATCAGGATTATTACAGTTACATAATTTAACATTTTCATCATGTGAGGAAACATCTATAGAGGATGATGAAGTGCTTTTACTATTATCTATCAGGTGAATTTCATTATCTGTTTCATCACTATCTATCAGTTCTATTATACTCATTAATTTATCCTTTAATTTTCTGATATATCAAGTTTATTTATCTTTCTTTGAAAGTTACAATATCTACTAATGTGTCCCTTTTTCCCACATTTGAAGCAAGTAATGTCACTTTCCATACGTCTATCATGTTTCTTTCTTTTGGATTCTTCTTTCTTGTCTTTAGGCTTACCTTTATAATATCTTCTATTATTGTTCTTGTATCTATCACTTCTGTCATCTTTCTTTTCTTTTCTTCTTTTCCTAGAGGGAGCAATTAATGGATCAAAACCATATTGCTCACAAAAAGTTCCTAGCTCTTTTTTAGCATTTCTTTTTTCTTTTTCTATCTGGTTTTTTAGCCTTAAGTCAATACATAGCCATAGACCTGTTTTATTAATTAAAGATATTATGTCTCCATATGTTAGGCTAGGATGTCTCCATATGTAAACCAATAATAAATTTTTCTTTCCAGTAGGACCGTTGACAATCATTCCTACTTAAAACTTTTGAAATAAAAACATCTTATACCATCTAAAATCTGAAAGTTGTTGACATCTTAAATTAATTAAATCATCTGAAGCTCTTTCTTTATATTGATTGGGATCACCAACAAAATGTTTAGTTATAGCAAAAATTAAAGTATTAACTGCATCTTGTGAAGGCTGTCTATCTGTCATTATAACACTTCCATTTGTTTCTCTTTTAACAACTGTTAATATTCCATTTCTGTCATCATTATTTAAATAATGATCCCACCAGCCTTTCAACTGTCCAGTAAAACTAGTGACAATTAAATGAGCTATCTGATGGTCCTATTTTCCATGATTCTTATAAACATTAGTGAGCAAAGTCATTTCATGTAAAAGGTTTATTATTTCATATTCTAACATTCCATCAATATTCCATTCATAAATTAAATCTGGCGAATAAGACGAATTAACATAAGTATGTCTTTCCCCCTGACATACTTATGTTAATAAAAGAAAAAGAAAACAAAAAGACATAATTATTACTAATCTTACCCAATTAAGATTAATAAAAGAAAACAAAAAGACATAATAATGAAACTAATAGAAAATCTACCGAATCACTATAAAGACAAGAAAGAATATTTGTTAAAATTGAAAGACTCTATAGAAATACCTATTGCTTGTATTAGGTGTAGGAAATATGGACACCATGTTTGGCTAGACTGTAATAGCTCTGTCTAGAAGCTATTCATACATGTTGGTGAATAGTGATCTGTCTCCAATGAATAATGATCTGTCGCAGTGAATAGTGATCTATCGCCTTTGTCTATTTAGGAGAGCATTCTGTCTGTCTATGCATTCTGTCGATCTGTCTATCAATCTGTATCCACGTAGTTATCATAATCTAGCAGATCAGAATTGTCTTCATACTGCTCATGCTCGTGAAGCACTCCATGACATTTAAAGCTACTACTGTTCACTAGCATGCATACCCAGACAGATTGCCAGATAGACTATTACTGTTCAAGATAGACTATTACTGTTCAAGATTCTACCAAAAGATTAACTTGAGTTCACTTTACTTAACTCAGGTTACTTTTGAAGACTTACCATGGTTCACTCCATCTATAAAAAGACAGACTCTGAAGACAGAAGACAAGTTCAAAATTAAGGTCCAATCTTAAGGTCCAGACCTAAGCTGGACCTTAGAAATTAGGACTTGGAAACTGGACCTTAATTCTGGACCTGTCTTCTGTCTTCGAAGTCTGTCTTTTTATAGATGGAGTGAACCATGGTAAGTCTTCAAAAGTAACCTGAGTTAAACAAAGTGAACTTAAGTTAATATGTCGGTAAAATCTTAAACAGTAAAAGTTTTACTATTCATGAATAGTACTATCTGGGACTCTATCAAGGAACGCATGCTAGTGAACAGTAGTGACTTAAAATCTGTCTATATTTGTCTGGACTATAATGGATCTGTCTTGAAGCTATTCATGCATGTTGGTGAATAGTGATCTATTTCCAGTGAGTAGTGATCTGTCGTCAATGAATAGTGTTCTGTTGTCGTTGTCTGTTTAGGAGAGCATTCTGTCTGTTTGTGCTCTGTGCATTCTGTCTATCTATCTATCAATCTGTATCCGCGTAGTTATCATAATCTAGCGGATTAAAGTTGTCCTCATACTACTCATGCTCGTGGAGCACTCCATAACTATTACATAGAGCACAGTATGAAATAAGAAGGTAGATAGGAACACGATCCTTTACTGTCATTAGTCTGGGATCCTTAACAATCTTTCTTTGCCCAATAAGCCTTCTTGCTAAAGGTCTTGGACCATACACAGCTATCTTGTTGGTGTAGTCATATAAGTGGAAGCCTCTGTCTAATTTTTTTTGTACTTCCTAACACCAACTGATAAGGTGACATATCAATGGGCATCTTATATACAGTCCTATATGCCTATAAGGCATCATCCAAGCACAACTTCCTGTGGGGGAGGGGATTCAAATCTGGAATGGGGGCCTACAAAACAAAGGGTAAAGGCCTCTCATTAGAAACTAGTACAAAATATAAGGAATGTTACCTGACCATTGTAACTTCGAAAAATCATTCAATACTGCAACAATTTCCTACAAATCAATACTTAAGGCTAACTCCTCATTCTCTTTCTCAAGATGCTTACTAATGGCAACTTCCATTCCATCTTTTCCATCAAGTTCAAAAACTTCCTGCGCTAAAGAATCAATCACATCAATAGAATAAATAGAATTATCATCATCAGGATATTTCATGGCATCATAAATATTAAACTTAACAATTTCACCATTAAATTCCATGGTAAGTGTGCCACTATAAACATCTATCTTAGTCATGGATGTCTTTAAGAATGGTCTTCCTAACAAAATAGGAGTAGTTTGATCACCATTCTCCATATCAAGCACATTGAAATCAGCAGGGAAAATCAAATCATTAACTTGTACAAGAACATCCTCAACTACACCCTTAGGATAAGCAATAGATCTATCAGTCAATTGAATCACAACACCAGTTTTATTCAAAGGTCCAAGATTCAAGGAAGCGTATATAGAATATGGCATGACATTGATAAAAGCTCCTAAATCTAGCATGGCCTTCTCAAGTTAAGTGTTACCTATTGTACAAGGGATAGTAAAAATACCTGGATCTTTGCACTTTGCAGGGAGTTTTCTTCGAATAACTGTAGAAACATTCTCCCCTACTCGCACCTTCTCACATCCTTTGATTTTCTGTTTCCTCTTAATTGTATACAGTTCTTTCAGGAATTTAGCATAATGAGGTACTTGTTTAATAGCATCTAAAAGTGGAATATTTAACTCGCATCTACGAAAAGTCTCATATAAATCTTTATTTTTCTTATCTTTTCTAGATTCTACTAAAGCCTAAGGAAAAGGAGGTACTGGTTTATAATCAGAAAGAGGCGAAAACTTACGCTTAGGTACCTCATCATCATTGGGAATGTCCTTGACTGTAACGATGTTTTTCTCCTTTTCTTGCTTGATGATGCAGGTGCTGCCTTTGTTGGAATCTCAACCTCTTTACCACTTCTCAAAACAATTGCACTTGCATGTTCTCTTGGATTTACTACCATTTAAGAGGGTAATTTCCCCAAACTTAGTGCCTCTAGTCGACTAATTGTAATTGCCATTTAGCCCATTTAATTGTCCAAACTTTAAATATTGGCCCTTGCCTCTTGTTGAAATTGTTTTGTCTCCTGTTGAAATTGCAAAGTATTAGTGGCAAGAGACTTAACAATATCTTCTAAAGACATGCCAGAATTCGAAGTTTGGCCCGGCTGTTGTCTTGGGGGGGTATGGCTGCTTATATTACTAACAACTTGGGCAGTTTTGAGTCACGGGCTGATTTACTTATGGATTCCCATAACTAAGATTGGGGTGATCCCTCCATCTCAAATAGGGATCATACTTCCTTTGCGGTTGTCCAGGAAAACCACCTGCCACATTCACTTGCTTAATGGGCTCCTTTTGAAGAGCTGGGCACATATCGGTTGGATGCCCTACTAACAAACAAATCCCACAAGCCTTCGCCATTTGCATATTACCTACAACCATTTGACGAATAAGAGAAGTTAGACTTGCAATTTGTTGTTCAAGGTGGGAAATATTTACCTCATTAACATGCTTAGACGGAGGGTCAAGCCTAGTCCCAAATTGTTGAGAATTGACCGCCATATTTGCAATCAAGTTTCTCGCGGCCTCGAGAGTTTTATCCACCAAAGCTCCTCCACTAGCTGAATCAATCATGCTCCTATCAGTGGGTAGAAGGCCTTCATAGAAATACTAGATAAGTAGCTGCTCACTAATTTGATGATGGGGGCAACTTGCACATAATTTCTTGAAACCTTCCCAATATTCATGTAGGGACTCTCCGTTGTGCTGCCTTACACCACAAATTTCTTTTCGAATGTTGGCCGCCCTTGAAGCTAGGAAATATTTCTCCAAAACAACCTTTTCATCTTATTCCATGTTTTAATACTCCTGGAGGGTAGATAATAGAGCCAATCTTTAGTCGAATCCTTCAAAGAAAACATAAAGGCTCTTAATTTAATTTGATCTTCAGTCACCCCTGTGGGCTTCATACTTGTGCATACCGTATGCAACTCCTTTAGATGCTTGTGAGGATCTTCATCTGCAAGGCCATGAAAAGTGGGCAAGAGATGTAATAGTCCATATTTTAATTCAAAAGTAGTAGTAGCATCTAAAGTAGGGAATGTTATGCATAAGGGTTGTTGATTCAAATTAGGGGTAGCAAACTCTTTCAAAGTTTGATTTCTAACCATGAATTCCTCCTCATCTAAATCAGAATCGCTAGCAAACATGGAATCAAGAGCTAGATTGTCCTCTTCAGAATTTTTCCTAGCCTCCCTCCTTAACCTGTGCAAAGTCTGTTCTATTTCTGGATCGTACTGCAAATCACCTTGATTAGAAGATTGAGTTACAGTCATAAACAATCAAGGAAACTCAAATAAACCATGAAAAAAAAATCAGGAAAAATCTAGAGTAATGAAAATAAATAAATAAAAAATCTATGCTAAAACACAAACAATCAAAGTGAATATAAATATATATATATATATATATATATTCACTTTGATTGTTATATATATATTCACTTTGATTGTTATATATATATTTATATATATATATTCACTTTGATTGTTATATATATATATATATATATATATTTTGTTGAAAATTTCAAGAATGAAATAAGGATCACAAGAAGCACAAAAATCATCTAGAATCACTCCCCGGTGATAGTGCAAAAATTTGGTGTGTTGTCGCAAGCAACCAAAAATAAAGCCTATACTCCTAAAAATATATGTAGTAGTGCGAGTAAGGATCGTTCTCACGGAGAGTACCTAGCCTAGTTTTGTGCTACGTGAACAAGGAGGGGGGGTGTTTGAGTATAATGAAAACAATTTTAAGAAAACAAAACTAAGGAACAACTCAAATTAAAATATCGAAATCAATCAGAAGAACAAACCTTGGTCTAAGTCAATATCCACCATTGGAATATTATAACTAATCATCGATGCAAGCATATATCAATTCACACTTTGAATATTCACCGTTGGAACTATCTCTCCTTAGTCACAGTTAATTAGAAAACAAGCGATCTAATTAACCCAAACTACTAAGCAACCCAAGACAAGCGCTAAAGGTTTAATCTAGTAGCAGCCTTAAAAATTAGAGAGATCGATGAAGCTAAACAACACAAGCACAAGTGGTTGCATTTAATTTAGTCGAGTATTCTTCCTAGGATCTAATAATTTCTGACGCAGCAAATCATTAAATCTTGGTTGCTTCACAAATTAGAGAGATCAAACAATTACGGATTTGATATCTAACCTAGCAGTAGATTGCAACGAATAATAAACTAGTAGGCCTCCTAGTAATTAAACGAGACAATCATGAAAATAGGCACAGAAGAACATCCGATATTCAAAGCATAAATTGAATAATAAAAACAAATTAGATCTCACAGTTTTATTGATTCTGGGGCTTTAGTTTCCTTCAACCAAGTATAAAAGTTTAGCCAAGTAGGGCCATGATGAAAACTCGAAGGATAGATTAGAAAAGAGGGGAGAGAGAGACGTGTGTGTCCAATTCTAATTTCTCCTCCCCCTTTTACATGTTAATTCCCCCTTTCCCCAGCCTACAAAATTTCCTAAAAATATTCTAAATAATAATATTCAAATCTGACTAAGGAAAAATATTAAAAATAAAACAAAGTCCTAATATAACAAGGAAAGTGGTGTTTTCAACTGGAATTTTCATGCATCAGATCTGGAAGCTTCCGAAAATAAACTGCATCAGATTCGTGTATTAGAATTTCAAGCAAAGGAACATTCCAAAATGTCAGCAGTGCAGGTGCAGCAAATTCAAGCCCGATTTCAACCTTAATGCGGCCCGTATCTCTCAAAACTCAAAACATGAAAGTTGTAGATCTTTGTCTTGGCATTCCATAGCATCTTGAATCATCTCAATCGGAACTCTGCTGAGAGAGTTATGCCCAGATTATGAAGCGATGTCGAAGTTATCCAGAATCGCCCAATTAACTACGTTTTGCACTTAATACCTCCATTTGCATCCTAAATCAAAATATAAGAATAATGAGTACATTTAGGCACCAAATAAATATAAAAGACTAAACATTAATGGAGAAAAATATGACATTTTGCATTCTCATCATGTAACCCACCAAGTTCATACCCATAGGTTGAAACTATCTCATAAAAAAAATGGAGGTGTCTATTCTTATGATTCACCAAGTAGGAAAACTAATCCCTCTCATATTGGCAACATTGGTTGAGAATTTTCGGACTTTGTTGATGTTTTGGCCCATAGTTCATCATGGTTAAAGAAGACAAAAAGACAAGTGGTCCATCAACCACATTTGCATTGATACCTGTAATCCATGAATGTAATTGGGATTTGAATAAATTCTACATGGTTGATTTTGATTCTAAGGGTTTTCTTTGTGAATGACTTGATCTCATGAGAGTTCAAGGTTTTGTTAAGTAAGAATCTTAAAAACTTGAACAACTGGTGTTCATTAATCTCATATCTATAACTTGCTTTTAATTGGTGGAGCTAGAAGTGTTTTAATTTAGAGCCTGTTTGGATAGGCATGTTTTAGCCAAAATGTGATTTTGTAAACCGTTTTGTTCCAAAAATTTAGCACATTTGCGTTTTTAAATCCTGAATTTTTCATGTTTTAGAAACATCGCCCATTTGGTAGTATAGTTTGAGTAATGTTGTTTGGGTGTTTTTGATATACGTGTGGGTTAAAAAGTATGTTGAAATGTTTGTAAAGTTGTTTGAAATGTGAAAATGTGAGTTTAAGTTGGCTTACCAAACAGGCCCACTTCTCTTTACTTTTTCATAAACGCATTCTAAGCTACCACTAAATTTTTCTTCTAAAAATCAAAATAGTGCCAACGATAATCTTAATTACCTAAAAACCAGCTTATCCCTTCCCCTATGTATATCTCCTCCTTTGTTCTCTCAACCATTCTAACTCCTTCACGGGTTCTCTTTTCTCTTCAGCTGCTTTTGCGTTGTTTGCCGTCATCGTTGTCAATCTTGCTTGCCAAGTCATTCTCTGTTACCCTTATACTGAATTTATGTTATAGATTTGGGCTTTTTGCATGGTGGGTTACACATTGTTAGAAATCTAAATTGTAGAACTTATTTTGACGGAAGGATTTGCTGCTGCTACTGTTTATGTTTCTAGGTTGTGGATTTATTTGGGTTTTTGGCTACTTTTGAGACATGCCCATTTGGGTTTTGGTTATTATTGCTTTATATTTGTAGACATAGATATCATTGGAATTAGAACCTTCTTTTTTATTTTTTTTATTTTTGTGGGATTGGGAATAAATGGATAAAGGATTTTTTTTACCAAATGCTTATTTGTGGTTTCTAAAATCATGTTTTCAAAATGTTGTATTCCAAAACACACTTTTTAAAATGCCCTATTCAAATGGACTCTTAATTTTTAATGCGTCTTGGAGAAGAAATTAGAGTTCCATTATGGGTTGGATCCAATACCCAGTAAATAAATAAAAAATTCAGCACTTGAGCGCATAAAAAAGAGGTTGAATAAATGGAACTCGGATTTTTTTTTTCTTCTATAATTCATGGTGTCAATTGACAGATTTATTCTTAGTGGAAGTGCCAATCTAAGCATTCTAATTTTCAATCTACTAATTTAGGCAGTATAACTATATGTTGACACAAAATTTTTCATATATCTTTGGGCCATCAAATAAGGCCCAAAGTCAAACAAACTAAGCCCTAAATGAGACGGCACCTGGACCTATGTCCTAGTTGGAATGACTAAATAGAAAAAAAAGCTTAAGGAAAGATTTTATGCAAATTACCTTAGAATGGAGTAATAAGTGAGGCTTGAGGATGACTCAATTTCCCTTGAATGCGGAATGAGACTAAGAATTGTCTCTAGTGAAGGTAGCCTTTGAATAGGGCAATAGTGGGCCTAGAGGTGACCTAAATGCCATAAGAAGAAGATAAACGGCCCAAAAAAGGTCTCCTGCATAATGCGCTTGGGTATGAGAATAAATGGGCCCATGGATGGGTGAAAACCCTTGTATAAGAGAATGATAGAAAATAGGCCCAAACCCTTTGTATAAAGGATTTGAAAAGGATCAAAGGAAACTAGAACCTTCCGTGGGCACTACCCCAAGAGAGAGAGACAGAGACAAGAAATCATTGGGCAAAGCAAGAAAAGGCATGAGTCTCGCTCACCCACATCCCAAAAGTGCAAAGGGAGCGAAACCTGTTGCTATTGAAACTCGGGAGGTGCGGTTTGATGGAAGGAAGAAAAACCCTAATTTATGTTGGTTTGATGCTACGCTTGCTCTTATTTGTGTTGGTAATATACTAATTACTCAATATAAAATAAATAAAAGTCCAACCTGTGGGTCCAACCTTATCCAAGTGGGTTGGATTGGGTTAGATTTTTTTCTACCAGATCCTGGTAGGTCGAATTGAAAAAATCCTTTAACCTGACCCATACATTCCCTTACTTCTCTTTCACTAGAAGGAAAAAAAGTACAACAATACAAACCTCTTTATATGATTAACGAAAAGAATAAAGTTTTGTCCACGTTATTTTCACAATATAAAGGTGACAACAATTAAAGGTAGGTTAAAAAATTTAATCAATAAATAAAAATAAAAAACAATAACAACTTATTACCCAAAATTTATCATAAATAATTATGAAAATATCAGAGGTGAAGCAACATATAAAAGATGCGTGCCTGTCTGGTTGTTATAAAAGCGGAACTCGCCTTGAAAGGGCCCTATCACGGGAGGTATTATTGTCCAGGGGGAAAGATTAAGAAGCAATGGCATAAACAGTAAATAAAAGGCCGACTGAGTGCTATTTAATAAAACGCTACCACCCATTAACAGTAAACTTGTGATCCAACGTGTGGACTGTAAGGCGAAGACGAATTAGCTGAGAAAAAAAATATATGATGGGGTCTTTCATTTTTAGCCTCAGAATCAGATCCAACACAAGTATCTCTGAGCATAGCTGTTCTAACTTACTTTTAAATTACTATAATAAAAAAATGGTACGAAGTAATATTTGTTCAAAATATATGGACCATACGTAAATTCCGAAAATTCCCTTGTCCTTTGTTTTTTTATTTTTAAGTATCACACAAAAAATAAAAATCTAAAGATACCGATAAGACTCTTTTTACTTTTGTTGCAACAAACAACATTCTTTCACTTGTTTATGTGTTGGAAGATATTTTTCCATTTCAGGCAAGTTTGTCTTTGGTTCCCTCACTCTCTCTCAGCTGCTGCTTTCTTTAATGGTATTGCATTTACTTTTTTGAATTTCATTGAGTTTACTTCATTGGTCTATGTGTGCTTGTTTTTTTTTTTTTTTCAAAGGTTGTTCTTTTACACTTTTTGGTTACAGAAAATGGAAGTAAGGATTCATTTTCTGCACTTAAAATTGAAGCATTCATGTTGGATGGATGCTCTTTTATAGTAATGATGATGTTGGTTATGTGGTTTGTATATTTTTCTAATTTGAAGTTCAAGGAATGGTTGTAGTGAATTTTTTTTTTTTTTTAATTATTTATTTTTAAAATAAGGATATGTAGTTGAATTGCTTTCTCTCATGCTTTGAAGAGCAAATTCAAAGTGGGGTTTAATTGGTTTGCTTAATATCAAAAAGAAATGTTTGTTCTTTAAGAGAAGTGTGATTACTAATTCATGTATTATCACTTATGGATATTTCTATGCCATTCCAAAAGCATAATGTGCTTTTGATTTAATGGATCTGCTTAAATTGGAAAAATTCCACTTTCACAGTAAATAAATACAACTTATGCTTCTCTCTCTCTCCATTAGTTGAAAAGCTTTAATTCATTATTTCATTTTGTGTTGATATTGATTCAACTGATTTAGAATTCACCCCTCTTCCCTTTTAGGTTATTCTTTTTTGGAGCTGATGTTATTGTTGTTGTTGTTCTTTTTTTGGATGTCATCCTAAATTCCAGCCATGAATTCATCTTTTCCCCCCTTTTTCTAATTCTTGTATTTCAGCCATGAATTCATCTTTCCCCCCCTTTTTCTAATGTAATTTTCATTTGAGTAGGTCATTTGCACAACAAAACATTCATATTGATTAAATGGTGTGTTCCGACGGTATGAAACGAGCTGCAGAGGAAATGGCTGTAAATGATGCAGTAGGAAATGAAGAACTTAAAAGAAAAGATTTTGATCCTTCCCTGAAACCAGAGGGTCAAAATTTCTCGAGATCACCAGTGACCTGCTTATCTGTGAGAGGTGAATGGCTGGAGAGATCAGAAAATGATTGTTTGGCTGCCATGGAGGGGAAGGATTTAAATAGATGCATAGCTTCTTTAGATGGTTCTGAGCCTCTGACTACTAGTTCTACAATTGATACAGGGCTTTTTGTGGAAGAGTTAACAGTGGGAAATTATAGGAACCAAAATTTAGATTTAGTTAGTAGCCCCAACAAAGCTAAGCAGGGCCAGTGGCAATATCTATATCAGTTAGCAAGTGGGTCTAGAAGTAAGGGTTCACAGGGCGATTTGGCTTCTACTGGCAAGGATCAAATATTGTTGAGAGTCAGAGAAGAGTTAGTAACTATGAATTCTGACCCGAGGAGTCTGAAGCTTTTGTCGAGCAAGTTACTTGATCCTGCACCAAAGGGAGTTTTTGCATATATGAGGGCTAGTGAAGACAAGATTATCTCAAGCAATTCACTATCTACTACTCCTGCTCGATTGAAAACCTTGTCAACATCTAGCTTTTCTCAGCTATTTGTGAAGAAATCCTTGGCAGGAAAGGAATCTATCTGTGGAGCCCCAGAGGCCTGCAGTGGGTTTGGTGGTGCAATTGGGGACCAGAATGATGAAAAGCTGCACGATGTAACTAAGGTAGCTTCTAGTGCTTTATTAAAATTAAGTGCCAACAATGGTCAGTCTTCCACACATAGAATTGATAGGTCTGGTCCTGAACCGTTCAATGATGGGATCAGCCTAAGGGAATGGCTTAAACCTGGGCATAGTAAACTAAACAAAGCTGAAAGTGTGCTTATATTCAGGCAGATTGTGGAGTTAGTGGATTTCGCACACTCTCAAGGAGTTGTCTTAAATGACTTACGGCCATCTTGTTTCTTTTTACTGCAATCAAGGAGAGTTAAATACACTGGTTCCTCAACAGCCGTGAGAGAATTAGAGGGTGTGATGTGTCAAGAATCATTTCGGAAAAGGCCATTGGAACAAGATGAGCATGCCTACCTTAGTTTGGGTGCAAAGCAGCGAAGAATATGTGAGGAAATGAATTCTATTAGACAACAGCCTTACTTCATGACTAATGGTGGCTTAAGTACTAAATCAATGAAAGAGACTGAAATTTCAATCACTGGTCCAGAAGATTCAGGACACACTGAACTTCAGTCTCAAAACAATTCCAGCTGCCAAAATAAATCACTGGCTACACAGCAGACTATTCCTGTAACTGTTCACAGGTGCCAAAATAAATCACTGGCAGCACAACAGTACGTTTCTGCAACTGTTCAGTCAGAAGAGAAGTGGTATACTGGTCCAGAGGATCTCAATGAGAGAGGTTGCACATTTTCATCAAACATCTATGGTCTTGGTGTTCTTTTTTTTGAGGTGAGAATTTTATTTTTTTAATTGGTTTTGTAGTTATGTGTTTGTTGAAAGATAAGATTAAAATCCTAGAGTATTGCTTATTGCTTCTTTGTTAAGTTTTTTTTACATCAAACTTGATGCTTAAGCCAAGCATGTTAAATATAAGCTCGCTTTGCTGTGTATGAAAACCATTATATAAATTAAAATTGATATGAGATTTTGGTTATGAGGACCTTTTAAGACTGAATTTTTCTGGTATATGGCATCTGTACAGTGATATTATTATGTACCCCTACCAAGATATACCTATTTGTATCTTGGTATGGTGTAAGACATTCATTCATGGGGCCTGTGGAAGGGGTAGATTGGGAGCACCTGCTGAATATTTGAAGCCATGTTTCATATGCAGTAGCAATGATATCATTCAAATGTAAATGAGTTAAATCCTGAAGTAGCCCGATGAAGTAAAATATCCCATTGATATGATTGATTAGTGCACTTTGGGAGAGGCATTTCTAGCTTGAGTATGAATGCAATATAAATTTCTATGAATAGATTTGGCACAAGAAATGAAAATGCATCAATCTTCATTCACTCAATTGCTTCATATTCCTATTGATTAGTTCTTTATTTTTCTTTTTGGTACTTGGTTCTCTTAAATTTAAATTTTTCTCTTCAGATTCCATCCTAAAAATTGAATTGAAATACTATTTTAATACTAATGCAGCTTTTTATATCAGTTGCTCTGCATTTTTGAATCATGTGAGGCGCATTCTGCAGTGATGTTGGATTTGCGCCATCGGATTCTTCCACCAAATTTTCTCTCAGAAAATCCAAGGGAGGCGGGCTTTTGTCTTTGGCTTCTTCATCCTGAACCTTCATCTCGTCCAACAACTAGGTATCATTATAGGCAGCATTTCAGTTATTTTACCTTCTACCATTAAATTTCAAACTTCTCTAAACATTTTGTTAAATGTAGAGGTTGTAATCATTGAAGTATGAATATTTCAATACATTGGTACCACATTAAATATCAGAGATATGCACCAGAAGTTACAATTTTTGCTAAACACCCCCCCCCTCCCTGTGGGTGCCCCCCATTTTTTTGTCTTTGAGGTGTGTTTAGCAACCTATCCTAATTCTAGATTAAAGTATCTAGGTCTTGCTAGTCATTAATATTTTAGTAACTCAAGCTACCAGTATGCGGTATAATTGCACTTCTGCCAACTAATGATGAAGCCGAAGCATCTTGAGTCCTTAACCTCTTAGTTCATATGCAGTTCAGATATATTGTGTTAATTTTACATTTAGCTTAATTTTACATTTAGCTTCATTTAATATTATGAACATCAACGATCCTCTAATGGGAGACCTTCAAATGCTCAGCAAAAGTGGTTGAGGGTTTCAACTTGTAATCCAAATAGTTATTCATATTCTTAAATGTGGAATATTCCTACTCAAACCTATATAGTGTATATGCCTGACAATATCAGAGCTATTGTGTCGGGTTCCAGCATGATGAAGAACAAAGGCCCTGAATTTGTAGACAAGTGCTAGGTCCCACCTGGAAAATCTTCATGATAATAGATGTAGAATGGATTCAAGAAAAATAGCTCAGGGGTAGGATAATGTTCAGTTGCTGTTCTAGCCAGGTGAATCTATAGACCCTTATGAGGAAATGTTTATCAGTCGCTGAACCATCCATTGAAGGCTTCTGACATTTTTGACTGGAAAAACATGTTATTTGACCATCTATCTGTTGATTTTACTTTCCCCTGCACTTCTTGAAAATATAATATTACAAGCTGCAACTGTGTTTGATTAATTTTGTTAAATTTTGGATATCAACTGCTGCAATGTATTTGATTTGATGATAAATCCTGCTATTTCTTGGTCCATTACATGGTTTTAATGTGGCGGATTTAGAAGTTTTTTTATTTGCTGTGCCACAGTGAAATACTCCAGTCTGAACTGCTATTTGGATCCCAAGAATTGCATTCTGGGGATGATTTCTCAGTATCTGGTTCTGTTGATGATGGTGAATCAGAGCCATTACTTCATTTCCTAATTTCATTGAAAGAACAGAAACAGAATCATGCCTCCAAGTTAGCTGAAGATATAGAATGCTTAGAAGAAGATATTAAATTGGCTGAGAGAAGGCACTTAATAGGGACATCCACAGCTTTTTCTTGGGGACAGGAAGAAATTCCTAACGTAGGGAAATTGGGGTTCCATCTTCTAGATTCTATAAATTCAGGTGCGTCACCAAGATCATTTTCAGTTTCAAAATTAAATGAAGAAAGATTGATGAGAAATATTGGTCAGCTAGAGAATGCTTACTTCTCCATGAGATCCCAAATCCAGCTTAGAGAAAATGCCATTGCAGAACGCTCTGATAAAGAGGTGCTAAATAACCGAGAAAGGTGGACACATGTAAAAAATGAACATGAAAAACCAAGCAGAAATCAGAAAAGCGTTGATCGGCTTGGAGCCTTTTTTGAAGGTTTATGCAAGTTTTGTCACTATAGCAAGTTTGAAGTCTGTGGGACATTAAGAAATGGAGATCTTCTCAACTCTGCAAATGTGACTTGCTCTTTAAGTTTTGACCGCGATGAGGACTACCTTGCAACAGCTGGAGTATCAAAGAAAATCAAAATTTTTGAGTTTTCTGCTCTTTTAGATGACTCTGTCGATATCCATTATCCCATTGTTGAGATGTCAAATAAATCAAAGCTTAGCTGTGTTTGCTGGAACAACTACATCAAGAACTATCTGGCATCAACAGATTATGATGGTGTGGTTCAGGTGTGTATTCCTTACACATAATGTTTTTACTTGTTATATATGTTTAGTCTGTTTTCACTTTTCACCTGTGAGATAGGTGTTATATAATAATAATAAAATGGAAGTGTTTGACCTTTTGTATAGGCCTTCATATGCTGCCATATAGGCTTTTGATAGTTTAAATTTTTTCACATCAACATTGCACTAATTGTCAGAGTTATAAAGGGTTCTAAATTATTATATTTTGTTTAAAAAAAAAAAAACTGAATTATAACCCATTGTTCTGTTGGACAAAGAACCCAGACACTAAATGAATTCTATTTAAATTATATTTGGTCTTCTCAAATAAATTCTAATTAAATTACATCTGATCTTTATATTAGGCTCTCTATCCTAACTAGTGTAGTACACTACACAAGCCCTAAACCTAGTGTATTCAGGAAACCTAAACTTAGTGTAGTACAATAGTGAATTGGGCTTGGGCCCAATTGGGATTTAAACCTAATATTCTAAGTCTCTCCTTAAACTCTAAAATGGATTTCAAGGGACTAGCTTGAGTTTGGATACTAGATCCCAAAACCATCCCAGTGGATGAGATTTGGTGAAGATTCATCCAGTTGATTATGAGAAGCAATGGAGCAAAACTTTAAGATATCCTAAAGTAGATGATGATGGACATGAGAGGCAATGTAGTGAAGCTGTAATGTTAGACAATGGCAAATGAAGTAGTAGTCAATCTAAATGTGTTTGGTTCACTCATGGAAGAATATCATTGGCGCTATATGTATTGCATTACTGTTACCATAGTTGGTAGGAGTGGGAGAAGATGAACAGACACTTCTATCTTGTAGAAGCCAGTATGACCATAGAAGTTCAGATGTAGTATCAGAAAATGCCCTATATTCTGCTTCAGTGCTAGACTAAGCGACCATAGTCCGCTTTTTTGCTATGCCATGAGATAATAGAATCACCAAGTAGGAAGCCAGAAGACCATAGAAGAGTGCCCGTTTGTAAAGTCTCCTACCCATTCTGCCTCAGTGTAAGTGTGAATCATGAGAGGTGACTGGGAGGAGAAGTAAAGTTAATGGAATAGAATGACCTTGAGATATTGGAGAATGTGAAGAACTGTTGCATAGTGAGTGGATCAAGGTGCCATCATAAATTGGTTGACTATATGAACTGCATGTGAGTTATCAGGATGTGTCACTCTAAGCTACAAAAGACTCCTGACCATCAGCAGAAGGTAGCATCTTCAAGCGGTTCACCATCATGAGTAGAGTCATTTGCTAGGCTTTAGAAGTGTGTTATCATTTTCTATGAATGGTGATCTGATTGTGGAAGTATGTATGAAGCCTCAAGTCAAAATAATGAGAAAACTGTACATTGAACTGTGTGAAATAACTGTCCAATAGTAGTCATTGTATAGGCTCTCAATCCTTATAAGGGTACTGTTAAAAGAAAACCTAAACCAAGTGTAGTGAGGAAACCTTGGAGCCCTGTAATAGAGTAGCCATATTAAAGAAGATCACCTTATCATAATTTCCCTGATGCTTTTTGTGACTACCTGCAGTCAGAGAATGTCTCTAAGAGTGTACCTAAGTTCAATATGATGTTGGAGCAGGTCTGTATCCATAACTTTACTGAGTGACGCACTGCATTAGTACGTTTGATTAAATGGGTACTAGCCTACTGGCATTTGGCTGTAGTTTTTTTATATTAGGAAATATATGCATGATGATTGATGAGGAACTCAATTCCAAAACTATTTATTGCCATCTGTTTCCTTTTGAAAGATGCTTCACTTAGGGAATATTGATCCTTGTCTTTTATTTCATGTCACCAAAAGTTTTTATTTTTTATTTTTTGTCAGTGATATTTTTATCCTCGACCTTTTATTTGAGTTTAATAATATTCTTTAACAACTACTATTGGTGATTTTCTTGTAATCTAATGGGTATGGATGGAATCCAGATGTGGGATGCAGGCACTGGTCAAGGATTCTCTCAATACATGGAACACCAAAAGAGGGCTTGGTCTGTTGACTTTTCTCAATCCGACCCCACAAAGTTTGCAAGTGGAAGTGATGACTGTTCTGTGAAACTGTGGAGCATTAATGAGGCATGCTCTCTCGTGTCATCTAATAATGGCTTAGCTTGCTTGATATTAGTATTTCCATGAATTAAAATTTACAATTGCTGATTATTTATCCTTCTTGAGAATACTCAAAAGTGAAAGAGGGTAGGGGGGAAAGAGAACCCCAAGCGTAGGAGTTATGTTACACACAGAAACACACATACATCCATAGCCACCTATTTTTGTATGATTGGGCAAGAAATAAGTTTTTTCTCTCCTCATTGCCTTCTACAAGCATTTTTACATATGGGGCTATCCATCACAATTTGTTAGACCCACATAGGATTTATATTTTTGGTCTAGTTGGTCAACTGGAGTAACCGCTCAATGGAACCTTTTTTTATGATTATGTACTTCCTTTTAAATCAGTGTTGATCATTGGTATCAAGTATGATTAAGTGCCAAATTTGAGGTTCCCTTACTGACCTCAAGGTCCTAGTTATTCTATCATTTGAACTCATACTATTGCTTAAAAGTACTGTAATAATCTTTATGAGAGAATTTGTTATACAAAGTTAGGGGAGTGGTTCTAATGTGATTATTTGTGCAGAAAGATTCTATTGTCACCATTTGGAACCCGGCCAACGTCTGCTGTGTTCAGTTCTCGGCTTACTCTACTCATCTATTGGCTTTTGGATCTGCTGATTACAAGATTTACTGCTATGATCTTCGGCATACAAGAATCCCTTGGTGCACATTAGCTGATCATGGGAAAGCTGTCAGTTATGTAAAATTTTTAGATTCAGAAACCCTTGTTTCTGCATCTACTGACAATACTTTGAAGCTTTGGGATCTAAGTAAAACTAGCTCAACTGGGTTGTCCTCCACTGCTTGTAGCTTAACCTTTGTTGGTCATACTAATGAGAAGGTTGGTTTCTCTATATGATAATATTGGAATCTATATGTGTGTGTGTGTGTGTGTGTGTGTATAAAATAAAACTTAAAGGTGTGCATCTTCCACATTATTCATGAATTAGTTGAGTAGTCTTTCTTTATACTTGAAAGAGGAATCGAAGTACTTGTTTTGGCCAAAAAGTACATTTCGTTTTTGACAAATAAGTATTTGATTCATGCTTTTCACCTTGTCTCTTATGTAAAAGGCCCTTGATAAATTAAATGGCCCAAATATTGTAGTGTCTCGCCCTTTTGTGTGAAAATGGGTGAGGCCTTATCAATCTGGATGGGATGGCACCATCATAGATTATCTATTAGACACTATCACACACACAAGTGCCCACACATGAACACGAATGTGTATGTATCTGTATCAGTATGGGTGGTCTGTGTATGTTATATCTCTTTTTGAGCATTCACTATATAATTATTATTTCTAACTCCTTGTCTACTGCTTGCTCAGAATTTTGTCGGTTTGTCTGTTTTGGATGGATACATAGTATGT
Source organism: Quercus lobata (assembly GCF_001633185.2). Lineage (NCBI taxonomy): Eukaryota > Viridiplantae > Streptophyta > Magnoliopsida > Fagales > Fagaceae > Quercus > Quercus lobata. Next base: position 59,215,501 of record NC_044907.1, on the reverse strand, counting down.
GGCTCAGAAACTAATGAGGTAAAATTGTTTGATGTCAAAATTCACTTTGATAATGTTAATTTTTTATTATGGGACTTATGTGGCATAAGCACTCTGATATTGGAGTGATTATAAAAAAGGCGTGGTAGTGCATGTTGCCTCATTGCAGAAAATTCTGATCTTGTAGTCATCATAAACTAAGAACTATCGAAATCCCTCGTCTTTTGGGAGTTTGGCATTCTAACATCTTAAATTATTACTTGTGAGAATGGATGCATTTATTACCATTAAAATTGCAGCACTTGAGTGCAGTTTTTTTAGTTATTTATTTTTTTATAATAGAAATCTAAAAATCTGTTTGGTTTGACAGGCTACCTGTTTCCTAAGATCCTTTCTCTTAAGGGAATTATGAAACTGCTTCTATGATGTGGGCTAGGTGCCAGCATTTAATTTATTAAATATTATCCAATTATAAGTTCTAGAATACTGATCGCGAGCAGCTGATACACACCCCATCAAGTAACACTAATGGGCTTTCCTATTAGAGATGTCATCCCTGTGTGAATAGCCAGAAGATACATAGATCCTTCATAACCTTTTTTTTTTTTTTTTTTTTTTTTTTGCAAGAATCAAGGCCTTATGTTCAACTTCTAACTGCAATTATTTCCCCTTTGTTTTTCAGGTATACAGCTATTATAGATCTCTGCCAATGCCAATCACTTCTTACAAATTTGGATCAACTGATCCTGTTTCTGGAAATGATATTGGTGATGATAAGGGACAGTTTGTTTCTAGTGTCTGTTGGGGAAAAAAGTCCAATGTGGTTGTTGCTGCTAACTCAAGTGGAAGCATGAAACTATTGCAGATGGTGTGAGAAACATTGTTCTCTCTATGTTTGTAATAGCAATCAGTTCTGTTCCTCAAACATATCACCTTAGCTTGCTAGTGACAACAATTAATCTAAAGTCCTCTTTGGTTGGAAATGAGTTGGACCAGAAATTTGCTCTGGTTGAAGGCTAAGAGAGGGAACAAAGTTGTTATGGAGCCTTCTAAGTTGCTTTTTATAGTTGTCTTGCATCCACATGGCATTGCACAGGACAAAGAAATCCATTAACCTGCCGATTCTGGCTGTTGCTCTTTGATGAGTACTCCACGTTACACCCTTACTGTTGAGATCAGAGATTAGTGGAAGTTGACAAGATATGGGCATAGCTGGTACAAAACCAGGGTTTGAGTTGCACTACCTCAAAAAATTAGAAGCTAAGTGAATAAAGATCATAGTACTCTTCAATGAATGATTCCAGTCATTTTTACCAGAGATCTTTTAGACAAGTTAACAAGGTTCGCTGGAGTTGGAGAAGATTCACGAGCTGTGGTATCAATAATTTTTTGAGTGGCGTATATCCTGCACAAGCAGTTACCTTGCCAACAAACCAGTAGCAGAAAAGGAATGTAAATTAACTTTAATTATTAAGAAGGGTTTAGGTTATACCATGTGTTACTGTATATTTATGTGGCTATGTAGTCTTCCGATTAAAATTTTCAAGTAGTGAGATATGTTTTACCAGGGTGGCCTCTCCTGATAAAGGAAGTTTTTTATACCATATGGATTTTAATTAGCTCCGCATTAACTTGTGATTTAGCCAAGTATTGTATGATATGATACATGCTTACCAAAAATGTGACATCTATTTAGCATGTCAGTGCAGATATGTTCAGATGTAACTTTGCTCATTCTTCTGGGCATGTTTTCTGCTTAACAGCAGTTCAATTACTTAATCCCCACATTGTAGTTTCTTTTATTTTTTGTGTTGAACTCTTTCTCCCTCCCTCCCTCTCTCTCTCTCTCTCTCTCTCTCTCTCTCTCTCCAATGAATAAAAAAACCGAAATAAAAATAAAATCCTTTTCACACAAAATAAAGAATAATACAGATGTAATGAGTTGCTGCAGGGCATACTGAACTGTACATCTTTTCAAAAAATCTAATATTATAATCTGAGCAAAAATGCCCTACTCTACGGCCAAACATTTCTGATCTAACAATTCACTATTTTTCTTTTTTTTTTTTGTTGGCTGAGAATCTAACAATTAACGTGATGTCTAGAAGTTAAAAGAGTGAAGCTGTTGCTGAGGCAAATGGTTTGGTAAGATTTAAGACTATGGGAGTTCGGAATCTGAGGCGGCATGACCAGATGATGATCTACGTATTCTTGGACTCATCATTGTTGGACTAATCACCATCAGCTGGCCCTCTGAACTCATTCTCATACTACGCCCACAAGGGGAAAGTTGTGGAGGCCTTACTGATCGTCCTTTTGGTGTTCCTGTATAACAGAATCCACATGAAAATGGATAATATTTTCAAAAGAATGTCTCCAGTTCCAGAATAAGTTAATGTCTGAAGCATCTGAAACTCAATCTCAGATTGCAAAAACTACTGGAATGTGATTGATTAGTGTCATAGCAAAGTAATAAACAGGACCAAGAACACTGAAACAGTAAAATAGTTTAAGCATGTGAGTAAATTTTGACCGCCAGATTAACTTAATGACCAGGTGCCACATAAACTTCAGTATACATTCTATGCATAATTCTAGAATATCTTTGATAGAATTGCATTCTTTGAATCTTTCTCCTTCTTTACTTTGTGTTCAATAAAGTGATGATAGGAGAGTATGCTAGAGAGCAGAACATTTTTTTTTTTTTTTTTTAAATTACATAGACTATTATGTTCATACTTCCCAGACCTTTTACATGGAAAATCAATCACGAAACCAATTTAGAAGCAGTACAAGTTGTTTCCACTTTTTCTTTTTCTTTTTTTCGCAAAAGTAGTTGTTGCAGAGTTTTGAACAATTCTAGTTCTTCACAACTTGCATCTGATATGTTGTAATGAAAAACATTTACATGATATTTTCTTACTCAGCTGCAGGTTAAAGTGGATAGCCAGCATATTTATAGTCTGTCTAAATTAGTTGGCACTGTTTTGCATTTTCTCCTAGTGTCAAATTCCATATTACATAGATGAAGAACTTGAAATGATGGGCTTAAAAGGTGTATTATTTAAAGAAATAACTGTTCAGAGATTGTTAAATCTGTTGTGATTCCTGGCATTATAAGCATTATACTCTTCCAAATAATTAATATTATTCTAAATTATTCTAGAGAAATAGTTATGAATGAATAAACAAGAAGAGCACCTGCTTGTTTGTTTGCCTTCAAATCTAAAGATTTCCTTGACATAAAGGTTTTCTTGCTATCAGGTGAAGCTAAAGCCTTCCTGTCATTTGCTGGCAAGAATATTGGATCATCCATTATGGTCACATTTTCATCCCCACAAGCTGATGCTCCATCACTTCCTGATTCTGAATTATCTTTTAGGCTTGTATTTGTTCTCTTTTTCTCCTCAATTCTATAAACAAACATCTGAAATGGGATCTGTGTTATAGGCAATGGATCAGAACTCCCCCAGAAAGAGAGTTTCCTCGAAAGCCCTGACTCAATGTCACAGTAATCTACCAATGGCATTGGTGGGTCAGGCTGGCTATTGTAATCAGGATTCAAAGCTAGGAACCGTTTTGTGTAGCGAAGAATCCTACAAATGGATGAGAAGCTTGGCCTTTGATTTGGATCAGTATGCCAACATCTCTTTGTCAAATTGGTCAGATATTTTGGTGCGTAGAACGGAAAAAGTGGCCTCTCCCCTGCCCTAATGTTTCGACTCATTTTGTCTCCTTGAAGATGGCTATCCTCAAAAGGAACTTTCCCAGTTAAAAGTTCAAAGCAAACCATTCCAAAACTGTATACATCAGACTTTTCTGTGTACTTGGAATTCTCAGCACTTCCTGTCTGTTCTTGCTCTTCCAGAACTTCAGGCGCGTACCAAATGAATGGGAGGGTTCCAGTTCCACATTGATTTGAAGAGCTCTTTTGGATGCCATTTTTAATATAGGATAGTCCAAACCCTGAAAGCTTAGCATGAAAGAAACCTTCTGTTGAGGTGGCTCTTGCTTTGACAAGAATGTTAGAAGGATTCAAATCTCCATGGTAAATTTTCTTTGAGTGAAGATATTCCATTCCTCTTGCAATTTGAAGCATAAGATCAAGTGCAACAGCAAGAGAAAATGGATTCCGCTTTCTTGGGCCAGAAATCTCTTTGATGTAATTGGAGAGGTCTTTGTTCATGAGTTCCATAACCAGAAAACACTCTTTCTTTTCCTCGTCGGTAAAGCCACAAAAATAGTTCATTATATTTGGGTGGGAAAGAGACAATAATGAAGAAATCTCTGGAATATGAGGTTCAATATTCCCGAAAAAGTGTCTTATGGCAAAGCTTTCTCCCAACCATAGGATCTCCTTATACTGACTGCCACCCCCTAACCGCCGCCTCACCATGTAATCCTTAGACCCTACAAGGATTGAAGTTGGCAAGAGTTTTCCATTCAGAGGCTCTGATCCGTCTAAGTTTCTGAAAAGGAGATTAATGAGTTGCTTGTCATACTTTGATGCACCCAAAGCTTTCTTTTCCTGGATTTTGTTTAGAAGCATCCATCTATCTTCCTTCCAAACTGTGTCAATTCGATTGCAAAAATCATGAGCAATGAGGTATTGCTTTCCGAATTTCCATTGGAAAAGTTTCAAATCTTTATATTCTCCTTTGTACTTGTTCGAGTGCACAAGTTTCTTCCTTTGAATATCATCCTGATCCCAACCAGATAACTCTCCTGCAATCTCAATTGCTTCGATGACAATTGGAATACAGCTAAGCAAGTTGTGGATGTGAAACTCAATGCAGTCAGTGTTCTGATAGAGGGTAATGGCTTTAGCCCACCAATCCTTGGTTTCCAAGCACTGCTTAATATAGGCTTCTCCTTCCTTGAATATCTTTTGGAGTTCCCTCAAAGGCCGCTCAAGGACTTTCCATTTCATGTGCTTTTCTTCAAACCTCAAGTTCTGTCTCATCTCCTCTGCTATTGATTCATATGCGAAACTGAAGATATCAAGCAACAAACTGCACTGCCTCGAGTTGATTTGGATATTGTCTCTGAAAACCATTAGAGTTTTCAAGCTCCCTAGTACCTCCCCAATCTGTCGAAATTGCTCCATCCCCTGATCAAACTACACAGATTTGATAAAGGGTTTCAAAGTTAACAAAAATTGATCATATGTACTCATCAGAAATCCCATGGTTTATTCGCACAAGAGAGACCAAAGCAATCAATGAATGTTGGAAAAAAAAAAAATGAAACCCGACAGAAACGATAATTAAATGGTAATACTAACTAACCAGTTTGTATCGTAATGTGCAATGGTAATGGAGATGACAACAATCAAATGTTCAAAATTCTTTCTCGGTGGCAAGCCGAGAAATTTGAGCTCCTTCTAAGAAAAAGTGTAGCTGTGAAGGTATCACCGCCAAAAATGGTTAATTGACGATGACAAAATTCCTCTAAATCCTCAAAAAATTCGAACATAAGTTGGCAAATTCCGTAGAAACTAGAAAGAAATCACCTCGCTGTAATCAAAAAAGAGATTTTGATGAACAAGAATAGGCAAAATCTGAACTGTAGCTATGAAAATTTTCTTAAAACTTATTTCATTGTTAGGAAGTAATGGATGCAACAACACTTGTGGTGGTGGATGGTCCTATGTTTGTTCCGCGAGATTCGATGTTCTAGTTTGAATATAGTAAGGTGTCGGTCAACTGACCAACCGTTCCAACGGATATTTAATAATTATCTACGCGCCTATTCTTTCATTTTTAACTGACTGCGCGTTTGGTTTGGTAAATGTATCTTATCTAATTTCCCACTACAAAACAAAGTTTTCATCTAGACCGATTTCAAATGTTAGGTAACAATTTCAGAAGTTAGAAAAACTTTCCTCCAAATCAATCTAGAACTGAAAATATTTATCGGACAACGGTTGAGAAAATATTAAATAACTCTCCTTGGGTTAGGAGAAATTATAAGATCCACACAGTGGACAAGTGATGTGGTTTACCATTTCACTAAAAAACTTCCACTTGTTTAAAATTGTTAGTTATAAAAATTTTTTAAGCAGAAAATAATTACTGACTCAGCAATTTTAAACAAGTGGAAGGTTTTTAGTGGAATGGTGGACAAATGACGTGGTCTACCAGAGTACTCTATAATTTCTCCTGGGCTAGGCAATATTAGCACTGAAAGGGTAGACTTATTCTTTAATGTGCAAAACCCTTGTTTACACAAAATGGGTCTTGAAACGTCAAAAATTTCATCCAAAAGACTAAATGGTCCATTCAACCAACTAGGATTAAAAAGCCCATGTCAAGATCTTTAAATTCAAGCAAGAGGGAAGGAAGCCCAAATGACCAAACCCAACCCTCCAAGAAGCCACACACACATAATCAAAAGCGAAAGACCTTGTAGCTGAATTGGCACCTCCCCATGTACAAAGTGCTTGGAGGTCTAGGGGGAAAGGATTCAAGTTGCGGGGTTAGCAGCATGTTGTAATTATTCTAAAAAAAAAAAAAAAAAAAAAAGCGAAAACACCATTTTGGGGTCAATCGATTTAGTCCCTACATTTTGGTAGTTGTCAATTTGGTACCTATTATTTTCAATTTACAGTCAATTTAATCCTTACCATTAACTCACTAATAGAAAATACCTCTATGGCAAACGGTTTGCACAATTGACATGTTTAATTTTAAAAAATTAAATGAGATCTGATGTGTCTAAATTTTAATGGTCACATAATGCTTAGATGTCAAAATAATTCACATCAGTTTTAAAAAATATTTTTATTTTCTTTACTTTCTTTATTTTTTCTTTTAATTTTCTTACAATTCCTAATGCTTTAGAATTTCATTTTATTTTATGTTCTTCATTGTTCTTCTTCCCCAAACCTAGAATTTGCAGTTTGTGCGAATCCTTGTGGGAAACCTTGGTGTGAAGTTTCCCATAGCATCCAAATTCTCCTTCTCTGGAGTCCACTCCTCCACATCTCCATGTTCCTACAAGATCAGTCTCAAGAACTTCCCCACCCAATTCAATACTCAAGAAAACCAAACCCACTTGTAAACACTTCATTTTGTACCCGATTAACAAACTTTAGTCCCCATTCCCAATGATGAGCTTGGGTCTGATTGGAGGACTGGGCGATGTGGGTCTGATCGGAGGACTGGGCAGAGGCGTGGGTCGGAGGTGTGGATCGGCGGCTTGGGGCTTGGGCCGGTGACGTTGCAGCCGGCAGAGGGGCACAGACTGGGCAATGGGGCTTGGGGAGATCGACGATGGGGCTTGGCATGGGTCGGCGACCTGGGTCGATGGAACAAGTTGGCGGTGAGGGAGCTGGCCGACAAGCTGAGGGATGAGGGACATGAGGAAGGCTGGCGAGCTAAAGAGAAAAAAAAAATTGAGGAAGAAAGAAGAAAGAAGAGAAGCTAGAGAGAGAGAGAGAAAAGGAAAGGAATATTTTAATGAGAGAGGAGAGAGAAGTGTAATAAATTTTTTTTTTTTATTTTTTTAGCTTTGAGCTACAATGCACATCTAAAGATAGATGTGCACTGTAGCTGAGGAGCTAAATCTTTTAGATTTAACTCCACTACTGCATAATGGTTTCTTGGTGTTTGAGAGCTAAAAAATAGCATTATACCTATATAGTACCACCGCTGTGAGTGCTCTTATGCCTCCAAACTAAAATCCTAGCTAGAGATAGAGGATTTTTCACCTAAACTCTTCCAAAACTCTTTCTTTCTCTTAATCTTCTGCACATCAAGCATTAAGCACATTTTTTGGTTCTTCAAAAAACTTTCTCTAGTACTCATTAGGGACGAAACTACTTTCTAATCAAAATCAAAAACTTTTTCAAACAATCTTTTCTAGAACATCTTTTTATTTTGAGTTGTGATTACCTATGAACTATTGAATCCTTTGATTTTCTTGATATCTCATTGAATCTTGTTGTGTAGACACTGAAGGGCTGGTTAAATATCAACCAAGTTGTGTTCTATAAGTAAGGTGAGTCTCTCTTCATGGCTCTTCCTTAATATGGATCCTTTATAACTTGTGTTCTTATTGTTCTTGATTGGTTGATATGTTATGCATGCTTGATTTTTATCTGTTGTGTCTCACCTTGTTTTGAATGAAAAGTTGAATTAATTTATTAGAGGCATGTTAGGTTTTGTTTGATTGTTGTTTTGTTGCTTGATTTAAAAATGTATTTCTAAGCATGTATGCATGCGCATGCTTTATGTATACATATGCATACTTCGTGTATGCGCACACTTATGCTCATGCCTAGAAATGCAAATTTAGGGTTCTTCTTGATTTTGTTTGTTTTGCTTTGTTTTAATCCTCTATTTAGGTCTCATTGAGTCTAATTTTCACATGTTTAGCATTAGGATTAGTAGAATAACGTGTTTCACGTGCTTGGATTGATAAATTTATAATTAGGGTTTATGTCTTGGTTGAATCACATGAACATTCATGAGAACTTGAACATGCATTGATGCATAAGTACTGAAGTGTTATGGTGCAACGAGGTAAGTAAGGTAAGTCATGCATAATTACATGAACATGCATTTGATTTGGATGATGAGCATGATATGGTTGATGAACATGATGCTATGCTTGGATTTTTGGGATATGCTTGATCTTAATGCCTTGTTGATGTATACCTTGTGATATGGTGTAACGAGGTAAGTAAGGTAAGTCATGCATAATTACATGAACATGCATTTGATTTGGATGATGAGCAAGATATGGTTGATGAACATGATGCTATGCTTGGATTTTTGGGATATGCTTGATCTTAATGCCTTGTTAATGTATACCATGTGATATACTTGCTACCCTTAGGTATATTTTGCTAGATGAATGGTAGGGTTTTTATGCTATGGATGAGCGTGAGACATTTGCCATGTTTGGATGTTAAATACATGTTAGTGTGTGTGAGTTTAGAATAATATATTAGAGGATCCTTTGATGGGATTAGGATTTAAAACACAATGAGTGGAGGCTGACCTACGAGTCGGGTGGGGTTGGGTGCCAAACACCTTCCCATCCCCATATCCAAACTCTGAACACGTGATCTGGTAAAGATTAGTCATTCCTCAAGGGTGCTACATTTATGGTTCCTAGACCTAATCTAGGTGGCAACTCCATTTACATCCTCTGCGATGGTCCACCCTAGGCCAAGGTGTACTTCCCACTAATTTGGAGAAACCCAAAGCCTGTCGCAGGTGCTTGCACCCATAGTGCAACTCCACTAGGGATAGAGAAGCTTGACTCTAACGTGTTCCATTTCCTAATCCTAACAAAGCCTTTTTCAATATTATTTTGCACACACTTTCACTTGGTTCTTTTGTCCATTTACCATGGTTGGTGATGAATGGGAAAGTTGAAGCTTCATTTAGGGCCAAGACTTTCCGAAGTTCATCCCACTAACTCCTAATTCGTGCAATTGCTTATTATGAACTTTGAGTATGTGGGCACATAGGAGTACGCCTTGGCCGAGTGGACCGTGGCGGAGAAAAAAATTAGAGTTGCCACCTAGATTAGGTCTAGGAACCATATTGGGTCTTTTGTGCCTGGCTTATGGACCAGCCTCCATTATGTGTTGCTATGTCATATTTAAATAAAGAAGTTATTAAAAAAACCCTAGTCCGTAACCTAAGCATACATCATGCATTTAAGGAAATAACATACACAACATATTAAATATCATACCATAATATAAAGAGAAAACAAATACAACACAATCAAACATATTATATTAAAAAAGGAAAAGATAATAATTAAATAAAACACACAAGGAAAAAATATCAAATAAATCAAACATGGAAAAAAATACTAAAACAAACATAGAAAATAATTAAACACAATATATTAACCTAAACAAAGTAAAACAGAATCAAAGAACATGTGAAAAATGATTAAATAAATAAAAACAAGATTTTTGCCCTAATATGCGTTCGGGGTGCGTACACATATACGCATACTCAACTATGCATACGCATGGTCAAACCACACACACGCATCCTTTAGCACAGATCTGAAAAATCACATTTTTATTGATTTAATCAAACAAAGATATAAACATAGAAATCAAACAAGCATGTTAGAAACCCTAAAGATTAAACTAACATAAACAAAACAAAAGCAAAGCAATATAAACAACTAACCATGAACAAACCAAATAAATATGCTAGACTAACATAAAACAAATAATCATGTTAAACTTACATAGAAACTAAAATAATAAAACAAGAACAACAAAACAGATTATAAGAGCATCCACAGCCGATTTTGCTATCTCATCTTATTTTACCATCCCAAAAAGTTACTTTATCAATTATACCATACCATTTTACAATACACCCAACATCCCAAAACTCTATTTTCCTCTTCTACTCATTAAAATAATATATCTACGTAATAAAATATTTTTTTTCTTTTTTTCTTTTTTCTCAATTTTCTCCCCCACACGCGTCCCTTCCAGAATCCTCCATTACTTTACTTTTCACCTTCTTCCAGCCTCTTCCTCCAATCCATCATCCATATCAACCCAACTCCTCCACACAACTCCTCCATCATCCATATCAACCCAGATTGGCGAAACAAAAAAGAAAAAAAGAAAAAAAGAAAAAAAAAAAAAACATCACACCTATCACAACGCCGATCACATATACCAGCAAACCTAAAAAAAAAAAACAAAAAACCATTAACACCCACACCGATCACAACGCTACAGCCACCACAACGCCATAGCCACTACAACTCCACCAATCTCTGCCATGCCACAGCTACCACAACGCCAATCACATATACTAGCAAACCCAAAAAAAAAAAAAAAAAAAAAAAAAAAAAAAAAAAAAAAAAAAAAAAAAGCCATTGACACCCACGCCCATTGACCCACCGTCATCAAAACCCACGATCTCCACCGTTTTCAAAACCCACACCTCCAAAGAAACCCACCAGCCTAGCCTCGTCAAAGTCACTATTGGAGCCATTAGAGCTCCGATTCAAACCCATCGGAGCCCTCACGCTGACCCATCTGATTTCACCGTTGAGGAAGCCACGGGGTCTTGGGTCTGAAGAGAGTAGAGAGTAGATGAGAAAGAGAGAAGGAAGAGAGAGAAAAGAATAGAAATAATGAGAGAGGAGAGAGAAATTCCTAGTTAAAAATGAGGAGGGAGTATTAAAAAATTAATTTTTTTTATACCATTCAGCTATAGTACCATCTTACATTTAAGATGGTATTGTAGCTATATGCCAAAAAAATTTAGCATTTCCCATATGGCCTTCCAATTATTGAGCACATTTTGGGCCTAAATGCCAAATGTACTTTACATTTGGCATTTGGCCCTTCAACTACGAATGCTCTAAACAACCTAAAATCATATTAACACATATTAGACATAATTAAAATCAACAAATAAATCAAATAACACAAATAGAAACTAAATCAAGAATTCATGTGAATCATGTTAAACAAAGGAGGAGTTCATGGAAAGAACACTCACCTTGCTTGAGATTATTTAACTAACCTCTCAGTGCTTGCAACACAAAAATTAGATTGAGGGAACAAGAATAATTGAAGAACACAATAGTTTTTAGGATAATCACAACTCAAGAACAAATTTATAATTGAAAAGGTTTTAGAAAACGATTTGAGAAAATAGTTTCTGCCTTAGAACTAACTAAATAAGGTTTTTAATTTGTAAAAAAACGTGCTAAGGGGCTGTCCTAGGGTTTTGAAAAGAGAAAATAGGGTTTTAGAGAAGATGGAAGCCAAAAAATAACTCTCTTTAGCTAGGGTTTTGATTAGAGACATAAGATGAGTATTTATAAGTTAAAATTAGGGTTTCGGGGCATTTTAATGGTCTTGGACGTTCCCAAGAGTCTAGGGGCTGGCCCACATCAAAACATGATGTTTTGGGCCCTTAAAATGAAGTCTGAAAACCCAGAACATTGGACTGCTTAGTTGACTCAACTTCAAATGGCCATAACTTACACAATATAAGTCCAAAGTAGGCAAAAATTGTGTTCAAATTGAAACCCAGGATGTCTAATTTCCAAAGAAACAAACCTCGCTAAAAAATTTTATGTGGATAAAACGTTATGGTTAAAATAGTGAGCAAATGTCATTTTTCAATATCTATTTTAAAGTAATTTGAGCACTTTTGAATTGTGATTACTTCCAAACTATTGTGAACTCTTTAATTACCCTTGGTTAACATATGTCAAGTCATCATTGGGGCCAAGGACCAAAATCTATTAACAGGTACAAAATGCAGTGTCTAATGTGCACGAAATATATATAATAAAATACTCTCATATTTGCATTTTTGGCCATACTTTTATGCTATCTTGTGATTGATTATATATTATCTTTGTTTAATAGGTGATAAGGGTTTTACATGCAAAATGGGGCTAAGTCAATTGCTAACCCAACTTGGAAAGAAAAGCAAGACAAAGAAAGAAAAAAGAAGCAGAGCTATGCCAAAACATAAGAAATAAATGAAAAAGGAAGTTTACTTTGGTAGAGACATCTATTTGTGGGTTTAAGGTCTTGAATATCTTTTAGTGGGCTTTCTTCTTACTTAGCGGAAATACAAATTAGAGAAGAAGAGAGGCTTTTGGGCCATTCGGGTTTTGCTTGTGAAATCTTGAAGTCAGCGTGTAAAGCAAGGCCACAGAGTCCCGTGCATGTGCGTGGCTTTTGAATTCCTAATTCTGATTGTATTAGGATTATAGCATAGTGTGTAAGACAGCTATTTTCATATATAAGCCTCTAGGTTAGTTTGAGAAGGCTAGTGCTAGGGCTGGGATGCAAAACAGAAAATTGGAGCAAGAGGCAGTGCCGCATGTGGCTTCTCTGTAGCTTTTTTTTCATGATAGCATTGTGACTATTTCTTTCTCTATTTTATTTGTCTAGTTTAATGTTTAGTATTTTATTCTTATGTTTTATTTCAATTACCATGAGTAGCTAAATTTATAATTAGAGTTGAGGATGAAATCTTGTTAAGGATTGTCAATAATATTTATGTGATTTGACTTTTCCCACAATAGTTGTTTTTTAATGATTTAAATTGTTCTTGCTTCATATCAATTGACTAAGATGAGATTCTAGAAATGAGTTCAATCATGTTTTTCTCATTTAGGATTTATCTTAATTGATTGAATGCTTGGTTTATTTTTTTATTATTTTAAAATTGGATATCTCTTGTGATTTGTTTGTCAATGGATACAATTGATGAATTGATTTTATACTTAAGAAGCGAAAAAGAACATGCTTTAGATATTTAAATAGAAGTTTTAATGATAATATTTTCTATGGTAGCAAGATTGATTTCTAGATTATCATGTACTAGTTGGTAAAAATGAATGATCATAAATATATGTTGATATGAATTAACAAGGTGGATTCCAAAACTTTAATTCCTTTCTCTAGATTGTTTACATCCCTTTACTACTTTATATTATATCTTTGCTTAGTTTAATTATTTGCTTAGTATATTTAATTGCAAACAACCAATTTTTATTAAACTAGATTAGGATCAATTTGGTTAAGATTTGATTAATTTTCCTACATTCATTCAAGTCCCTGTTGGTTCGACCTCGTTCTTATTAAACTATACTTGGGTACGATTCGTATACTTGTGAGTACTTTAAAATTTCACAACAATGTCTACAAATGCCCCTCTTTTAACTTTGCTTGCATTGCAAGTATGGTTAAAAACCTGAAGAGACAACATTTTGCAAGTTAATAAACTTTGAGTCCACACACACACTACACACAAACATGCAAGCAAACATGCAAACATGGGAGCATGCTCAAAAAGGTGATTGGTGCACTTCCAACAAAAGTGTAAAAAAGAAATCATGCAAAAAAGAAATGTACCACAAGAAAACCTGGGATGTTTTTGAGTTTTAAGGACTCTACCTAAAGTTAGGGGGACCACTCCAAGGGAGAAATTTACATCTAAAAACAAATAGGCCACCCAAGAATGAGAAATTTGCGCCAAAGGAGACCACTTGACCGAGCAATTTACATCCAAACACAATTTATGTCCAAACACAAATAGGCCACTCAAGAATGAGAAATTTATGCCAAGGGGACCACTTGACTGAATAATTTATGTTCAAACACAAACAAGCCACTCAAGAATGAGAAATTTACGCCAAAGGGACCACTTGACCGAGCAATTTATGTCCAAACACAAACAGACCACTCAAAAATGAGCATTTACGCCAAAGACACAAATAGTCATACATGACTCACACAAACACACAACCACAAGGTTTGCAAAAACAAACACACAAGATTCATGCAAACATGCAAGAATACTAAACATAACCACACATGACTCAAATAAGAAAAAGAACAAACAAACACACAAGACTCACATAAAACATGAAACAAATATGTGATAACAAAAGATAACAAAAAGGATGAACACAACGATTTAGGAGGCACATAAACATAACAAGCATGCAAACACACAAAAAGCTAAACAAGATGGGCCTAGGGCCCAAGACAAAACGAGGATAGGCCTAAGGCCCAAATGGAGTATAAGATGGGCCTAAGGCCCAAGATGAAACAAGGACACAAACAAACACACAAACATGAAAAACCACATGAGAAATCTAACATTCAAACAAACACAAAAAACATAAGAAAAAACAAACAACAAAAGATCACGAACCAACGCAAAGATTGCAAGCAAACATGAAGACACCAAAGACAAGGACGGACATGACGGTTTCTAAAGAAGTGACAAATGCACAAAGCCACCAAGAATGAAGGATAACAAAGATGACATAAGATACACAAAACTTGAGATCAAACAAACTCTTAGAAAAGAAGACACAAAACAAGACCATCCTAAAAGGCATAGTAAAAATGGGAACCAAACACTTGATTCATTATGGATAACTTTTGAGATGTTCAATCATTAGGATACATCCTCCTTGTGGGTTCCACCTTGCCCCTAGCATGACTAACCACTTTCTTTTCTTTTCTCTTTTTTTTACCCTAACTTTTGCCTAGGCCGCTCTTGCGAGTTTTCAACCTAGCGGGCATTATTTTTACTTTATTATTATTTTATTTTTTTAGGCCCTAACTTTTGCCTAGACCGCCTTTGCGGTTTTTCAACCTAGCAGGTCCTTTCATTTTTACAAGAAATAAACAAATGATAGCAATGCACAAGTGCTACAAATTATCCTCAAAAAAAATCTTGTTGATTCAAATTCTCAATACATGAGTTACACAATTTATATGATATGATGTGGTTGCACCTCACAAGGTTGCCTACGTACCCAAAAGGGAATAATCCTAACGTAGTTCACACGAACAACTTCAATTGATCAAAGAGGACTTTTTCTTGGCTTACAATGGAGGCTTAGGTTCTTGGCTCACAAAAAAAGATAACAAAGGCTCAAACTTACTTTCTTGAGGGTTACAATTTGGTCAAGGATTACTTTGCATCACTTTCAAACTTTCACATTTTTTTTTTTTTTGGTTCACTTTTGATTCACTTCTGTTCACTTTTATATTTTTTTTACTTCCACCACTTTATTCCACTTCTTGCCCGTAGTGTAGGGGGTAATCCTTGCTAGGGTTATTTTGAAAGAAAAAACAATTTTGAAGGCTCAAAAGGGGCAAGCAAAGGGAAATGTGTTTATGATAGCAGAATAATGGCCTCTCTTCATCCCAATTTCCATTGTTCAGTTATGGGCAAACATGCAACATCACATATTGAGAATCAAATCAACTTGAAACTTTGAGAACTTAGCATAAAACTTAAACCATTGCAAACCACTTTATTAATGAATTAAAAGAGTACATGAATTGAAAGACTCATTGAATTGAAAGACATACTTGAATTGAAATAACAAAGACACTTTTGAATTGAAAAATACACTGAAATGAAAAACTCTTGTGGAATGCAATAACAAAGACTAAACTTCTCAATCAATCAACCCCAAGTAGGAAGAGGGACAACATGGTAGTCGGAGAGAGGTTTAGTCTTGATGTTTGGGAGGTTGATGGGTGGCAAAGAGACCTTGCCAGATTGAATGAGGTCTTTAATGTCATGATTGAGATGAGTGCACTTATTAGTAGAATGACCATGTCTCTGATGGTACTTGCAATACTCACTTGCATTGTAGTTTGGAGCAGAGGTGTTTGGAGTATACCTTCCAAGATCCAATGACTTGATGAGTCGTTGAAAGGTTCAAATGCTTGGGATAAAGTCATTCCTAATGGAGTGAACTCTCTTCGAACATTAACAACATTAACTTCACTTGTCTTACCATCATTGTTACCATTATTACTTGAATTCCCTACCTCAAACTTCTTTTGAGGTTTTGCATTACTCTTCTCAATAAGCCCACTATTAATAGCATCCTCAAAGCTTGTATACCAGCATCATAAATATCCACAAAGTCTTCAAAGGAATCGGTGCTAGATTCTTTTTAGGAGCAATGATGGGTCACCTACAAGAGACTTATCCTTATGAGAAACATTTCATGAAGATCACCAACAATAAATTTTACATTCAATTCCCTCTTAACCGTGCCTCTAGAATGAGACCACAAAGTTAGAACAAGTCTTAAGAAAGAAAAGACCCAAAAGGAAGAAACTTGAAGACATAACTATGAAGACACCAAACTAGAATGAGACCACAAAGTTTAGACAAGTCTTAAGAAAGATAAGACCTAAAAGGAAGAAACTTGAAGACACAACAATGAAGACACCAAAAGCTGACAAACCTTGACAAGACATGAGCCTCATGCCCCTAGATAAACTAGAATGGACCTAGGGCCCAAAACAAAGGACAAGATAAGGTAACAACCCTGGACAACATGACATGGGCCTAAGGCCCCAAACAAAAACAAGGAAAGCTCAAAGCCTAGACAAAACCAAGGATGGGCTTAGTGCCCCTAGACAAAATAAGGATGAGCCTAAGGCCCAAGACAAGACAAAGAAAAAAATGGATGGGCCTAAGCCCAAGACACGACAAATGATAGGCCTAAGGCCCAAGACGACACGAGAATGGGCTTAATGTCCCTAGACAAAACAGGGGTGGGCCTAAGGCCCAAGATGGCACAAGGATAGGCTTAATGCCCCTAGACAAAACAAGGATAGGCTTAATGCCCCTAGACAAAACAAGGATGGGCCTAAGTTCAAGACATGACAAAGGATAGGCCTAAGGCCCAAATGACACAATAATGGGCTTATTGCCTCTAAACAAGAAAAGAGTGGGCCTAAGGCCTGAGACTAGACAAGGATGGGCTTAATGCCCCTAGACAAAACAAGAAAAGGCTTAAGGCCCAAGACAAGACAAGACACAAATGGGCCTAAGCCCAAGACAAAACGAAAGAAAGACTCAATACATCAAACAAAAATGGGCTACTAGAATGGGCCAACCTTTGAAAAAATTTTCAGTTGACTAGTTTTTTTTTTTTTTTTTTTTTTTTTTTTTGTGCTATCAAACACTAGAAAATGTGGAAAACTATCTTTACAGAAGATTTACCAACAAAAACAAACAAAGCATAAAGAAAAACTCAAAAGATTTGTTTTTGAAAAACTTTATTTTGAAAGAAACTCTTTTTTTGAAAACATAATTTTATTTTTTTTTATTTACTTACAAAATACTCTTTTTTTTTTTTTTTGAAAAACGTTTTTAGGAAGTTATATTAAAAAAATCTCACTAAAAACTCACATTTTATTTTTTGAAAAAATTTTATTTTGAAAGCAACTCTTTCTTGAAAAAATATTTACAAATAAACTTACTTTTTTTGGAATTTTTTTTTTTTAGAATTTGTATATATATATATATATATATATAACCAAACTGAAAACTCACACTTTTCTTTTGAAAATTTATTTGTTTTTTTTTTTTTGGGTGAAAACTTCACATATTTTTTTTGAAAAATTTTGTTTAAAAAAGAACTTGAAAACCTAAAAAAAAAAAAATTGAAAACATAAAAGGCTAAAAAAAGATTGAATCACTTTATTAGCCCAACAAACAATTCAAAAAAAGCACACACATGCACACACAATTAGAAAACCCTACATGGTTGGGGTTTAAACTCATCTACGTATGGGTAAGCTCCTTAAAGCTAAAGGGACAGATCAATAAGCCACTCACAACTAGGTGGGCCATGATTCCAACCTTGGGTATAAATGGACCGCAGTGGATTGGTGGCAAACTGTTACGTACTCAAAACTCATCATAGGCAATAGCATAGATTTTCAGTTGGTGGGATGAACTTTGGAAAGCCTTGGCCTGAATGGAGCCTCCACTTTCCCACTCATCACCAACCAAGGTTATAAGGGTACAAAATGCATGTGTGTGAAAAAACAAAATAAAACCGAATTGGGCACAATTAATAAAATCTTTATTTAATTATGGCCTAACAACACTTCAGAGTTAAACTTTACCTCTATCCTTAACGAAGTCGCCACTGTGGGTGCAAGGGAGTATGCCTCAGTCAAATGGATCATGGCAGAGAAAAAATTGGAGTCGCCACCTAGATTAGGTCTAGGAATCATGTTGGGCATTTTAGGTCGATCACTTACATACATGGGTCTGCATACCAGATTATGGGTCTGGAGTTCGGGTACAGCTTGGGAAGGTGTTAGGCACCCAAGACCACCCGACTTGTGGACCGGCCTCTATTATGTGTTGTTGGGTCATATTTAAATAAAAAAGTTATTAAAAGAGCCCTAATCCTTAACCTAAACATACATCATGCACTTAAGGAAATAACACACCCAACATATTAAACACCATAATATAAGAGGAAACAATTAAAACACAATCAAACATATTATATTAGAAAAGAAAAGATAATAATTAAATAAAACACACAAGGAAAAAAATATTAAATAAACCAAACATGGCAAAAATACTAAAATAAACATGGAAAATAATTAAACACAATATATTAACCTAAAAAGAGTCAAACATAATCAACGAACATATGAAAAATGATTAAATAAATAAAAACAAGATTTTTGCCCTAATCTGGGTTCGTGGTGCGCACGCATACTTAACTATACGTACGCATGGTCAAACCATGGTCAAACCACGCGCACGCATCCTCTAGCACAAATTCTAAAAACCACATTTTTATTGATTTAACCAAAACAAGATATAAACATAGAAATCAAACAAGCATGTTAGAAACCCTAAAGATTAAACTAACATAAATGAAACAAAAACAAAGCAATATAAACAACTAACCATGAACAAACTAGATAAATATGCTAGACTAACATAAAACAAATAATCATATTAAACTTGCATAGAAACTAAAATAATAGACAAGAACAACAAAACAAATTATAAACAACCTAAAATCATATTAACACATATTAAACATAATCAAAATCAACAAATAAATCAAATAACACAAATAGAGAAACTAAATCAAGAACTCATGTGAATCATGTTAAACAAAAGAGGAGTTCATGGAAAGAACACTCACCTTGCTTGAGATTATGAGTTTGAGATTATTTAACTGACCCCTCAGTGCCTACAACACAAATATTAGATTGAGGGAACAAGAATAATTGAAGAACATAATAGCTTTTAGGATAATCACAACTCAAGAACAAACTTATAATTGAAAAGGTTTTAGAAAAAAATTTGGGAAAATAGTTTTTGCCTTAGAACTAACTAAAAAGAGGTTTTTAATTTGTAAAAAAAAAGTGCTAAGTAGCTATCCTAGGGTTTTGAAAAGAGAAACTAGGGTTTTAGAGAGGGTGGAGGCCAAAAAATAACTCTTTCTTTCTAGAGTTTCGATTGGAGACATAAGATGAGTATTTATAAGTTAAAATTAGGGTTTTTTAATAGTCTTTGGACGTTCATAGGAGTCTAGGCGCCAGCCCACATCAAATCATGATGTTTTGGACCCTTAAAATGAAGTTTTAAAACCCAGAAAATCAGACTGCTCAGTTGGCCCAACTTCAAATGGCCATAACTTACTCTATTTAAGTCCAAAGTAGGCAAAAGTTGTGTTCAAATTGAAGCCCAGGGTGTCTACTTTGCAATGAAATAAATCTCACTCCAAATTTCTTTGTACCTAAAAAGTTATGGTCACAACTGTGAGAAAAGGTCATTTTTCAATATCTATCTTAAAGCGATTTAAGCACTTTTGAGTTGTGATTACTTCAAAACTATTGTGAACTCTTTAATTACCTTTGGTTGACATATGTCAAACTCATCATTGGGGCTGGGGACCAAAATTTATTAATAGGTACAAATGTGGTGTCTTCAGAGTACATTAATGGTTTGCGACCAATCCATTATGGTCCATTTAGGCCCAAGGTTGGAACAATGGCCCACTTAGTTGTGAGTGACCTATTGATCCACTTCTCTGATTTTTGAGTTATGAGTTATAGAAACTAAAAACACATTTTAGGTGTTTTCAGTTTCCATAACTCATAACTCAATGACATTTTTGTAATTAAACACACATAGGGACCCACTTGTCATAACTTAGCCGCACCTTTTGACCACCTTTTTTTTTCCCTTTCTTCTCCTGGGTTCGGTCTTCTCGTCCTGGGTTTTTTTTTTTTTTTTTTCACTGGGCTCGGGTTTCTGGGTACTTAAAAAAAAAAAAATGGCTGCACCGAGTGACAGGTATGGGGCCCACAAACAGTGTGAAAAATATTGAGTGATGGCAAGTGAGTGATGGTGCCAAAAAGCCTTGGTATTTTAGAGTGATGAGTGATGGAAATTGAGTAATGGAAATTGAGTGATAAAAATTATGCATCCAAACATGGCCTAAGCTTTCAAAAAGTAAACATGTCCACTTTTGGATGACTTACAAACCCCTATATCTGCACTGCATATTGTATGTATATATGAATGACAGTGCTGGCCATGTTTAGAGTCAGCAGCATATGGAAGAAACCAAAAGACAGATTACAAATGGATGGAACAAAGATAAATGAAGAGTACGTTGATATTTATTTACAAATGATATTTAAACCTTCAACATGCATAAAACTGCAACATACTCTGCCGTCAAGGCTGCATTTAGGCCGTAGAATATAGAGGTGACTCTGTAAGCTCTAAGAAAGCTAAGCCACTCTGAAGCCTTTTGTCGTAGACTCATGATACACTGTTTAATTTTGGCATCTTTTAATCTCATATATGGATTCTTGCTACCGTGTGTAACCTTGCTGAATTGATAGAATTCATATTTGCAAATCCCAATGTTTGAATTACATGTTCTATATATTCTTAACATTCATGCCAATTAGATATTATTTACCATTCAGTCCATAAATTCATCTTTTATGTATTATTTTAAATTACAAAAACTTGAATTTAAATAATTGATTGATGACATGACTATTAATCTTTAATCACCTTGAAATTTTGCAATCATAGAGACATACAAAGATAATGTAATTTAACAGTAAATTTGTCAAAATTTACATCTAATTAAAAAATATTGAGTGGCGTAACATTGCTTAAAATATGTTACACCAGGTGTAACTTGAACTCAACCCTAATTTATACAATTTTATTAAATTTAAAAACAAGATTAAGCCAAAATCCCAATTCATTAATGAAAAATAATCCAAATTTCTAAACCTTTTTAAAAAGTGAAACGGCCTTAAGTAAAGATAGACTTATATAGGAATTTGGACCGAGTGTTCTAATTTAGCCAAATATTATAATCTTGCCCACAAGTAAAAACCTTTTTAGATCCTTCTTTTTCTTGTGTATCCAATTTCATGTTGGCAACAAATTTTGCTTTTAAAGAAAATAAACTACATAGAACAAAGCACCAAATGAAAACCACAACAAATTAAATCCACGAGAAAATATTGATGTCAACGACAAACAATCATGTGATGAGAAAAAAAATGACACAAATATTTCGCTTACTATATAATCTACTCAAAGGGAAAACATTCCACACTATTACATCACAATTGAAACTTTATAAGTTATCATTAAAAAGGTGCTATGTCTACAACAACAACAACAAACCTAAAACTAAAAGATGAGGCGATGTCTTTGAGATTAAGAGATACAAAAATTTAGAGAAAAACAAATCAGGCCATGGATGATTGTTATAATCCCTTAGGGAGTGGATTTTTATTTTCAGTGGTCGTGTAAATTCACCTTTAATTCCAGATAAGCATAATCTGTAAACACTAACATGGAATTTCAACCTATTTATAAAACATGTCGATAAAAATCATATACTATATTATAAAAAGGCAACAAATACACAAAACTTATTCAATTTGATGAAAAATCTTCCAAGATGCTAAGCTAGCAACTTTTTCTTTTTTATTTATTATGCTAAAATTTATTTCGTCTTAGAATGTGCTAATTTTCTTAGTTTGTTCTTTACTTCAATCTATCTTTTAGAGTATCTTAGTTTGTTCTCTTAAGAAATTTAAGAAAAATTGCATTGGTGTTATAAATGAACATAGTACAAGAATTATCGATTATTTTTGAGCAAGGGATAACACCCTGTTCATAAGACACATTAAATACTTAGGGACGTACTTTTTTAAATGCCTTGAATGAATATACAAGGATGTATTATAGAGAGCATATTGGGGGATGATACAAACCTTGATGCATTAGTGTGGTTCACTTTAGTCCCTCAATTTAATCTGTTGAGGATTGATATTCAACTCCAAATTTTAGGACTAAGGTTTTGTTGTTGCTTGAAATATATATATATATATATATATTGTTGTAAAAAATAGTTAATATCATATCAGAGTGGTGTTCTTTGTCTTTACTATGAATTTTGCAATATTTCTACTCTCTTATTTTTTGTTTTTTTCTTTTTCTTTTTTTTGGCCCTTTGTTGAACGTTGTCTTCTCTTCAATTGTTGTCAAGTTGCAAGATGTCTTCTTATCATATGATTGACGAGATTCTTACAATTTTTGTCAAGTTTGAAATATATATTTTATTTGGTTCTAAAAAATAGTTAATATCATATTAGAGTGGTGTTCTTTGTCTTTACTACGAATTTTGCAATATTTCTATTCTCTTATTTTTTGTATTTTTCCCTTTTTTGAAACATTGTCTTCTCTTCAATTGTTGTCAAGTTGCAAGATCTCTTCTTATCATATAATTGATGAGATAAGAATTTGCTTCGAGCATTTAACCTTGTACCCCAAGCCCATTGGAGCACATGTTCAGTGGTACGGGGTTAAAGTGTGTCTTAATTTGCATATTTTTAACCTCAACTATCGGTGTAGGTTTTTTCTATATAGTAACTACATTGATTAGTGCTATTTCATCTACTTCTATTGTTAAATTATAAACAAGAATGCACTTGTAGTTTTTTTTTTTTTTTTTGACAAACAAGGGTATCTAGATTTCTTTGACAATTTTGTTTCAGTTTGTTGCTGAAATTATTCTTAAGTTAGTATTTTTGTATGATTTGCAATTTTGTTTCTATTTGTAACTGAAACTATTAAGCACTTAATGTGTCTGCCATGCTTGCATTGGGATGAAGATGCTTGTCAATGTTGTGTGTATTGTCTTCATCTTACAACATTTGGTCACTAATGTTTTTATTAATATTTTATTAGCATGGAATGTGTGTGATAATGCTTCAATGCACGCATACAAGAGATTTTCCTCCACTGTCGCTCACTGATAAATATATTTCCTTAGATAAGAGGGTAGTGCATCCAGGTTTACTTCACAAGGATGGGCCTGAAGGGCTTAACTAGACGAGGTTCCATGTCATCCAAAAAATATTCCCTTATTTGCAAGGAAAATTTTTGTAAGTTCATAGGTAGTTAGGATCTTTTTAGCTGTTTATTTGTCTATAATTAAAAACATGATGATGGACAAATCAATCCTTGGCATAAGCATAGTCGTCAAAATGTGAATAGTATCATATCATGTATCGTGAAATATACAAATACTTAATAAAATTTATAAATAAATTATTGATATGCATATATAAAGAGTATATTCATTATAAATTTTGAATATATTCCATTAATGACTAAATAAATCAAACTAGCATGTGTTTTATAACAAACAAATTCAAATTGATTAAACTCAAAAGTGACTATATATTGAAAATGACCCAAAATAATAATTTATTTTCATCATATTGCCTAATCAATGTCATCTAAGTCAATGTTATCATCATATTCATCATTTTGCAAACTTATTTCTTTATTGAAATTTTCTTCATCATCATCAACATTTACTATCTCTTCTTTTTCTTTTATTTAATTTTTTTTTTTTAATTATTTCTTCATAGCATTCTAGTTTCTTAGACTTATAACAATAACGAAAAAATGAAAAATGATTATATTGTTAGTTATTACCTTTTTCATAGTATAGAAAAGAAATTTATTAATATGAAAGTGAAGTTTAAGTGTGTGTAGTCCAAATTTTGTAGAAAAAAAAAAAAACCTTATGAACATGTTATTTTATTAGGGTAAATTAAATAACCTAATAATTTTATATTAAAAACAAGTCTAACAACTTGTTAGATTCGAATAAAAGTACAAATTTTAATCCAAAAAAAAAAAAACTCATTTTAAAGCATATGTTTATATACCTTACTATACATAGATGATTTTATAATATGATATGATTCATACAATACACACAGTGTAGTTTTATCCCTAACGCTAATCTTGAACTTCTAAAATTTGCAGAACAATATTTTGTTAAAAACATCCAAATGCGGATACATAAAAATATATTCATGGTCTTGGCAATAAAAAATATTCCTCTTCAAATGAGTGTCAATTCTACAAACTCTTAGTCATGTACTTGAGCTCCTTTTTTATTTTCCACAACTTCTTAGCTTTCGTCTCCATTGTAAATAATATATATATATATATATATATATATATAAATCTTTTAATCCTTGGCCAACCACAAACAGATGGGTGCTAAAACCGTGTCTAGTTTTCTTCTCCTAGTCTTTATCTATTATCTCTTCAGATTTGTATTCCAAAGCAATATTTAACTTTTGTTGGACCAAGACATCCACAACTTAGTATTGCCACATGTCAATGTTGTTCATTCCATAAAATCTCCTTACCTTAGATACATGAACCAATCAATAAAATCTTCAAAATACAAACTCCTAGGTAGAGAATTTTGGCTCTCATACCGGTTTATTGTGTCAAAGAGCTCCTTGAAGCACTACCACACAAGATTGATTGTAAAAATTGTTACAATCTTGAGAAAGATCTCACAAACAAATAATAGGAATGAAGAAAACTTGAAAGGAAAAAATTTACACAACCACAAAAAAAAAGAGAATACTAATGATTTAAATGATTCGGCCTTTGGCCTATGTCCATAGATAACAACAAAGAGAAATTTTCATTAACAAATATGGAGAATATAAAGTTGTGGAGTCACTCTCGGTGGCTGCTCTAGGAATTTTTTTAGAATAGTCATTAAGAAATTTAAATTATACAAAATATAATAAAAAGAACTTGAATATATTGAAATTACCAAAAAAAAAAATTCAAATACATGAATTTTTACAATTTCATTTTACAAACAAAAAGTGAATGATGAGAAATTAAGTGAGACTTGAGAATTCTTACCTTCCTCTAAAAAAGAGTGAGACTTGAGAATGTTGACACAAGGATATATAATAAAGTGATAAGAGCATCCACAGTAGATGTTGTAAAAAAAATGCCATTTTGAAACATCAAAAGTCTACTTTATTATTTTACCACATCATTTTACAACATCTCATTTATCAGATGTTTTATTCTTCAATTTTATACATTAAAATAATATTTACAACACATTAATATAATATATTAAATTCCTTCCCTCATCCTCATCATCATCAACCACCACGCAACAACAACAACAACCAGAAAAATTGTTGCTGCCACAATCACCAGGAAAAAAAAAAAAAAAAAACCACAACCACCAAAATCAACCCACAACCGCCGCCGAATCCACCACCAAAACAGAAAAACAAAACAAAAACAGATCAGAAATCATCATCATCATCAACCACCACTGCAACAACAACAACAACAACCAGAAAAATTGTTGTGGCCACAATCCACCAGGAAAAAAAAAAAAAAAAAAAAAAACCACAACCACCAAAATCAACCGCCGCCGAATCCACCACCAAAACAGAAAAACAAAAACAAAAACAGATCATAATAGAGATTGGCACCACCACCGATTCGCCCACCAGTCAACCCACCCACTACCACTGATTCGCCCACCGCCATAACCCACAACCCGAACCCACCCACCACCGATCTGCCCATCTCAACTCACCCACCGCCATAACCCACAACCCGAACCCACCCACCACCAATCTGCCCATCTGAACCCACCCATCAAACCACAGCCAAAAAAAGTGAACGGAAAAAAGAAAAAAAGAAAAAAAGAAAAAAAGAACCCGAAGCGGAATAGAGAAGACAGATGAACGGTGGCGTCGAGTGGTGGTCTTTGGTGAGATCGGCGGCGTTGAGTAGCGGCCATTGGTGATCAGCGTGTTGTGGAAGACGAATAGAGAAGACAGAGATGAGAGAGAATACAGAGATGAGAAGACGGAGAGAGGGTGATATCTATGATGAGGAGAGAGAAAACGAGAATAAAATAATAATATATATTATGCAACATCTGTCTGTACTGTGCTAAAATTGTGATGGTACTGTAGCATGTTGTAAAAGTTTAGCACATTTAACACATCTGATAAAGGGGCGTTTTTAGTGTTTGGTGTGGCAAATGTGCCAAATATTTGGCATTTGGCACATTTACCAAACCTGCTGTGGATGCTCTAAGGAGTGTGAAATGATGATAGAAAAGAGAAAAAATACTATTTTTTTTTTTTATGTTTGTACTATTGTAGACTTGCTGCTGCCAGTATGGCTTCTGTTGATGTGTAGTTTTTCATTTTGTGTTTAATAATATTTCCCTTTCCCCCCCAAAAAAAAAAAAAAAAAAAAAAAAGAAGACCGAGAGAGAGAAAAGAGAGAACTTTTTTTTTTTTAATGATAGAAGATAATACACAAATAATTTTGTTTATGCCTTCTTGCTACAGTATACAACTACTCTTGGATGTTTACTATAGCAAGATGGCGAAAAAAATTACCTTTGGCTCCACCAATGTTGGGTACTAATTGAAGTTTATAGTGCTAAAAATAGCAATTAGCTTTTTAGCACTACCAATACTAATGCTTACCAATTTTTAGCTTTCAAATAATATTACTCAATGACACTTAATATTTATAAAAGTGTGGAACCCACTTGATAAGACCTAACATAACTACAACTCACTCTCTTTTCCTCCCTTCTCTTTCACTTACCTTCTCCCTTCGCTTTCAAATTTCTTCATCTCTCTCTTCACCTCCATTAATTGTACATGTCTGAAAGTTACCACTTTTTTAAAATAATACATACACATACCAATAGAGGCGGACCTAGAATTTCAAGTTAGGAGAGGCCAAAGTATTAGAAGAAGAAAAAAAATCCAAATAGGTATCCATAGAGTACTAACAAACTATCAACCAAGATCAATACACAAAATCATTGTTTCTTAATAAATTAAGATGTAATCATTTACCAACAAAGATAATAATTTATATATATATATATACACACACAAAATAATATTTTTTCTTAAGAGCATCAACTATTGCAAAAAATAAATAAATAAAATCACAAACCAAAACTTACTTTTGCTACTTTAATATAGCATTTGAAATGTCTCATCCAATAGTGCTTTTGGTATTTGGTGTTCTAAATACTAAATATTTACCATTTAGAACATCTAATGCTAGTACTCTAATACTGGACTGATTGAGATTTTTTATTTTTTATTTAAAAAATTTTTTTTTTCTTAAGTTTTTGAGTTTGGTAGTTGCTATTTGGATTAGGCTAATTAAAAGAGAGATAGTCTAAATTTTTGGAAGAATGAGGCACAACGTTGGAAATAAAAAATATATATAATCATTAAAAAAAAATTTCTTTGGGCTAGGGGGGCCAATTTTTAATTTTTTTTTTTTCCTTCTTTTTCTTTGGGCTAGGGGGCCCCTTCCCCCCCCTAAATGGGTCCATCCCTGCATACCAAACACAATTATATTTTTTCATATTTTAAAATATAGTGTCCGTTTAGATACAACTTATTTTTGTTAAAACTGAAAACTGAAAACACTGTAGCAAAATAATTTTTAAATGTGAGAATAGTATCGTGGGACCCGTGAACAGTGCGTGAACGGTACGTGAACAATGCACTTTGTCTCCTACACAGTGAATCCATGTGATGTTACTGTTGATAAGCGCTGAAAAAAAAAAAAAAAAAAAAAAAAAAAAAAAAAAAAAAAAAAAGAAGTACAAGGGGCAGGCAAACGTGAACCCAAAACGTGAATCCAAACACTCAAATATTGTTTCAAACACACTTTTTGCACTATGATTACTTTAGATACGTATTTTCACAATACTTTTTAAATCACATTTTTTACATCATTTTAAACAAAAATACTTGAAAGCTATTACCTCAATTACACCCAAAAAAAAAAAAAAAAAAGCAAAAAAATCTCTACAATACAAAATTTCGTACTGCAGTTAAAACAAAGTGAAATATTTTCTGCTCTCTAATTAGTAATTACTCCACAGGACCACGGCATTGACAAGTGGCTCTCTTCGTATTCCAAATGCGGCACTAGGACGCAATATTAGACAAAGCAAAATTTCTAGTTATCTTTGTCAACCGCATTTGTAAAAAAGTAAAGAAAAATAAAATAAAATAAAGTGGGAATTCAAGCCACCGACTAGGGTATTGGTTAAAATCCACCAAAAAATCTACTTATTGGTGAATTTCACAGTGGCAGTCCTTATCTTATAATTCATCAAGAAATTGTGCAAATCCTAGTCAAGTCGTAAAGGATTTGGTTAGATCTGGGATCAACACCGACTTGACTCTTTAATGCATTTTCATATGTCAACCATTTATGTGAAGTAA
Organism: Quercus lobata; assembly: GCF_001633185.2. Taxonomy (NCBI): domain Eukaryota; kingdom Viridiplantae; phylum Streptophyta; class Magnoliopsida; order Fagales; family Fagaceae; genus Quercus; species Quercus lobata. The sequence goes on along the minus strand of NC_044907.1, from coordinate 59,186,553 downwards.
TTCCGCAAAAGCATTCACTGTGGCCGTAAGAATAGGATTACTTTTGTCCTATAAAAGATTGAAAATGTGATACACGGAACACCACAAGCATAAAGAAAAAATATAGTTCAAACGTGACTATCTGAACACTCACAAACCTACCATACTATGGCATCGAATCCGTCAAGCTCAATACCTTTCCTCTTATCAGTAATTCTGATTCTAGTGGTTGGTACTAATGCTGGTGGAATCGCAATCTACTGGGGTCAGAATGGAAATGAGGGTACCTTGGCACAAACTTGTGCCACAGGTAAATATGCCTTTGTCAACGTAGCTTTCCTTCCAACCTTTGGCAACGGTCGAAAACCCCAAATCAACCTTGCTGGCCATTGTGATCCAACAACTAATGGGTGCACCAGGTTTAGCTCTGAGATACAATCATGTCAGTCAAGAGGAATTAAGGTGATGTTATCCATTGGAGGAGGTGCAGGGAGCTATTCTCTTTCTTCAACTGACGATGCTAAACAAGTAGCGACCTATCTTTGGAATAACTTCTTAGGAGGGCAATCCTCATCTCGCCCTCTTGGAGCAGCTGTTTTGGATGGAATCGACTTTGATATTGAAGGAGGAACAACCCAACATTGGGATGAGCTTGCAAGGTTTCTCTCTCAATACAGCAAACAAGGAAAGAAAGTGTACTTAACCGCAGCTCCTCAGTGCCCATTTCCTGATGCTTATATGGGAGCTGCCCTTAAGACAGGTCTATTTGATTATGTATGGGTACAGTTCTATAATAACCCTCCATGCCAGTACAGCTCAGGTAATCTAGTAAAGTATTGGAACCAATGGACTACTTCTATTCCTGCCACCAAATTTTTCTTAGGACTTCCTGCTTCGCCTAATGCAGCTGGGAGTGGCTTCATTCCAGCCGCTGATTTAACTTCTAAAGTGCTTCCGGCCATTAAAGGTAGTGCCAAGTATGGAGGTGTGATGCTGTGGTCGAAATACTATGATGACAAAGCAGGATACAGTTCTTCCATCAAGAGCAGCGTTTAGGAGTCTAGAGTCTAAATTGATGCATGTAATAATTTCAAAGTAGAAGAGTTCCTACATCTTCCATAACTATTATCTGTGCTTATATACATGTATGTATGTGACACGAATAAAAATATGCATCAATTTAGAACATGTCCCTTATTTTTCCCATGAATGAATGTAATCTGTGCCTTTTTTTTTAAGGTCATATTATATATTATCAAATATTGTCATGCCCCGAGTTCAAACTATATGAATTGGGCATGTGACAATAGCCACGTACAAACCTATAGATGTTAGCGACGAGTGTATAATTCTGCAATTAAAACGGACCATACTGTCAATTAAATAAAAAATTATGTGATCCTAGTTGGGCACAAACTAATTCTATTGGAATGTTTGCAATAAGTAACAATATGCGTGACAAGATTTCGTACCAAAAAAATGGGACTTTTAAATTATAAATCAACCAAGAATTGAGGATCAAAAACAGTGAACATGGGCCGTTTTGGGTGATATTCAAGTCCAACAATGAAGATTGGGCTTGTCTTCCCCAAGGCCTAAAAAGAAATACGGGTGAGTAGGCCTTGTAAACACTGCATTTTGTACCCATTAATAAATTTTGGTCCTCGGCCCCAATGAAGAGCTTGAAATATGTCAACCAAGGGTAATTAAAGAGTTCATAATATTTGGAAGTAATCATAGCTCAAAAGTGCTTAAATCGCTTTGAAATCGATACTGAAAAATGATATTTGCTCACTGTTTTGACCATACCTTTTGATCCACAAAGAATTTTTGAGTAAGGTTTGTTTCATTGGAAAGTAGACATCCTGGGCTTCAATATAAACATAAAATTCACCTAATTTGGACTTATTTTGAGTATTATGACCATTTGAAGTTTGGCCAACTCGACAATCAAATTTTCTGGGTTTTAAAACTTTATTTTAAGGGCCCAAAACATCATGCTTTGATGTGGGCCGGCCCATAAACCCTTGAGAACATCCAAAAATCATTAAAAAGCCCCAAAAATCCTAATTTAACTTATAAATACTCATCTTATATCTCCAATCAAAACCTTAACTAGAGAGGTTTCATCTTCTCTAAAACTCTAATTCTCTTTTCCAAAACTCACACACAGCCCCTTTAGCAAATTTTTTTACATATTCAAAACCTCTCTTTAGTTAGTTCTAAGGCAAAAAATTTATTTTCCAAATTGTTTTCTAAAACCTTTTCAAAATCTTTTGTTCTTGAGTTGTGATTACTAACCATTAGGGGTGTTCACCAAACCGCACCAAAATTGCCCTCTAAACAGCATAACTGCACTACACCATAAGTAACAATGCAGTGCACCGCACCGTATTTATTTTTTTAATATTAAATATATTATTAATATTTTAATAACCTTAGTTTTCAAATATATATATATATATATATATATATAGTCTAATAGCCCTAGCAAGTGTTGATTATGAAAGTTAGCCCAAAATAAAGAAAAACTAGCTCAATAGCTTAAAACTTGGCCCAAACAAAAGGGAAAAGCAGTTCTGGGCTAGGCAGGAAAAACCCAAAATTCGAAAAATATACCGGTTTCAAATCATTTAAACCGCATCTTAAATACCACACCACACATGTGTCTACAAAAATGAGATGCAGTGCGGCTATGGTTTTAGCTAAACTTTAAACCACACAGCACCGCACTATACCACACATGTGACCGCAAAATGAGGTGCGGTGTGGTTATGGTTTTGAGTAAACTGCATCGTAAAATACGGTGCTAAAAATGGCCTAAAACCGCACTGCACCACATCGTGAACACCCCTACTAACCATTGTTGTGTTCTTTAATTATTCTTGTTCCCTCAATCTAATATTTGTGTTGTAGGCACTGAGGGATCGGTTGAACTATCTTAAATCTGTGATTCTAAAGTAAGGTGAGTCTCTATTCCATGATTTCTCACTTTGCTCTATAGGATTCACATGATTCTTTGTTTGATATTATCTTAAGTGTTCTTACCATATTTGATTGATGTTATAATCTTCTTATCCATGGTTTAATCTGATTTTAGATTGTTTATAATATGTTTTAGTTGTTCTTTTTATATTATTTTCGTTCTATGTAAAGTTTAACATGTTTATTTATTTTATGTGTGTTTAGGATATTTATATGGTTTGCTTGTGGTTATTTATTTATGTTAATGCTTTGTTTTGTTTCCTTTATGTTACGTGCTTATTTGATTTCTATGTTTATATCTTTGAATGATTAAATCTATAAAAATGTAATTTTTCGAATCTGTGCTAAAGGATGTGTACACATCTTTGAGTATGTGTGTGCATGGTTTAACCATGCATACGTATAGTTGAGTATGTGTACGCACCCCAAACCCAAATTATGGCAAAATCCTGTTTTTATTTGTTTTAATCATTTTTCACATGTAATTTGATTCTTTGAGAGACCGGATCATTTGGGGTGCTCTCAATCAAAAGCGAAAGGTATCAGCGCCTCTCTTTTAGGGTTTTGTGGAGTCGCCTCTTATTTTTTATTACAAAAAATAAGAAAAACTACAATATACAATTTACATATCTGAAATACCTCAAGTTTTATTAATTAAATGTACAAATACAATTTGGTAGAATATCATTACAAGGCTTTGGTCCTAAATACAATCTATGAAAATAAATACAAAGCTTTGGTCCTAGATACAATCTACAAAAATAAAAAATAAAGCACTATTCTATGAACCAAGACCTATGGTTCGAGAGATAGGTTACAGAATGGGAAAGTGTTAGGCACCCATTCTGCCCGGACAAAGTCCGGTCTTCTAGACTTTGAATGATCATTTTAGTACCCTTATTCAAAATGTTGAATTATATGCAACAAATGCCATGTCAAATTCTAGATCTAAGATTAAAATACTATTTAAGAATCCTAGATCTGTAATTTAATTTTGTATGAAAGAGATTTGATGAGATTGCTTGATGAAAAGTTTAGATCTAAGTTTCCATGGTGAAAAAGAATGAAATTTTTTATAAAAATTCAGATCTGGTTTTATTTTTATAAATGTGAGAGGAAACAAATTTTTTTATGAAAAGATAAATTTCTTATGAAAAATACAGATCTAGTTTTGTCTTAAAAATACAAATCTGATTTTAATGAAAAATACAGATCTAGTTTTGTTAGAAAAAGAATACAAAACTGATTTGAATGAAAAATGCAGATTTGGTTTTGTTTTAAAAAAAATACGGATCTGATTTTAATGAAAAATACAGATCTGGTTTTGTCTTAAAAAATACAAATTTGATTTTAATGAAAAATGTAGATCTGGTCTTCGCTTAAAAAAATACAGATCTGATTTTAATAAAAAATATAGATCTGCTTTTAGAAGTAGAAAAGAGTCAAACTTTCATGACAGATTTATTTTTGCAAATCTAAAATCTTAAAAGGAAATTTTAACCCTAGATCTATGCATGTTAATCAATCAACATACTAAAATTTAAACTAATCTTGTGAATTTTTCAAAGAGAGAGAGAGAGAGAGCATGTAATAACATAAGAAGAACATGTATAAACAAGGAAAGAAGAAAAACAAATTCATGGAAGATCAAGCAAAAAAAAAGAACATGTTTATTTATAGAAAGTAAAGTAAGAACATACCTGCATAAATGTACTCTACGAAAGGGGATTATGTTAAAAATCAAAGAGAATAAATCATTTGGAGATCTATAATAAGGACACTTAACAGAAAAGAAATTCTTAAAGCAGAGCTTCCATAATTTCTTTAAAGTATGGGGAGAGAGAGGTGCTAAATTTTAGATTTTCTCCTCTATTTATAGAGGTGTATTTTCTTAGAAAATAAGTTAGGGTTGCTTAGAAAATTAGCAGATAGAAATTAGGTCAAGTTTTATCTTAAAAAATTGAATATGATGGGTCTTGAACTAATTGCATCTGGGCCCAATTTACAACATGTGCCAATTAGCACTATGGAAGTGCCGATCAACACTCCTTAAGTGCCAATTGGCACTGTTGAAGTGCCGATTGGCACTCTTCAGTGCTCGGCCCAATTTCCTCTTCTTGTACGTTTTGGGCTCTTTTTTGGGCATTTTTTTGGACCGGGAATCGTATTTGGACATTTTTTTTAAATTTGTATTCCTAATAAAATCCATTTTAACTAGATAATTAAATCCTTAAAAAATAATTATCTGAAATATAATTGCTCTAGAAAGCCTAATTACTAACAATTCTCATATTATCAGATTATATATTTTATTTATGCAACCAAACTTATTTTTAATCAAAATCACCAACCAATCAAATAAATTTATTTAATTAATTTTAATTATCGACCAATCAAAATTGTTAGGTTCTAAGAAATTAGAAACTAATGTATTAGAACTTCAATATATATATATATATATATATGTTGGCAAACCATGATCAAAACGTTTATTTTAGATTTAAGCTGCTCAAAGTGTGTGTATGTGTAAAGTTGGAATCGAGTAACTGCAGGAAATTACTATTCAATTTTTGCAAGGCTCGATCGATCAAAAAATTAGACTCGATCGATCGAAGCTCGTGCAAATTGTTTTTCTATAGAATTTTCCAACTCAGCCCAAGCCCATATAACGTGTAGAGTTTTATGTTTTGCCTTAAGTATAAAAGGAAAAACCCTAGCCACGTTTTAGAGGTTGTTGATATGTTGTGGTGTGAATCTTGATAGGCCAAAAACGAATTGACCCCTTGTGATAAATTAACCAATTAATTTAACCAAGTGAATTAATTAAGTTAATTAACATGCAAATGCGTGGTAGCACAAACAAATCACCAATAAACTAATTATGCAGCGGAAAATAAATAACACGGTGATTTTTTTAAGAATGGGGAAAACCTAACAATAAAAACCCCACCGGGTGATTTTCAGGTCACCACTCCCGAAACTCCACTATTATCACAACAAGCGGCTACAAGTAAAGGAATCCCAAGTACCTTACCAACCTACAGTTGAACCCTTATCCCAATATCCAATTGGACTTGTTCTGTAGTGACAGTTTCGCCTTTTAATGCACGGCTCCCAAGTACGTGACTAACCAATTATGCGAATCCCAGTACGTGACTTCAATCCCCAACTAAAAAAGTTGTTGGCTGCAAAGTTCTTTAGTTCATCCACACAATGAAGATCAAGAAAATACTTGGTCACAAAACTCTACGGTGCACATACACAGCAACTTCTTCAAGAGAAAGAGATGAACTAGGGCAAGAACTTCGTCTCCGGTCACAATTTGCTTGAACAGAGTTTGCTCAATACTTGTGCAACTTGTGAACACTTTGATGGCCCTTAAAACAATCATTTTATATGTCTAGAGTTAGGAGAAAAGAAGGCCGAAAGACACATCTACGGATCCCAAGAAAAACATATCAGAAATTTTGTTTTAGTAAACCTTAACAGATAGAAGCTATCGAGCATCTGTCGAGCTAGCTATTGAGCCACGGGGCTGAAACAGCTTCTTAAACCTCGACACATGCTAGTTGTCGAGCTAGCTGTCGAGTTTTAGTAACTCTACACTTTCAGCTTGTTTTCTTGGACAGACTTGAAGGCTTCAATACTTAATTTTGAAAATTGGTTTCTTGAAGTATTTAAACACATCCTAAATCTATCCAAATACAAGTAAAGTGTGTTTTGTCAAAGGATAAGCCAATTACATAAAATAGTGACATATGTTCCTAACAAGTGAATCACATATGTCCTAACAAATCTCTTGTGAGATCTAGAGGTGATTGCATTCATACACACTTAGGGTTATCAAAATCAAGATTGATGTCGAGAGTTTGGTGATCGCTTCAGTTGTTGTTTCAAGAACTTAAAGAAAAACACAAGTAGGAGTATTTGTGGTTGCTGTGGATCAAGGAAAGAAGTAGTCCGTGGACTCGAAGTTGTCACGTGGTCGTGGTAGTAAGTTTTCTACTCAAGGTAGCAATAGGATGTTAGTGGTCTAAGTCGCTATTGTAAAAACTTCAATTCTTTCATAGTGGATCTGTTTTACCTTGAGGATAGTTAGGTTAAATCCTCTCCAGGTTTTTTACCGATTTGGTTTTCTTGGGTTATCATATCGTTGTGTTCTTTATTTTCCGCATTGTTTACTTGATATGATTTACTTTTGTTAACCTAGATTTGAATAATTTACCTAAGAAATCACTTGGCTAAATAACTAGGTTAATCAACTTGTGTTTAAAGGGGTCTAAAAACATACAAGTGGTATCAAAACGGGTTAGCTCTAGCATTTAGATCCTTTGATCTAAGAGTTGATCCTTGACCCCTGTTGTCATGGAACACGGTCACTCTCTTACGATCCCACCTCACTTAGATGGGAACAATTATGCCTACTGGAAAGTAAGGAGGAAAGCATTCCTGAAATCTATTGATGAGAGAGTCTGGAATTCCATTGAATACGGACGGCAGAAGTCGACTACTCTTGTAAGCGGGTGGCAAAGTTCTCAGAAAGAAGCAGCCACATTTAATAGCAAAGCCATGAATGCTATATTTAATGCTGTTTCTATGGAGGAATTCAAGAGGATTTCTAATGTTGAGGTTACTCATACTGCATGGAATATTCTCCAAATTGTGCATGAAGGCACAAAAGCAGTTAAGATAAATCAATTGTAGCAGTTAACAACTAGATTTGAAAGCATTAGAATGTTTGATGATGAAAGTTTTGATGAATTATATGCTAAGCTTAATGATATTGTTAATTCTGTTTATAATTTGGTTGAAATATATGATCAACCTAAGATTGTTAGGAAGATTCTCATATCCTTGACTAAGGATTTTAGACCCAAAGTGACTGCCATTACTAAAAGTAAGGATGTGGACTCCATCCCTGTTGATGAACTTGTAGGATCTCTCCAGTCCTATGAGTTAGACCTACTCAAGACAAACAAATCCAAGTCAATAGCTCTTAAGTCAGTTGATGATGTTGATGGGAATGGATTTGATGATGAACTCTCAATTACAGAAATTGCATATCTTGTCAAGAACTTTAGAAATTTTCTTAGGAACAATAACAGAAGGGCAAGAGGTAAAAATAATGCTGAACCTAGGAATTTTAGAAGGATTGAACCACTAAAGTGAATAATACTGATAAACCTAAAGAGAAAGTAGGTCAAACCTCTAATAATTCCATGGGTCAACAATATTTTGGCTGTCAAGGGTATGGTCCTGTGAAATCAGAATGTTCTACATTCTTGAGATCAAAGGGTAAAGCTATGGTTGTAACTCTTAGTGATGATGAAGTTTCTGATCATGAGTCTAGTAGTGATGATGATGGAAACTTCATTGCTTTCACAGCTACTGCTATAGTTGACGAAAGTGTTGTGGTTGATGAGAACCATTTTGATGGGGAACTCTCTGAGAATGTTGATTTGCAAGAAGCCTATAATAAGCTTTGCAAGGTTGCTGCAAAGGATGCTATGAATGTTGATTTAGGTTTACAAAAAATTGCTTCTCTTGAACTTGATAAGAAAAACTTTCTCTTGAAATTGTTTGATGCTAATGAATTGCTTGATAAGGTGAAGACTGAGAACATGTTGTTGCTTGATAAAGTTAAGAATTTGAAACTTGAATTATCTATTGCTAGAGAACAAACAAATAGGTCTGCTAGTTCTAAACTTGAACACATGTTGAGTATTTAGAAGTCTCCCTTAGACAAAACTAGTCTAGGTTTTGAAGATAGCATCTCTGTGCCTAAGACTCATTCCACAAACTTTGTTTCTTCTTCTGAGCCTCTCGTGAGTGAGATTGTCAAACCAATAAAAGTTACACCTCTTAGGAAGACTAGGGTTGATCTTAAAGAGTCTAAGCCTAAGATTCCTACCATTCCTAAGGATAAGGAGCATGATAGACCTTTATGGATTTGTCATTTTTGTGGAAAGACTGGACACATTCGTCCAAACTGTTTCAAGTTGCAAGCTGCTAGGCAAGTAAATAAGCCAAAAGTATCTGTGCCTTAAGCACAAGATCACATGGTACTTATTGGTGAATTGGTAAAGGTTTTAAACCTTTATTCCAATCCTAGAATTGCTAATCGTTCTAATATGAATAATAACTCCAATGCAAGAATTGCATCTAAAAAGTTTTGGATGCAAAAAGCTCAATCTAATTAAGTCTTTCTGACATGGTCATTGTGCTTCAGCTCTCTATTCTTTGTGACCATTCTTTTTTTTTTTTTTTTTTTTTTTTTTTTTTAGGATTTGCATTGGATATCATTCATGCATTTCATGCTAGGTTGTTTTTGTTAATTCTTTTTTAAAAAAAAAAAAAAAAAAAAAAAGGAGGAAAATGAAGGAAAAATGTGTTTTGCATTATTTTTCTTGGATTTGAAATCAAGGTTAGCAATATTATCTTTACATAACATGTTTATGTACCTTGTTTAGTTTGGATGAGCTTATTTTATTGCACCTTGCTAGTTTTGGCTTTGTAATGCATGTTGTGTGGAAGTTGTTTATAGTTTTTTATCACATGATCTTGATCTTGAAGTCACATGCTTTTGATTGTAAGGACTAAAAAATCCTAAGAAAAAGGCATAAATAACCGTCTCACCACTGTTTACTAGCCAATCATGAACACCTTAGTGCATATCATATGATTTTGTGCTCGAGAAAGTATAGTACATACACAAAAAGAACATAAGGTGTAGCCTCGGCTTATAATAATAAAATTGGTGTTTACATTATTGGGATATAATAAAATTCAAATTGAAATAAAATTGGTGAGTATATTATGAGACAAATCAAGAAAATTACATGATTGCAAGCTTCTTTTCTAGGAGATGTGACGGTTATATGATATAACTCTTTAGGTGATAGTCACTTACAAACTTATGTGATGAATTTTGTAGAAATTGTAATTAATTACTATCTACTTATCACCTCACATGTATTTCAAGCTATTGCTAGTTGAACACACTACACAAGTTATTCTTTACTAAACTTAGTATATGATATTGTGTGTGAACTTGTTGTGGTCATCCAAAATTAAAAGTTCCTTGATTTTAATGCAAAATGTTTTTAATGTTTGAGTTTTGAGGACAAATTGATTGAAAATCTTGTTTTTGGAAGATCTGGGTTGAATTCAAGGGTTTTTGAAAAACTTTTCATCTCATACTCATGCATTTTATTCATAAAACAATGTGCTTTGAGGAGTTTTTGCATTAAAATGCTCTATTTTTTAGAAAACTAATTTTTCCAGATTTTCGATCGATTGAACCTGTTGCTCGATCGATCGAAAATGCAATAAAAATTTTGGTTACAATCTGCCTGGCTCGATCGGTGCTCGATTGGTGCTGGATCTATCGAAATTGATTTTCGATCGATTGAATCTAATTTTCAACTGATCGAAAATTGGTTTGGGAGTTTTTTAAAACAAGCTTTTCTCACGTGTTCTTCACTTTATTCAAACTTTTCAAAAAGCTTTTTGCTCTCTCTTTTCGACCGATCCACTTTAAGTCAATTCTTGTCATTTTCTTCCTATTTTTTTCTCAAGGTTTTTGTCTTCAAGTGCCGGTAAGACCTTTTTACCCTTTCTTTTTCAATTTATTCACATACTTCATGCATTTTAGGTGAAATTTTCGAACCTATTGGAATTTGGGGTTTTTTTATTTTTGAGTTGGTTTCTTTCAAATTTGATCACTGGGTTTTTGTTCTTAGATGATATAAATATGATTCTCAAGCTTTAATTTTATTAAATTTGTGATTGGGGAAAATTTTAAATTCTAGGGCTTGAAACTACATGAAATTGGGGATTTTGTTCAATTGGGCTATAATTGGTAAAATTGACTCGTGAAATTGAATGATTATGTCATTATATGATGATTTTTATCTAGTGTAATGATTAATTACTCAATTTGGTTAAATTTTTGAAAGTGGGTTTTTCAAAATTTTGGGGTTTTTGTTCTAAAACTCTATGTTCAAGTCAATTCTTTGTTCTTAAAGTATAATTGAACGGTTCTCAATGCATTAGAGCATGCATCATTTGTTCATTTTGTTCATGCATCATATAGATTGATATTTTCTATTGTTGTTTGTCTCTCTAACCTTGTCTAATGCAGTCTGCCCTTGGTTTTTTTTGTTTCTATTTTGGTCTTTCCTTTCCTTCCCTTAGCATTATGGTTAGGAAGACTAGAGCCAATAAGAAAACCACCTCCACCTCTACCCCTGCCTTCGATAGTGATAGGTTTCGGTTTGAGAAAAACTAAGAAGCCTGTGAGAAGTTGAACATATTTAGGTTTATATGGGTTGAGAGGAAGGTTGTGTTAGATGAGTTAGATTCGAAAATTAGAAGGAACTTTGAGCGTAGGTGCTGGTTATCTTTGTTGGACATTTCTCATCCTCCTCCGGCTGCCTTGATTAGAGAGTTCTACTTGAACCTCTCTATCCACTCCGATGATTCCAACACTCAAAATGTGATGAGTTAGATTAGGGGTGAAAAGTATACCATTACTCCTTCAGTAGTGGTCGCTGCTCTTGGGGTACCTTTGGTATGACAGCTTGTCTACCCTTATGATGAGACCCCTCCTCTTGATGACATTATGTCATATCTCACTGGTACTTCCATTAAGTAGGGCACTGATCCTCAAATTACCTCCCATGAGCTTACCGAGATTCATTATTTGTTTTTCTGGATTTCTTGTCACTCTATCTGGCCCATCTCTCACTTGCACACCATTCCTATTGAGAGATGTGCATTTTTGTATGCTATGAGTTTTCCTACTCTTTTCATTCGATCCTTGGTTGAGGTTCATAGGAGTAGTTCTACAACACATGGTCTTTTCTTCCCTGTTTTCATACATCGAATTTTGTTACATTTAGGTTTAGAGGATTTTCCTGCTTCTGAGCTCGTACACATTATAGCTCCTATAGGTGCCACCTTCCTTAGGTAGAGAGCAGCTCAGATGAAACCTAGCTCTAAACACCTTTGTGTAGAGTCTTCTTCAGGTGTTGCATCCAATCCTCCTTCTTCAGATGACCCTACAGCTAAGGAGTTTGTTAATCCCACTGCCACTATTTATCCTCCACCTTCTACTTTGGGTGATTCTAGCATTCGGAGTATGTTGGATACTATCATAACCATTTAGGCGGCTCATAGTCAGCTTTTGGTGGATGTGCTCACGGAGCTTCAGGCATTGCGAGCAGATTTGATGAACGTTCAATAGTCTTCTCCACCACCTCCTTTTGATGATGAGTCTTGATTGCCCTTTGGCAATTCATCACAAAAAGGGGGAGTACATATGGATGGAGATAGGGGGAGATTTTTTTTAGAGCATTGGAACTTTAGATTGTATCTAGGTGCTTCATGATGTATTTATTTTTTTGGCTCCTGATGTATTTATTTTGATGTATTTATTTTTATGGGATGTATATGTTAGGGGGAGACATTATGTTTTTATTTCTGTTTCTTGTTTCACATGTTCTACATTGGTTATTGATTTATATTATGAGGTTATTCATGATATATGTCTTTTATTTTCTGTTTTATGAAATCAAGAATTTATTTTGTTTTACTTGTATTTTCCACATATGCGTTTATGTGTTTGTTGAATGTTACAAGAAAATACAGGTTGATTCAGCAGTCCTACTGTTTACATTTGTAAACTGATAGATAGTAGTTAGGTTGAATTGGGCTATTTTGTAACTTTGAGCATTTTTTTTTTTTTTTTTTTGTTTTCATATGTGTTTTGTCATAGATTGCCAAAGGGGGAGTTTGTTAGGTTCTAAGAAATTAGGAACTAATGTATTAGAACTTCAATATGTATATGTTGGCAAACCATGATCAAAACATTTAGTTTAGATTTAGGCTGCTCAAATTGTGTGTATGTGTAAAGTTGGAATCGAGTAACTGCAGGAAATTACTATTCAATTTTTGCAAGGCTTGATCGATCGAAGCTCGTGCAGATTGTTTTTTAGCAAAATTTTCCAACTCAGCCCAAGCCCATATGACGTGTAGGGTTTTATATTTTGCCTTAAGTATAAAAGGAAAAACCCTAGCCACGTTTTAGAGGTTGTTGATATGTTGTGTGTGTGAATCTCTTGTGAGATCTAGAGATGTTTTCCTTCATATACACTTAGGATTATCAAGATCAAGATTGATGTCGAGAGCTTAGTGATCGCTTCAGTTACTGTTTAAGAACTTAAAGAAAAACACAAATGAGAGTACTTGTGGTTGCTGTGGATCATGGAAAGAAGTAGTCCATGGACTCGAAGTTATCACGTGATTGTGGTAGTAAGTTTTCTACTCAAGGTAGCAATAGGATGTTAGTAGTCTAAGTCGCTATTGTAAAAACTTCAATTTTTTCATAGTGGATCTATTTTACCTTGAGGATAGTTAGGTTAAATCCTCCCTAGATTTTTTACCAGTTTGGTTTTCCTAGGTTATCATATCATTGTGTTCTTTATTTTCCGCATTGTTTACTTGATATGATTTATTTGTGTTAACCTAGATTTGAATAATTTACCTAAAAAATCACTTGGTTAAATAACTAGGTTAATCAACTTGTGTTTAAAGGGGTCTAAAAATGTACAAAAATTAATTTCAATTAATTGCACGTGATCAACCTCACCCAATAAACGCATGCAGACTATGAAAACTTGATCTTGTGATATCTTTCAATCTAACAGTCTGATTTGGGAACCAGGCATATCGTTGCGATCGTTAGAATCTCAAGATCATTTTTATGATATGTGATGAATGATTTAATACATGAAATGTAATTATGATTTTTGGGCACTTAGAACTATCATTTCATCCATCTTCCAAGATTAAATTATGGGTGCAAAATTGAGTGTCTATTGATTATGTTTGACTATGTTTTAGGTTAACTATTTATGTTTAATTATTTACCATGTTTGTTTGAGTATTTTTGCTATATTTGGTTTATTTCATAATCTTTTCTTATGTTTATAATTTAATTGTTATCTTTTCCTTTTTTATATAATATGTTTGATTGTGTTTTATTTGTAATATTTATATTGTGATGTGATCTTTAACATGTTATGTGTTTTATTTTCCTTAAGTGCATGATGTATATTTAGGTTAAGGATTATGGCTCTCTTAATAAACTATTTGATTAAATATGGCCTAACAACACATAATGGAGGCCAACCCACAAGCTGGGTAGTCTTGGGTGCCTAATACCTTTCCAAACCGTACCCAAACTCCAGACCCATAATTTGGTATGTAGATTCATGTATGTAAGTGATTGGCCCAAAATGCCCAATATGGTTCCTAGACCTAATCTAGGTGGCAACTCCACTTTTCTCCACCACGGTCCACTCGGCCAAAGGCATACTCTCCTTTGCGCCCACAAGCCTTGGTCTTACCGTGGTCCTCAAATGAATGGACTCTATAATACTAGACCAATCTACACACAAGCACAAAATACTTCCAAACAACCAAAAAATGACAGAAGTAAAGTGCAAATAATAAAATGTTGGATAAAGCGTTAGTTCTATTATCTTATTGGGACAAACATTTGGTCATTACAAGAGAACAAAAGGAAATAGGTCACAAAGCCCACAAACCCCAACTTCCACAGACTTATGACTGGACTTTAAGTCCCATAAGACTTGTTAGATTGGGGATCTAGGATCAATATGTCCACAGCAAAAGGAGTGTGCTAGTTTACTCCATAAAACCCTCTATTTTCTACTTAGCAAGCTTCTCTACTTACTATTTTCACTCCTATCTAACTCTCTCTTTCTTCTCTTTTAAGTACTGTGATCACTTTCTCTTGTCTTGTCCCTTTCCTTAGGCTTCATGTGTGAGTGCAAACACCCTGTGAAGATCACATGGATAGTACATTTTGGCCAAATGGACCTGGCAGAGGGTGAAAAAATGAAGTAAACACTTAGATTAGGTCTAGGAACAATATATGTAGTGCCCTTCGTAGAAAGACTGATCTTACCAGAGCATGTGTCCAGAGTTTAGGTATGGAGATAGGAAGTTGTTAGGCCATCCGATCCATGGGTCAGCCTTCACTCATTGTGTTACACATCCTAATTCCATCAAAGGGTCCTCTAATAGGTTATTCTACACACACACACACACACACACACACACTAAGTTTATTATAACAAACATATAACACACAACCTAGCATTCAACTATCATGGCATAGCATCATCTCATCATTTCGTTACATCTAGGCATGACATATCTTACCATTCATCTAGCATTTCATGCTTTATATAACAAAAACTGCCAGCATCTCACAAGATAGCAAGGCATAACATTATCCAAGGGCAACAAGCATAAATGGTATCAACCAAACATGTCCATCAAAGCTATTGATACCGTATTTTGTCCAATCTAAATTGGCATGCCTGGCCCCAAGATTTTCAAAAAAAAAGAAAATCATTTTCTCACTAAGGGATTGTGGGAATATTTAGATCACTATGGTTCATCCCGTTTAAGCATCAAAGCGCTAAAAGTGTCATTTCAGATCAAAATGACAAAAAATGCTTTTGCTTAATTGATAGTTGGCCAAAGGTCAAAATTGGTCCAAAATTCACCAATATGAAAATTTTCATGTTTTTATATCAAATCAATTACTATTGTAGCTTTTTATCAACTTTAACTAAATTTGACATAGGGTTGACTTTTTAGCAACGACTAATGGTTGACTTTGATCCAACCACCTAATCGGGATAAAACCAACATTATTGCAAAGAGTATTGAATTCCCTTTAAAATGACTGCTCATGAATCAAAATTGAGGTATTGAATTCCCTTTAAAACAATAAGCATACATTAACATGATGATGATGGTGGTGAGAATGATTGATAACATGATGGGCATGATGAATGCAATGATAAAACAATTGGATGTATAATACATGTGATGGATTTAGTGATGTAATAATGTTATGCATGTGATGTTGAGTGTTTTTTTTTCTTATGTAATTAGGTTAACTCATTAGGGGATTTCTTAATAGAATTAGGTTATGGAACGCAATGAGTAGAGGTCAGCCCATAGGCTGATGTATTTGGTTGTCTAACACCTTCTTAAACTGTACCCTAACTTCAGATCTAGAATATAGTACCTAGGCCTCTGCAACAGCCCCAAGTTGGTTCCTAAACCAAAACCAAGTGACAGCTCCTAACCCTTCACCTCTTGGCCCACTTAGCTATGGCATACTCTTAAGGGCAACACTCATGCCTAGGGTGTAAGCCCACAAGTAAATCCTCAAGAGATTTTTGGACTCGGTCAGAATTTATCATGAACACGAGTTCATCATCCCTAAATGCATCCATATATTGAAGAGTTCAGAGATTCTAAAGAAGTAGAAGGTTTTCATTGTAAGTTCATCTACTGGTTGTGGAGTCTAGGTATAAAGGTTTTATACTAGATTGTAAAACTTCTCTTAATATAGTGGATAGGGAAGTTTTTCCCTAGTGGTTTTCTCCCTTGGATTGTTTTCCTTGAATTTTTCACTTTGTCACAATATCGGCATCCCATTGTGTTTATTTTGTTTAATTGATGACACCATATTTAATATGCCATATATGCTTCAATTGTTACACACTTAATTGGATAAATTTCCATAATTGGACTTAATTAAATTATTAATCCACTGCATAAATAGACAATTGGGGTCTAAAAAACCCAACACTTACCAACTAGGCAAGGCATTAGGCCTGGAAATCCAAGTACATTTGGAGTTTTGGAAATCGAGAATTTTTTAAGAAAGATGGCATTTTTGTTGGGTTAATGTTAGGGAATCAACAATTGCTTGCTCACTTCCAAGTGCAGGAGATCTTAGCAATATTATTCTTTGAGTACTAAGGTCGAACCACATGGAGTAGAGTAATTTCAAAGACAATGAAATCAAATAGCAAAATTTTAGTGAAGAAGAAAAGTAGTATTGCTTGGTAATTGTGAACAATAAAATAATGATTAGCCTAAATCAATAATGTAAACACCAGGGCATTGAGTTTCCCCATATCAATATGAAATTATTTGTGATCTAAAGAGAAGTATATTTCATTATTAATTTTTCTTAGACAATGAAAAACCTATGATTTGGTTGAATTGAGACAATCCAAAAATGCATGCTAATCAAGATTAACAATGTGACTTGAATAGTTTTCAAAAAAAATTCCATTCATTTTAAAACCTAATTTGTAATTGAAACTATGAGAAATCCATCTAAACTATAAGAAAAATATAATTGAAATTATTGAAATCATGGAAGAACTCATACATCAACAAAATTCTCATTGAACAATCAAATATATTGCTGTCTCAAAGTTTAGGAAGAATCACAATAAATTATCATATTGTATAGAAGAAACATAACCCCTAACCCTAGCTGAGGGCTTAGGTTGCCATGAGAGACTGAGAAAATAGAAGTTTGTGTCTCCAAAATTCCTTTTTCCACATCCCTCATTGAAACCCTAACTTAAAGAACACAAAGAATATAAAACTCTTGACTGTTATATTTTTGCCTAGGCTTTCAATAGCCACTTATGGGTTAATTTCGGCCTTCAAAAAGTGTGAATTTGGAAAAACTCAAAACTATAAAGTTGTAGTGGTTGAAGTTACTATTCTAGAAAATCCAACATTGAGTCAATTGGGATTTTGAGGAGAGAGTTAAACACAAAGTACTAATCAGTGCTCAAATATATTCTTTCCATTTTCATATTATGTTTTGATTTCTTTCTTTAATTTAAACCTTCCAAACATGGTAGACGCCCCCATGCACTTTAGTTGCACCTCCTTAGAAATTTAAGTATGATATTAATGGTCATTTGGCTCCCCTTTAATTCTAGTCTGACCACCATTCTCCCTTACTTGTCCCACACACTCTTGTTAGCTCATTTTTCACATGATTTCTTGAAAATAGAAAATTACACACAATAGATGTCATTTTATTCAATAAATTATGTAAATATAAATAATAGGGATTAATGGAAATCATAGCTTAATTATACAAATTTAGCATAGTAATAAGGAGATAACACCCAAATAGAAATATAATAACTATACATTTTTAAGGTGTTATCAACAATCAATGCAGAGATAGCATGTTGTGCAAGAAAACCAAACAATTCTATTCCCAATGTCTAAAATGAATGGAATGGTTTGTCAAGGTGTGCCAAATTTGGAGGAGATTGAATAGCCTTTGTAGCCATGAGGAACGACTTGAATTTTAGTGAATGGGGGATTTGATTTGAGGCGGCTTGAGGTTGTGAACTATGGTTAGAGAAGGCATAGGCAAGGGAATTGAAGGTTTGATTGGATAAGAGGATGGGTGTTTTGTGAAGATTAGTGAGAGAGAGATAGTTAGAAAATCTTCTTGGTGAACTTTTTGTTTCTTGGTTGCATGTTTGGTTGTTAAGAAAGTGATAGAAAATTGGAACAAATGGGATTTTCTTGATGTTTCTTGTAACGTAGGTTTGATTGAAGAAAGTAAAAGAAAAGAGAATCTTGAACTTGAATTTTCTTTTAATTCATTTTTTCCTTAAAATTGAGGAATAAATCTTTTTTCCACCTAATGATTCATTTTTCATACCAAAGTAGTTTTTTTAATTATTATTTTATTAGCCATATCATCTTTTAAGTGTGTCAACGTGTAATTTGTATGCCATGTTAGTTTCTTCCATTAATGAGATGACGACATTGACCAACATAACCAGTCAACCATTAAGGTAATTACATAAACACTTAAATATTTTTCCTTTTATATTTTTACCATTAGAATTTTTTTTTTCATAAAAGATAGGAATTCTACTCTATCATAATCTAAGTGTATATGTGTGTAAAGTTCCCTCCTAGAAACTTAAACCTCGACCATTACCCCCTACATCCCACAAGCACTTATACTTAGTGAGTGACCACCGCACTAAGGGTGCGCAGGTGGTCATTAGTATATGTATGTATGTGTGTGTAGAGTAATTGTTGATACCATATTTTGTCCGCCCTCGATTTTCGTGCCAGACCCTTAAAACCCTAAAAATTTCATTTTCTCTCCATGGGGTCACGAGAACATATATAATGGCATGGAGTAACCCATTCGAACACCTGAGCGCTCAAAGTGTCTTTTTCAGCCAAAATGCCTTTAGTCAACCCTGGGTTGACCAAAGGTCAAACAAGGTCAAAATCCTCAAAAAACAACATTTTTCATTATTTCATATTAAACCCGAGCTCCTCAAAGATTTTTAGCAATTTTGACCAAGTTTGACTTGGAGTTAACTCTTAGTGGGCCCCAAAAACCTAATTTTGATCCTACCATCAGAACGAGTTGAAACCAATTCCATTGCAAAAATAATCAAATTTTCATCCCAACGACTATTCATGGGTTGAAATTAGAGTTAAAACAGTTGAGATATTGAGAAAACCGTGAAAAGCGCATCAGCACATTTCCCGAGGTCATAAATTTTGATCCAACCGTTGGAATTTTAATTTCTTTAGCTTTTGAAAACTAGACATCTAGAGCTTTCCAGGAACACCAAGGTTGCTTCAATCTGAGTCCAGAAAGAACTCCAAATGCGCATCCGAATTCAAAAATAAAAATGTGCAACATGACGAATTTGCCGATGTCACGATGACATCAGCCTGGCGGTCCTTGTAGGGCCACCGGGCCGAGCCAGTGCACCTACAAGGTGTGCCATGCCTCAGAAAGGGTGCCAAGGGGTATAAATAGCCCCTAGCACCCTAGATTGGAACAGAACTAAAAAATTGGGTTTTTGAGAGCTGTTTGGGCCTTTTTTGGGGCATTTTTTCTCTCTTTTCTCATCATATTTCTCTCTCAAAAAGCACAAAAACATATCAAAATTTCTTGATTCCTTTCTCTTCTCCAAAAATACAAGGTAGTGTTCATACCCTCCATCTTTCTCTCCTTTGAATACCTTGGATTTGAGGTTTAAGGGGTATGGATGTAGCTTTTTAACTTCTATCCATACCCCTTTTTCTTTAAAGTTTCAAAAAGCCTTTTATCATTTCTTTTTGCTTGAATAACATGATTTATTACTTTCCTTAGCATGTTTCTTGCTTTATCTTGCTCCTAGCATGTTCTTAGCTTAGATCCATGTTCTTCTATACTTGTTTGTATGTTATTTGTCTTTATCTACATGTTTTATGCTTTATGCCATGCTTTCTATGCTTAAATCTATTTTTCGCATGTGTTGTTTGGCTAGATCCACATGTTTCTATGCTTGTTTACATGTCTATTTGTCTTTCTTACATGTTTTATGCTTTATGCCATGTTTTCCTATGTTTTGTTCCTCTTTTTGCTCTATGTTGATGTTAGGGTTACATGCTCACATGCTTGTATGATGTTGTTGGCTATGCCTTGCTTGGATCTATGTGTTTATGTGTTTATTTCCATGCTATATGTTTAGATCCTTGTCTTCGCATGCTTATATGCTTGGATCCATATTCTTCCATATTTATGTGCTAGGCTTCTACATGTTTGTGTGCATATTTCTATGCCTATATGTCTAGATCTATGTTTTCATATGCCTAGGTGCTTGGATCTATGTTCTTTACATGCTTTATGCCATCTTCCATGTGCTTGTGCGCTTTATGCCATGTTTGTGTGCCTAGACCTAGGCTATGTTTGTCATGCCATGTGTTATTGTAGCCCTTTTATCGCTTTGTCTTTCTCTCTTGTGTTTTGGCCTAATGGTTAGGACCCGATCTAGACCCTATGGTCTTTGTCATTGTCCATACACCAAGGCCCATATCAAAGGGTTTGGATCATTCCCATTTTGCATGTCTATGCTTGCTTGCTTCTATGCTTTATGCTTTTGCTAGCCTCTCTTATTTTATGATCTGTCACGCTTGACGCCCTTAGCGGGTTTATGGTTATGTGGTCACATCTGACGCCCATGAGGCCTTTTTTGGATGTAACCATTTGGGAGGCATCTCCGGATGCCAGGTTGCTCTATGCATACCCTTCCCTTTTTTGCTCTGTGCGATGATATGCTTGCCATGCTTGTTTGCTCCACCCGTTGGCTTTCAATGCATCTTTTACACGCTTGCTTACATATTCATGCATGAGTCTTGCTTGCTAGTGTATCGTCCATGCTTCAACACAATGAGGTTATGGACATTCGATCCAAACTTACATTTGTCCTCGTGGACACCATCTTTTTGTTTGCCTTTTTGCTCGTTTGTCTTCTTTCTTGTTTGCTTTCTTGCTTGTTTGCCTTCTTGCTTTCTTGTTTGTTTGTTTATCTTGTGGCTCGTCATGTTTTTTGCCATACGCTATGCTTGCCATGTCTATCATGCTTATCATGCTTTATGCCTCTTTCATACACTCCTTGCATCTTTTTCCTACTATTGCTTGTTTGCTAGTTTCTTGTCTTTTCCTTTGCATGTACACATATGGAGTGAGGACGCATGGAGCTAGGGCACGGTCTCCTAGGTGCAAGCAAAAAGGGCTAGGATGCAAGCATGCATATATAAGCCAAGCGACAATGTTTAGTAGATTTAGGGGTCTAGCCTCTCCCATTTGGTTTTGTACTCTTTTAAACCCCCTTCCTTTCTCCCTCATTTCTCTCTTAAATGGGTTGTATTAGGTATATCATGCCATGTACCATTCGTCCTCATCTCTTGAGTATGGTAACCCCTGTTTACTTTCTTGCACCTATATTTTAGGCCATGCTATAGGGATGTATGCATTTACTTTCCCGCTTTGTGACTTGCATTGTGCATGATGTATGTGTATATGTATATATGCCTGTTTGCCCCTTCCGGTGTGATTGTCATAGTCCGTGTCACCTAAGGCAAAGCGATGCTTAATTTCCGCCACGAAAGTAAGGTGACATGTCACTGGATTTTCACCGCAGAAATCTGGTACTTTGCCAAAATGCCTTAGGAAAGCATAAATTGGGACCACACCCATTCAAAAGCCAAAACCTCGAAACCCCATGCATGCTAAGCCCCGAAAGCCGACACCAAAATCATGTTTTTAATGCCAATCTCCGAAAATTAAGATTTTATCAAAACTAAGGACTACCCTTGGACAAGCGTTCTGGGGTGCCTAACACCTTCCCCACATGTAACCAAACTTCCGGACTTAAGAATCAAGATTTTTTTCCATCCACATTAGATTAGGAAAAATGTCATTTTTCTTAACCTATGATTGGTAAAAAAATCAACTAGAAACGGTTGACCAATCACACCTTAGAAAAACCCAATGATTGGTGGTGACTCCACTTATCTTTAGTAATCCCTTAAAATTTGGCTCAAATTCCTGCCACAACACCAAAGGTAGACCTACCTTCCTCCACCAAAAGAGAGAGCACTTGAAGCCCCACACGAACCACACCATACACTACACGTGCAACTATCGAGAGGGGCCTCGAACAGGCCTTGCGCGTGCGGGAGCGTCTCCACGATGGGTGGTCGAATGAAGGTTGGCAACGGTTTTCCGCCTCGATCGAGGCTGGGTGTCGATAGTAATGCTATAGGCACAAACTATTTTACAACATTTTTACAAAATGTTGATGTGGCCAATCTTTTATGAATAATGCTAAAGATACACACTATTTTACAACCAAAAAAAAAAAAAAAAATTATAAACTGCTGATGTGGTGAGTGAATCATTGGTAAATGAAAAAGTGATATTAATAGTGAGCTTAAATGAAAACCAATAAGAGATTAGCCACATCAACAATTTGTAAAAATGTTGTAAAATAATTTTTGTTTGTAGCATTACTCATCTTTTATTGGTTTTTATTTAGACCCACCATTAATATCACTTTTTCATTTAACAAAAATCATTCACCATATTAGCAATTTGTAAAAAAATTTGTAATATAGTTTGTATCTTAAGCATATATATATATATGTGTGTGTGTGTGTGTGTGTGTGTGTGTGTGTATATGGTTGGATTCAAGTTACACTCGGTATAATTCTAAAAAATGTTACACCACCCAATAACTTATTATAAAATTCATATTTTGAAAATCTCACCACTGAATTACATGTTCTATATG
Source organism: Quercus lobata (assembly GCF_001633185.2). Classification (NCBI taxonomy): domain Eukaryota; kingdom Viridiplantae; phylum Streptophyta; class Magnoliopsida; order Fagales; family Fagaceae; genus Quercus; species Quercus lobata. The sequence goes on along the minus strand of NC_044907.1, from coordinate 59,163,553 downwards.
TTCTTAACATTCATGCCAAATTTCATATAAATTGGATGCTATTTACCATTCGATCCATAAACTCATCTTTTATGCATTACAAAAACTTGAATTTAAACAATTGATTGATAACATGGCTATTAATCTTTGATCATATTGAAACTTTGTAAGTATAGAGAATAGATGAAGATAATGTAATCTAATAGTAGATTTGTCAAAATTCACATTCAATTAAAACATATTGATTGGTGTAACATTCCTTAAAATTACACTAAGAGTGTAACTTGAACCCAACTCATATATATATATATATATATATATATGTGTGTGTGTGTGTGTGTTTTTTCTTTTGAAAATCAAGAAAGATTTTATTGAAACAAAAACTATACAAACTACATTTAATTTCCAACTAAACTTGCTCAGCTATAACTTCGTCAAAGAAAACTTAGGGGCAGAGCTAAAACATTAGAACGTATATTTGTCAATGAAAAGCTTATGATGTTGATTGATTATGTGAGCCAGCAACTTGGACCAGGACTAATTCGAGAAACTTTAGGAAACTTCGAAGGAGGTAAGTCCTAAAATATCTTATGGTAGGGTTTTTTTTTTCTTTTTTTTTTTCTTTTTTCCTCATATATCTTATGGTAGGTGGTATAAATATAATACAAAATTACAAATATCTTATCTTTGAATACAAATATCTTGTTTGTCAAATAATTTTGAAAGGGTCCTTAGGCCACTTTTTATTATTATTATTATTATAGGCTTAGGCCACCATTTTGGATCGTTTATTATTATTTTGATTATTACTGTTATTTGATGTCTTTTTTTTTTTTTACTCTGCAAAATACTCTTAACAAGACTTTAATATTAGTCCTAACCATAAATAAGAAATGTTTACAAATAAGTTTTTTTTTTTAAAAAGTTTAAAAAGCAAGAAAAATTCCCTAAAATGAGGTTTTCCTAAAAAATAGCACATTATTTCTATTTTAGGAGTGTAACTGCTTAAATTTAATAGTAGTTTTCTTAAAATCCACAACTTAAATAATTTTTTATCTACCTGTAACAGCCAATAATAACCTATCACTTAGTATTTGTTGTGAAAATGTTGTGAACATAGCATTTCTCTAAAGCTAATAGTAGGTTTTTGATTTATTAGTTATTAATCTATACTATATATAAGAGGATTCTCCTCTTTCAACTAGACTTTTATGTGATTCAAAAATACCTTCATTAATGAAATTTCATTTAGAAATAGAGTCATAAATGTCAAATAACAAGTTTTATTTTGAATTAAAAAAGAGAACTCCTAAAATTTAGAATTTTTTTCCCTTCACATTAAAAAAAAAAATATATATATATATATATATATATATACATATATATATATATATAGTTACTGCTTATCTCTAAAGTTTATCCTTTTTAGTTGTTTGAAAAATAAAAATAAAAAATATATTTCTAAATTATAATAAATGCAAATTATTAATCTTTACTCAAAAAAATAGAAAAGCCTCTGAGTATACGCATACTTAGAAGCTAGTTTTATATATTATTATTGAGTAGTTATCTTTTTCAATTGTTTTATATTTATATTTGCAAATTTCACTAAATGATTATTATTTTCTACAATTTTATTCTCTAGAGAGAGAGAGAGAGAGAGAGAGAGAGAGAAAGGGGGGGGGGGGGGGGGGGAGGGAGAGGTTCTAAATATGCATGTAACATGCGTGAGGTGACTAGTTATTAATATAATCTTTATATTTTAGGTTGATGTATTTTGTGTGTTCGACAAGCCTACAGGTAGGCTCGACATATTTTAGCTTCTAGATTTTTAGCAGTAGTTATTATCATCATCATCATTGGTGCATATTTTGCCAAAAACATTGTAACTTAGTTATTTAGTTGGTTTCTTTCTTAAGAAAAATCAATATTGTAAGTTGAAACAATTGAATTATTAGAAGAAAAAAAATTGTGTGTATGTCACCATCATCATCATCATCATTATTATTATTGTTATTATTATTATTATTATTATTATTAGCTTCCTCTCTCACTCAAAAACAGTTAAATAATAAGTGTTATTTGGAAAAATAAGTAATGATATTTTATTAAAAGTTGACATAGTGTAATATGTATATATTAAGAGGAGGAAGGATTTGAATCCTAAAGAATATATTTTAAAACTTAGAATTTTTCTTAATGTAATAAACTTTGAAATTCAACTTTAATTTAAAGTTGTTCATTGAGTTTTATTTTGAAAAATACATTTTTTATTATTATTATAGCAATTCTTTAGTCATATTAAAAGTTGGAATAGTGTACTAAAATAATATTATTGCTTAAACTTGGAATTTCAACTTTAATTTAAATGTTCTTATTTTTTTGCTGTTTCAATTTAGAGGATCCTTAAAGCTTTTTAAAGAAAATTTCAAAAGTTTAACAAATTTTACTAAAAACTTTAAGTTTGTCTCCACTTGTTGTTGCATTACGAGACAGACCCTAAGGGTGTGTTTGGTTGGGGTGAAAATAAGGAGGATGGAAAATAGAGAGAGAAAAATAAGATAGAAAATGTTGTTTTTCCCTGTTTGGTTGAGAAAAGAAAATAGGAAAGACAGAAAACAGGAGAGAAAGTTTTCCCTCCCAGACCCTCTTTTTTTATCCTCCCAAATTGGGAGGAAAATAGGGAGGGAAAAGTGGTGTGAAATGCATTTTACACAAATACCCACTCACCTACCCCTCACTTTTTATTCATAACCTGATGACCACGTTACTGACCATGTTGAATGGTTACAAAATCTTTTGCCCACAAAAGATTGCTGACCACGCTTTTTGCTAACCACATTTTTGTGGGCTGAATGTAGTGTAAATTTGTTGACTACATTTTTGCTGGTTACAAAATCTTTTGCCCAATTAAATTTATATGTACACTATTATAATTTTTACATTATAATAATATAAATTTATATGTATGATGTGGTAAATTTTATATTATTTAATGAGTACAAATAAATCTATTTCTTACATATTATGTAACAAGGGTGTGGGTACCTAAGGCATGCTTAGGCATGCTTACAACGTCCTAGGCATGCTTGGCAATGTCCCTGGCCGACCTCGGCATGTCTTGCAACGTCCTAGGCGTCCCACATCGAATAGAAATCCCCCCACTTTCTACCTTATAAGCTTTGAAGCGAAGGAGTAGTGTAGGACGCCTAGGACGTTGCAAGACATGCCGAGGTCGGCTAGGGATATTGCCAAGCATGCCTAGGACAGGCATGTCGAGGACGTTGCAAGGCATGCCGAGGTCGGCCAAGGACGTTGCCAAGCATGCCTAGGACGTTGTAAGCATGCCTAAGGTACTCACAAATGGTATAATAGTCAATTTATATAAATTATATTTTCCATCCATCCATTTTTCTCTCGAACCAAACAAATGAGCTTTTCATCCTCCCACTTTTCCACCACTCCAACCACACACGAGAGGAAAAACCAAATATTTTCTATTCTCCCACTTTTTAACTCTTTCAACCAAATGGACCCTAAGTATATTGCTGGATGCATTAACCAAAAAAAAAAAAAGAGTATATTAATTGCTGGATGCTAAATTCCTTTTTTTTATGCTCGAAAGTATTCTTGTCAATGAGATGCTTGGGACGTTGTCTGATGATAAACTTTACCCTTATCTCCTTAAGAAAGCAATGTCAATTGTGGACGACGAATAACGTGTCGTGGAAACTTCAAGAAACTTCGATGGAGATATCTTAATGCTAGTCGGCAGAATAAAATTCTAGTAATACACACCTTAAAGGCTTAGCCTGTTAGCCACCATTTTGGACCAATGCTTAGGAGACTTTTTAAATGTGACTAATAATAAGTAACTTGAATGAGTACGGCCTCTTCATGTAGGAAAAATATATTATAATATATTGGGTAAGAAAGCAGAGCTCCGGGGTTAATAATAGACTGATGGACTCGTGGGAGCCTCTCACATGCACGTCATGTGCTTAAACCGCGTGCTGGTCTCACCCTCGCACTCACAGGTTGGTGTGATGCGACTTCGTCATTATTAACGTGAGTAATGGGGTGGTGGGGTCTCTCACCCACTCCCTTTCTCTTCTAACAAAACAATATTTTCTAGTTTTCTTAAGCATTACCCTGTGGAAAAACAAAAAATTAATAATAATAATAATAATAATACAGCTTTTTTTTTTTTGGGGGGGGCGGATTTTCCAAGAATAGTATATCTTGGACTTGCCAAGCATGGAATTGGTGGATAATCTCTGATATGCCAATAACCAATAGGAACATCAAAACTTTCGAGCCAAATTGTGACCAGCCTTTAAAAATTAAAATTTTGACTAAAGTATATTTTTGTTATTTGAAATTTGAGGATTGTTTTTATTTTGATTGTTTAAGTTTTAAATTTTTTTTTAATTTCACATTTCATTTTTGATTCATTTTTTTATGTTTTGGCCCTTGATGTCTCCAAATTTTTATTTTAACTTTCATATTAAGTGTGTGTTTGACAACCAATTAAAAGAAAACTTTTTACTTAAATTATCCATTACTTATGAGTTCTACACTGACACTAGTAACTAGTAACTAGTAAGCCTTTCATAATGATGAAAATTTTAAAAGGAAAAAGGTGAATATAAAAACAAAATCAAATATAAAGAATCCAAATAACAATTTTGAAATATAGAGAACTAAAATGAAAACAATCATAAATTTTAAGGGGCCAAAAGTGTACATTCATAACTTCTTATTGAAAATAACATTTAATACGCTACCTTGTAAATAAAAAGTTACCCATTTTAAAATTACCCTCCAGAATTTAAAATTCAAATAACAAAATTAATGGGGTATGAGAATGTATGCATTGATCTTTAAAATTTCCCAAGTGATGAAAGTGACCAATTATAAACCTTACAAATAAGGGAAAGGGAAACTTTGTTAAGTATGAGAATTTATCAATTGATTTTTCCAAAAGAGTAAATTTAGTAAGTTCATGGTGGAAAACTCCATTCTCCAATAATATTTAGTCACATTACCAATTTTCTCACGTCAAGATACTTTCACTCGTATACAAAATGTAAAAAATAACATTTAATACACTGCCTTTTAAATAAAAAGTTGCCCATTTTAAAATTACCCTCTAGAATTTAAAATTCAAATAATAAAATTAATGGGGTATGAGAATGTATGTATTGATTTTTAAAATTACCCAAGTGACGAAAGTGACCAATTATAAACCTTACAAAAAAGGGAAAGGAAAACTTTGTTAAGTGTGAGAATTTATCAATTGATTTTTCCAAAAGAATAAATTTAGTAAGTTCACAGAGGAAAACTCCATTCTCCGATAGTATTTAGTCATGATGATGCCAAAATCGTCAGTTGGGTCACTCGTCCAATCCGGAGCTTTTGACAATCTTGTAGTACCTGCAAAATAAAGGAGGGACTGATCGAAGAGACCACCAGGTTGTGCCTGGTGGGGGAGCCTCCGATGCTTAAGTTATAATTAGCCCATATATTTCGTATGTAGATAGCATTTTGTAATAGTTTTTTGACATACCTTAGCAAATGGACAGATTGTCCTTTTTATAGGTGACTTAGGTAGCTGTTGGACATAAATAAGGGTGATTATTACCTTAAGTGTAACGTTCTTTGTCTTAATGAGAGAGTTTAAGGACTTTGATAGTTGATATTGAATGTGTTGGGTGGTTACTCATCTATCTTTGATGGCCTACTAATGACGCAATGGCCGTCCATTAAGATGGATGACCTTAATAATTTTTATGGACTCATCAAGTCACATTACCAATTTTCTCACATCAAGATACTTTCACCCATATACGAAATGTAAAAAATAACATTTAATACACTACCTTTTAAATTCAACATTACAAACAATATTTTTTTGAGAGATGCTACGTCTACAACATTTTTATAATATTTTTACAATAAATCACAGGTAGTTAGTTGTTATTGATTCAAATTTGAAACTAACACTAAGATTACTTTTTTGCCCCAACAATAACAACCAGTGACAACCTGCCACTTAGGATTTGTTGTAAAAATATTGTAGACATATCATTTCTCTATTTTTTTTCTTCTCTCCTATTTTGGAAATGGGCTTCTCTTTCCTATTTTAGCAAAGGGATTGCCAAAATAAAAAAAATTTATTCTCTCCCATCTCTCTTACTTCAGCACTTGTATTGCTATAATCCAAATTTTTTTCTCTCCCCTAGTCTCACCAATTTTGGTAATACCACATTACACACTATTTTTTGTTCTACTCTCTCCTATTTTGGCAATGGGCTTCTCTTTCCTATTTCAGTAATGAGATTGCCAAAATACAAAAATTTTACTCTCTCTCATCTCTCCTACTTCAACACTTGTATTGCTATAGTTCGAATTTTTTTTTCTCTCCCCTAGTCTCACCAATTTCGGTAATACCACATTACACACTATTTTTTTTTCTACTCTCTCCTATTTTGGCAATGGGATTGCCAAAATACAATTTTTTTTTTCACTCCCCTCTCTGCTATTTTGGCAATAGTATTGCCACAATACAAATTTTTCTCTCTACTCTTTTCAGTGAACTGATGGGCAGCTTTGCAATTAGTCAGTTGGGCAATCAATCAAGGGAATAAAATTTGAGCCTCAACAATTTTGGCAATACCATTGCTGAAATTGCTCTTTCTCTCCCCTCCCCTTGTCACATCATTTCTCTCTCCTCTCTCCTACTTTTTCTCATAAATTTCGACAACACCATTGACAAAATTCGTCTCAATCCTCACGCAGCTAAATAACTTTGAATAGTGCACATATTACAAATAAACTCAACTTTAACCATATTTAGCCAAAAGACTTCGATTCAAAGAGAGGATTTCATGAACATGAGGAAGAGTATACAACAAAGAAAGTATGCGACTATCATTGGTCTTTGTGGGCTTAGGCACTATGGCAGACTGTTTTATGAATGGGTTTAATCTCCATCTCAAATCATAAATAGTAGAAAACAAAGAAAGTGTTTTTGAAAAAAAAAAGTTTTACACCAAAATAGACAATACTTTAATCTCAACATATTCACATCATCACAAATTGGTATTATAATTCTTCACAAGGGCCAAGGAATGTCCCTTTGGTGACAGACTAGGACATGTCCTAAACCTAGAAATTTCATATTTCATCCATCACATTATCGTTCATTAGTTTTTGGACAATAGTTTGACAAAACTGAGATACCATTTCTTTAATAAATAAATTAAAAATGTTGGAAGTAGTATATTTAGCCCAAGAGAGCTTTAATTGTTCACTTATAATATTGGAATTATGATTTGGAAAGTATTAGACTTTTATTTTTTTACTAGTATTAAGAAAAAATTTTGAAATATTTGGATTCAAGTGCAACCATATACTAAATGGTTACTTAGAAAGATATGAAATTCTAGACAATCCAAATATATATATATATATATATATATATATATTTTACCAAATTGCAACCAGATTTACATATAATTAATTCTTACAAAATAAATAATTGACTCCAAAAATGTGGAAAGTTTCTTTGGACAAAATTTCACTACAAATTTAGTTGTAACTACTTTTCTCTAATAAAAAAATTAAAAAAAAAAACCCTAGGTTGTAGTCGATGACTATAACTTCAATTAAAAAAAAATTAACATGGCTACATATTTTGAAAATATAGCAATTAAATTGCATATTCTTTATGTTCTTACCACATATGTCAAATTTCATGCCAATCAGATGCAATTTATTATTCAATCCACAAACTTATTTTTTATGCATAATTTTAGACTACAAAACTTAAAGGTTGTGTTTGGATGGCAACATTTGGATTTGGATTGGGATTTGAAATCCATTGATTTAAAATGTCTTTATTTGAAATCCCTTAATTTTAAAATTCCTTGTTTGGGTCTTTTTAAATAATGAAGGATTTGAAATTCATCATTTGAAATTTCATTGTTCGGATACCTAAATTTGGATATGGATTTAAGATCAATAAAATATATATTTTTTAATTATTATTTTTCTTAAGGACAAAGTTTAATTACAAAATTAGTTGTAGTCTAAGGTTACAACTTCCTTTAAAAAGCATTAACACATATTTTGAAAATTTAATCGTTGAATTGCTGTTCTTTACGCTCTTAATACACATATCAAATTTTATGCTAATCGGATATTATTTATTATATGATCTATAAACTTATATTTTATGCATAATTTTAAAATACAAAAACTTGCAATTTAAACAATTTATAGATGACATAGCTATTGATGTTTAATTTTCTAGAAATATTGCAAACATGAAGAATATAAGAAGAAAATGTAATCCAATGGTAAATTTATCAAAATTCATCTCTAATAAAAAGATATTGAGTAAGATTGTAACCTTAGGCTGTAACCAATTTTGTAGTTAAATTTTATCATTTTCTTAATCTTTCTACATTTTAATTTTAGTAACATTTTTAATCAATGCGTAAATGCACTTTTAGTCCCTACATTTTAGCTTTTTTCCATTTTAGTCCCTACATTTTAATTTTATCACTTTTAGTCCCTAAATCAATTAATGCGTTCTGTTTTGGTCCTTTCTGTCAGTCAACAGACAGAAATATCTGAGGTGGCTGACGAAGGACTTAAATATTATTAAAAATCCACATCACCCATGACACATCAGCATATAAATTTAAAAAATTAATTTATTAATTTTAACTAAATAAAAAAAATAAAAACAAAATTAAAAACCAAAATTCACAAGAATTAAGATCTAAAAGTTTCTTGAACAAGAACACCAAAAACACCAACCCAAATCTAAAAGTTTCTCTTATTGTTTTCTCGGTAGCCAAACAGTCAAATATCAAAAAGTACTTAACAAAAGAAATGGCAGTGTGTAACCTAGATCTCTTCTTTATTTTCTTCTTTTTCCCCAGATATTTCTCAGTTTCTCCGCCTCCCATTCTTTTCATTATTTTTTCTTTTCATCATTATTTTTTCTTTTTATTATTTTGTTGGAAGATCATGCATTTGTTATGTTCTTTGTGTTCTTCCCATAACTGTTCATGTTTTTCCTCACTTCCCCAAAATGGTTCATGCTCTTCCTTAAATAACTCGTTGCCCAAGAAATTATAAAAATCAATATTTTTGTTTCTCTTCTTGCATTTTCTTAGCAACCAAACATGTAAAACACACAGCAATCTTCAAATGATACCAAAACCCAACAATCACAAAAATACCAAAACACTAAAACATCTCTACCGGACCCAACCAACCAAACACCAAACATCAAAACTCAACCAAACAAAACAATAGACCAAGAAAATCTACCACCGATCCACCACCTTCAAACCCCACCAATGGCCAAAAAATCCAAATCTACCCACCACTTGTGAGCCCAGCTGACCACCGCCACCCAGATCTAAAAAATTTCCTTTCACAAACCCATATTATCCCTTTTCAAATTTATCAAAAATCCAAAAGAAATACAGCAGACTCAATCCAGATAAAGAGAGAGTGAGATGAGAAAGTGAGGAGGGAGAGGGGTTTCAGATCTACCTAGAAACCCACATGATGGTGCCAGTGTCAGCGTCTTGCCACTTCACCACGCTCCTCAACCTCACCCTCACACTCACGCCCACCCTCACTACCAGCACCAAGAAATGATTCTCAGCGATAGTAGTGGTGGCGACGACAAAGTTGAAGTCGAAGTCAAGGTGGGTTTTTAAGGCATGAGATTTGGATCTGGTACTTGTATGATCTGAATTTAAATCAAATAGGAGAGAGGGATCGGGTGGTGATGGACTTGTCTTCTTGAGCTCCACTGGCGTAGATGCGACCATTAAAAGATCGGATGGTAGAGAAAAGAAGGTGGGACCCTTTGGATGGCTTGGCAAGGACGAAGATGACATGAGAGTTGAAAAGGACAGAAGGGAGGGAAGGGTTGGAACTTGGAGCCAAGCCAGGAGAGGAGGAGAATGGGTTTGTTTTTCTTTGGAGTGAAATGGAGAGTTTGTGTTTGGAGGTTGAGGGAGTGAGCTTGGGATTTGAGGAAGGAAATGGCAAAGGTGTAGTCTGGGTTTGGGTGGGCTGTGTAATTGTGTTGATTTGATGGCAACATTGACTGTTGAGAGTAAATAGAGGAAGTTTGAGAGTAAATGATTTATGTTTGTTATTGTATTTTTTGTGTTTGTGATCTTGTGTTAATGTTTAAATTTGAGTTTGTGTTTTTTGTGTTTGGCTCTGGGTTTGTGCTTTATGTTCTTGTGTTGATGTTTAAATCTGTGATTGTATTCTTGTTCAAAATGAATTAGACCTAAATTGATGTATTTTATTGTTTTTAATTTTGTTAAAATTGATTTTTAAATTTTTTTATATTTAGAAGCTAACATGTATTTTTTTTAAATGCTAATTAAAATTTTTTATTTGGCCACGTCAGCATTTAATGTGCCAGCAATGTACTTAGTTTGCCACCTAAGCAACTTCCGTTAGTGGGCTAACGGAAATGACCAAATAGAATGCGTTAATTGATTTAGGGACTAAAAGTGGTAAAATTAAAATGTAGGGGCTAAAATGGAAAAAAACCAAAATGTAGGGACTAAAAGTGCATTTACGCCTTTAATCAATACATAAGGTAATATTGATAATCCAATTGACAAGATGTATCTTTAGTCATAGCCAACTAAACATATAGTAATAAATGTCTTGCCAACTATTGACAACTAAAATGTTTTTCAAATAACACGACGATGTCGAGATTGATATTCCTTAAACATTTCCTTTGCCAAAGCATCTCGAAAAGCCGCCCACTCATTAGTAATTAGTGACTAACAAATGTGATGTTTTCTTCTAATATCTCATTTTCATTTAGTGAAACATCTTCTAACTTAAGATCCACAACTCTCAACAACTTATCCTCATTCATTTCATCCCGTATAAAGTTATGAAGAATGCAACACATATTAATAATCCTAACTTGAGTCTTCACTTTATAAAAACTAGTTGTGCATAATATTGCCCACCTTTTCTTCAATAACCCAAAAGCCAGTTCAATTGTATTTCTAGGAGATGAGTGTCGAAGATTAATTAGCTCTTTATAATCTGTTGGTGTATTTCCTCTCCACAAATTTAGATGATATCGAGTTCCTCTATAAGGAGCTAAAAACCCTGGACAATTTGTGTACCCAAAATCCACAAGATAATACCTACTTGATGGTAGTTCTAGGCAATGACGCCGACTCAAAGCATCACGCAACACTCGAGAATCCAATGTGAATCCCTCCCAACCAGGTAATCCCTCCTAAAATATTTGTACTGAGTCCACCTTTCCTATTACGATATCTACCTTGATCTTCTATGGGAAAAGTTAATGGGACATGTGTACCATCAAGGGGTCCAAGTGCTCTGTTGAACCACTTCCATCTATAATCTCCTTCGTGAAGAGCTGCATGATCTTTTTTGATATACTTCTTGCCTACTTTATGTACAGCTTTCAACACAAAATGAAATTGTCTACTTAATAGTTTCCCCCAAATGAGCAAAATAGTTTTAATTGTTCTATTCTTGAGGTTGTGAACAAGAATATGTAAAAACAATGCTACAACTTCCCCAACTATAACATTTCTTGTGACAAACAACCAATCCACCCTCATCACACAAAATGTTACATAACTTGTTTTAAACTCATGTGTGTTTATACGTAATTCTGACATGCATTTAGATTCCTAAGCTAGAGATCTCATCCAAAGTCTCCTCTGATAAATGCCCTTTTCAATTTCACTTCTTAATGGCTCTCTCATAATGTACTTCATTCGAGAGTATATTCCCACAAGCATAACAAAATACTCCCCTAGCAAAGGCAAAAATCACATTGCCTCTTCCTCATATACTTCCATCTCCTCTCAACTACATTTTCGTTGAATGGACATATTTCTTCCATCAATGGTCATTTTTTACTTTATTTATTTTTTAAATACAAACAATAAGAATCTATAAATAATAAAAAAAAAGGTGATGAAAGAAAATACATGAAATCACACCAAAAAGCATATTTTATATGAAAGTTGTAAAGAGAAAGAGACATAATAATTTCCAATTATATGTGAAAGTTCTTAGAAGAAAGAAATGTATTAGTATCTGATATTGCTCCGAATCAGTAAGGTGGATGGCCTGGCTTCGGTGGGCTATCGAAACGGTTGATGGCCTGCAAGGAAGGAAACGCAATCAAAGAGGAGACCGGAGAAGACCGGTCGAACCCCCTCCGATGGAGAAGTTAGTTTCGTAGAGAAGGAAGTTCCAAGTATTTTGGAAAATTGTCTAAGTGAAAATCTCACCTCTGTCGGGTTCAGACCGGTCCCTTATATAGGGAGCCTGGGACGGTTACTTGTCCAATAACCATCCCAGGATTTGTGGAAACCAACAACTCCGGAGTTAACTACCTCAACGGATATAAAATTGTAACCGCTAATGGAAGTTAACTTATTCGAAGGGTTTGTTGAGATAGTTATGGGTTTAGTCGAAAGTCTAAGTGTTGAGCTTCCGTCCGTCTAGCGTAGGACAGTTCAGTTCGTCCAAGGATATCTAACGATTGTTCATGGACGAACCTAATGGACGATCATGTCTTTCATGGAGGACAGTTTATGGAGTGGTGCTATTATTCATGGACGCTTCTTCTTCTTCTGGATAAACTCTGGGATCAACCTGCGTTGTAGGCTCTGGACGAGCCTTTTGGATGAGCTGGAGATGGATTATTTTCCGCTTCTCTATCAGTTGCCCCTTTGTTCAAAGGGTCGTCCAGGACATTGTCGTGATTTCAACAAAATTTCGCTTTTTCGTACGCCACGTGTCACGAAACTGTTGGTTGGCCAGTCGCGTCGATCTCATTTCCCAAAGGGATCGCCACGTGTCAATCTCTGAGTGGTGAGTGTCGTTTCGTTGACCCTGTTGCTGGGGCCTATAAATAGTGCATTCTCTTTCATACCCCTCACTTTTTTCCTCATTCTCTCTTCTGCCAGCTCGTCCAAGATTTTCGTCTAGCTCTCGTCCTAGTTTCATCAGGTATTTCCTCTTTCTTTTTTTCTTTTTAGGCTCTCATTTTAAGTCCTCTACATTTCAACCATGCCTTCATCTTCTAGTCTAGAGAGAGAGATAGACGACTACCAGGACGGTTCTTCTGAGAGTGACGGTAGTGTAGATAGTTCGTCCTGTAGTGACTCCTTAGACGAGCATTACTCGTCTGGGGTTCCTGGCATTCCCTTAGAGGAATTTCAGGAACAACGTCGTAGGGCGGCTTCTGGATCTGGGGCTAGTTCGTCCAGACAGCCATCAAGTCCTCCTCAAGACGAGGAAGAGGACGAAGATGTAATTTATAGTTGTGCCCCAGAGGTAGCATCCACCTTAGACGGTGCTAAGTTAAAAACTCTTGTAGATAGATACCAAATCCCTAAAGAGCTTAACCCTCGTCTACCCCAGCCTGGAGAATGGTGTTGTTCCCCTTCCTCTGGCTTAGGGGTATACGCTTCTTACCTATTAGCCGGCCTTAGGTTTCCCTTAAATTCTTTCTACAGAGACCTCTTCCAAAGGTTGGGTATTGGGCCAAACCAGCTCAACCCCAATGGTTGGAGGACGATAGTTGCCATGCAAGTATTATGGCGTAAGGCATTGGAAGGGAACCGTCCAATTACAGTGGACAAGTTCCTTTACTGTTATAAGCCCTCAGAGATCAAAAAATCTGCTGGGTTCTACCAGTTCTCGTCCAGAGGTTCATATTACAGTTTAATAACGGGCCGTAGTTCGTCTGACCGACTTTGGAAAAAAGAATTTTTTATTATTTCTGGAAACTGGGCTGGGGACCCAGCTGATGTGGGTATTCCCCTCTTCCCTCCTTTTACCAGCCCTCTAGGTCATCTTCGTCCTGAGGGTATGTTTTTCTTTCCATTTTATCTTGTTTGTCCTTCAAAAATTTTTATCTGTCACTCGTCTAACCCTTTATCTTGGTGATGCAGCTGTCGTTCGTCCACGTTTGGATAAGTTTTTCTTGGATCAGATGGAAGTGGTTCGCACTTTTCCAGGAAGGACTTTCCACGAAGGACTTTCCACGACTTGGTTACTTTTACTCGTCTAGCAACTTGGGGACTCGGTCCAACTCCTACTGCTGAGAACTTAAGTCACGAGGAGCTCACTCGTCGAAGTAAGTGATCGTCCACTGTTTCAGCTCTCCTTTTCCCCCTTTTTATTTTTTTTTATATATTAAATTTCCTCATCATAGGAATAAGCACGATGAGGGAAAACAAAGAGAAAACAGTGGCTAGCGGGGACGAGGATGTTGCTGCCCCTACTGCTAAAGTGGCTTCCGTCCAGGTTGGGAAGAGGAAGTCTAAATCAATCTCGAGTACTGTGGATCTGGACGACCTCCCCAGTCGTCGTGGCCACAAAAAACAAAAGCCAAGGACTTCTCTTCCAAAGGTTCCCAAGTTCGTGCCACCAACAGTGAACTTGGACGAGCCTGTGGTGGACGTGGAGCCCGTCCAAACGGTTCATCCTGTTCCGTCTGATCCTCCCCCTGCTCCCAAAACTTCTCATAAGCCTGACTCGTTTGAGTCCTCTGATCGTCCCTCTAATTTGGTTCTGGACGAGGGTTATGCATGGAGGATGTTCAAAGGGATCGTCACTGATCATGAGGTTAACGAATGTTACAACATGTCAGTGAAGGAGTTTGAGCGTTCTGGCATCCATGACCTTTTCAAGGTAAGTTTCTTCCTCGTCCTTGTGTGTAGACATTTAATTTTAAATGAAATGTCTAACTCCTTTTCGTCCAAATGCAGGCTATGTCAAAGTTTTATACAGCGACCTGCCAGGCCAAGGAGCTTGCTTTAGAGGCCAAGACAGCCAAGGATAAGGCTAAGGAGCTGGACCATGAGGTTTTGCTCAAGAAAGGGGAGGTCATTAGGTTGACAGAGGATTTTAATCGTCTGCTGGGAAGTGAGACGAAGTTGAAGAATGAAGTGGAGGAGCTCAAAGCTGACAACTTAGAGAAGGATACCCGCATCGTCCATCTCGAGGGACAGGTTTCAGAGCTTACCTCGTCCTTGGAGAAGGCACGTGAGGAAGCAATTGCTGCCTTTAAGAAGTCTGACGAGTATAAGAATCGTCTAGACAGTCATTATGCAGCTGGGTATGAAGACTTCCGTGCTGATGCCAAAGAGGCGTATCCTGATTTGGACTTCAACTCGTTCAAGCTTCCTCTTGCTACAGAGAGTTCCGTGTTGCAGACGAGTTCCGAGGACGTCAACATCATGGACGATGCTAACACTGAAGTCATTCAGGACGATCCCAAGACGAGCTTGCCCAAGTGAAATCTATTTCCTTAGAAAATTTACTTTTATTTGCCTTTTCATAGAAGTGCCTGTTGTTTTGGGCTTTTTACTTCTTTTTCTTTTTTAAAGTTCATGCAAGTACAATCATCTCGTCCAGGATTATGGACGAGTTTTATATACATTTTCATATTCAAAACTGAAGGGGTTTTTGGACGTTGGTCGTCCACCCTTTGAATTTCATGAAAGAAATGAATACTTCTATTTTTACTTCCATTGTGTTTGAATATACACGTTTCCTGCTTTATGTATGAAATTTTTATTTTCATATCATCAGTGTGGTTCGTCCATCTAGGAATTCAGTTCACCTCGTCTTGGGCATGTGGGTGAATTTTATTACATCACCAAGATAAAGTAAATTGATTCCTTTTGGCTAGATTTTTCATTATTCCAAAATTATGGACGATCATTTTTGTCGTCCTTGATGATTAGACTTTTTAGCGTTTTCTCGTCCAATGTAATGGATTGTTAAGCTAGTTTTGAAGTCTTTGCTTGTCCGTGTCTCGGACAAACACTTTTGGGAATTCACCTCGTCTTGAGGTCTAGACGAGTATGCCATTTTCATCTCGTCCCATGTTCTGGACGGATGAAACTTCGCTTTATTTTTAGCTTGGGTTTCATCTCGTCCTATGTTCTGGACGGATGGACCTTAGTTTCATTTTCAGGTTAGGTTTCATCTCGTCCTATGTTCTGGACGGATGGACCTTAGCTTAATTTTCAGTTTAGGTTTCATCTCGTCCAGGATTATGGACGGATGTACCTTTTCATCTTTCCTTTGGAGGAAGGCTTATGGACGATATATCCTTGCGTCCAAGGATTTCATTCGTCCATGCTTGCTTTCTTTTTGCGGATCAATCTGAATGAACATTTAAGGATTCCAATAATATACTTGAAAACAATATATATATATATATATATATTTGAAAATCCAAACTTATGTAAACATTTGTCCACAGGCATGGCACATGCTCATGAGCTAGTGCCTTATTGAATTAAAAATACAAACCAACTCATCCATGAATAGCACAAAAGTGAAAACACTAATGTACTTTCTAGGGGATTATTAAAATACTTAAAAACACTTGATAGTAGTAAACACTTCTGCTCGTCCGGATATCTCGTCCAAGGACACTGGTGAAGAGTCAGCACTTATTGATGGTACTTCCTGAGGTGCTCAACATTCCAAGGGTGTTCCAGCTTCTGCCCATCCAAAGCTTCCAAATAGTAGGATCCTTGCCTTTTGCAGTTGATAACCCTATAAGGTCCTTCCCAATTTGGGCCAAGTTTCCCGTAGGCCGGGTTTCTTATTGCCAAGGTAACCCTCTTCAAGATGAGATCCCCGATGTTGAAACGCCTAGGCTTCACCATAGCGTCATATTGTCTTGCCATGAGATTTTTGTACCTTGCTGTCCTCTATTCTGCATCCATCCTGACCTCGTCCATAAGGTCAAGGTTAAGACGGAGCTGTTCCTTGTTTTCTTCAGTTTGATACTTCCTCACCCTGTGGCTCGTCATGTGTACTTCTGTTGGTATAACTGCCTCGCTTCCGTAGGCTAGTTTAAAAGGAGTTTCTCCTGTTGGAGTTCTCGCTGTCGTTCTATAAGCCCATAAAACACCTGGTAATTCATCCGGCCATATTCCCTTTGCCCCTTCGAGCCGAGTCTTGATGATCTTCAGCAAGGATCGGTTCGCTACTTCTGCCTGGCCATTGGCCTGTGGGTGGGAAGGTGAGGAGTAATGGTTCTTCATTCCAAGCTGTTCACAAAATTCCCTGAAAGGTGTGTTGTCAAACTGTCGTCCATTGTCAGACACTAGTACTCTAGGTACTCCGAATCTGCATACAATGTTCTTCCAGACGAAGTTCTTGACATTCTGCTGCGTAATTTTGGCTAAGGGTTCGGCTTCCACCCATTTTGTGAAGTAATCTATTCCCACCACCAGAAATTTCATTTGCCGAGTTTCAGTCGGAAAGGGCCCCAAAATGTCTAGGCCCCATTGCGCGAAAGGCCAAGGGGCCATCATTGGCATGAGATATTCTGCTGGTTGTCTGGGAATATTGCTGAAGCGTTGACATTGATCACATACTTTGACATATGCTTTAGCATCAGCTTGGATGGTTGGCCAATAGAATCCGCTACGGATGACTTTGTGGACGAGTGATCTGGCTCCGGAATGGTTCCCGCATGTTCCTTCGTGAACCTCCCTCAACATGTAATTTGCTTCGTCTGGAGCCAAACATCTTAAGAGAGGCTGGGAAAAACCTCTCTTGTATAACACCTCGTCCATAAGCACATACCTGGCTGACTTGACCCTAAGCTTCCTAGCTTCGTCCTTCTCTTCTGGAAGCCTTCCGTCCTTTAAGTAGGACACTATTGGGGTCATCCAATTTCCTTCTCCCTCTATCTGCATTAGTTCTGGAAGGTCTATACTTGGCATGTAGTGTACACCATCTATATCGTCCAACGCCTCATTCGCAGATGCTTCCTTCGCCAGAGTATCTGCCTCCACATTCTCCTCCCTTGGGATTTGAACAAAATCTGCTTTTTTGAATTTCTTCACAAGGCGTACTACCTTCCTTAGGTATTTCTTCATTCTGTCTTCCTTGGCTTCACATGTTCCATTGACTTGGCCTATGACCAGTTGAGAGTCTCCCATGACAAGTATTGAGTCTGCTTCTACAGATTTGGCCAGTTCCAACCCCTTCAAAAGGGTTTCATACTCCACTTCATTGTTAGTAGTCTGGTATTGCAGACGGGCCTTGTATTTCAATTTGTCCCCTTCTGGCGACTGCAAAACAACTCCTATTCCTCCAGCATATAATGTAGATGATCCATCTACATGGACGACCCATTTGTTGTACTCTCCTTCCCCTAGGTCTTCGTAACTTGGGGTGAATTCTGCGATGAAATCTGCTAGGGCTTGAGCCTTTATTGCCTTTCTCGGTTGGTACCGAATGTCGAATTCACTAAGTTCAACTGCCCACTGAATCAGTCGTCCTGCAGCTTCCAGCTTGTTCATTGCCTTCTTAAGCGGATGGTCCGTCATGACATTGATGACATGAACTTGGAAGTAATGTCTCAACTTCCTAGAAGCCGTTATCAGTGCAAAAGCCAATTTCTCCATAAGCGGATATCTTCCCTCTACTCCTCTGAGTGCCTGGCTAGTGTAGTACACCGGTTTTTGTATTTTCCCCTCTTCTCTGATTAAAGCTGAACTTACGGCGTGTGGGGACACTGCTAAGTATAAGTACAGTTCTTCTCCTTGCACGGATGGACTTAATAATAGGGCAGCTGTGAGATAGTCTTTCAGGTCCTGGAAGGCCCTTTGGCATTCGTCCGTCCACTCAAATGCCTTCCTGAGGACTTTAAAGAAAGGTAAACACTTATCTGTGGCTTTCGAAACAAACCTGTTCAAAGCGGCAACTCATCCTGTGAGGGATTGGACTTCCTTGATATTCTTCGGTGGCTCCATGTTCAATATAGCCTGGATCTTGTCCGGATTTGCCTCAATTCCTCTTTGCGAGACTATGAACCCCAGAAACTTTCCCGACGATACTCCGAATGCACACTTGCTTGGGTTCAACTTCATCTTATATCGCCGAAGTGTTTCAAAGGTTTCCTGTAGGTCGTCTAGATGGCTTCCCTCGTCTATGCTCTTCACAAGCATGTCGTCGACATAAACCTCCACATTCCGTCCTATTTGTGGACGAAACATATGATTCACTAACCTTTGATAAGTTGCCCCTGCGTTCTTCAAGCCGAAGGGCATCACTTTGTAGCAAAACAAGCCTTGGCTGGTAATGAAGGAAGTTTTTTCCTGATCAGTTTCATCCATCTTGATCTGATTATATCCTGAGAAGGCATCCATGAAGCTCAGCAACTGATGGCCAGCAGTAGAGTCCACCAATTGATCAATGCGTGGCAGAGGATAACTATCCTTGGGACATGCTTTGTTCAAGTCAGTGAAGTCTACACACATTCTCCACTTTCCATTAGCTTTCTTCACCATCACCACATTGGCTAACCAATCCGGGTAATAGACTTCCTTAATGAACTTTGTCGTGGTCAGTTTTTGAACCTATTCCTTGATTGCCTTGTCCCTCTCGGGAGCGAATACCCTCTTCTTCTGACGGATAGGCTTAAAAAAGGGGTATACATTCAATCGATGAGTGATCACACTTGGGTCGATTCCTGACATGTCGTCATGACTCCATGCAAAAACGTCGATACATTTTCTCAGGAACTGGATGAGGTCTTCTCTTGCCTTCTCCTTCATACTTGTTCCAATTCTGGTAAATTTCTCAGGATCATCTTCTTGCAAAAGAACATCTTCCAACACTTTCGTGGGCTCTGCAATAACTCTTCTTTCCTCGATGCTCATTGTCTGCACCTGTTCGTCCAAAGCCATCATAGCTAAGTAGCATGCTCTAGCTGCCAACTGATCTCCTTGTGCTTGTCCTATCCCGTACTCCGTAGGGAATTTGACTGATAGATGGTAGGTCGAGGTTATCGCCTTCCAACTATTAAGAGTGGGTCTTCCAATGATGGCATTGTATGAAGAAGTACAGTCTACCACGAGGAAATTGACTTCCTTGGTTATCTGTTGCGGGTATGACCCTATCACAACTGGTAATGTAACGATACCCACGGGCTGCACCTTTATTCCTCCAAATCCTATCAGCGGCGAGCATACTGGACGAAGTTGATCTCGTCCAAGCCTCATCTGTTGGAAGGCGGGGTAGTACAATATGTCTGCTGAACTTCCATTGTCAACTAATACTCTTCTGGTTGTATAATCTGCAATGAGCAGTGTAATGACGATCGCATCGTCATGCGGGTGATGGATCCTCTCAGCATCTTCATCGATGAAGGAAATGGTTGGCTCGTCCATTGATCTCGTCCTTGGTGTTCGTCCAGAGAACTGGACATTTTGTACCGCTTTGAGATACGTCTTCTTCGACTTGGAAGATTCCCCCATCGGGTTCCCTCCAACGATAATCCTTATCTCTCCTAGTGGATGCCGGGATGATTCCTCTATTTTGCCTTTCAGCTTCTCATCTGTATGATCCCTTCCAACGAAGTGCTTCAACTTTCCTTACCTGATAAGGTTCTCAATTTGCTGTTTTAGGTCATAACACTCATCCGTGTCATGCCCATGGTCCCTGTGAAAGCGACAATATTTGTTCTTATTGCGCTTGTTGGGATCCCCTTTCATCTTCTCTGGCCATTTTAAAGAAGGATCGTCTTTGATTTGCATGAGCACTTGATTAAGTGGAGCGTTCAGGGGCGTATAGTTCTGGCTTCTTCCCAAGGGACCTGTCTTCCTGCTATCTCGTTCCTTCCTATCTTCCGTCCGTCCCTTCTTTGGACGAGGGGCTTGTTCTGAATGTCGAGCTGGGTGCGCTTCCATCCTCTCAGCTCTTTTCCTCTTTTTGGCTATGATTGCATCTTCTGCATTCATGAAGTTCTGAGCCGAATGGACGAGCTCGGCCATGGTTTGAGGCTCCTTCTTGTATAGCTTATGGATAAATAAATCCGAATTAATCCCTTTGTGGAAGGCTGCTAGTAGAAGCTTGTCGTCCACCTCATCCACACTAAGGGCTTCTCTGTTGAAGCGAGTGATGAATGATCGCAAGCTTTCGTTCTCCCCTTGTTCTATGGTCAGTAAGCTGGACGAAGAGTGCTTGTGCCTCTGTCCCCCGATGAAATTGTTAACAAACAATTTGCTTAACTCTTCGAAAGAACTTACGGAACTTGGGGGGATTTTACTGAACCAAACTCGTGCCAGGCCTTTAAGGGTAGTAGGGAAGGCTCGACACATGATTTCATCAGGGACCCCTTGAAGGTGCATTGTTGTCTCGAATGTTGCAATGTGATCAAAGGGGTCACGTGTCCCATCATACGAGTCCAGGGAAGGTAGTTTGAACTTTGATGGTAGAGGGTGGCCATTGATGGAAGCCGTAAAAGGAGAGTCAGTCCTGTGGACCAAATCCTCTATAGGATTCGTTCTCCTCATGTTCTCCTTCATCTCCTCCATGACTTTTTTCATTTGGTCCATCTCCTCTTTTAAGTGTGGCACTGTCCGTGAGGTGGTGCCTCTAAACTGACTTCCAATCTCAGTATTCTGTGTGTCACCATGGCCTTGTGTCTGCCCTGCGTGCTCCTCACGTGTCTGTCTCCTCTGAGTGATCTCCATCCTTAACTCCTAGTTTTGGCGAGTCAATTCCTCCATTGCAGCCGCCATGGATTGCATATTCTGAACGGATGACGTCTGCATGACTGGTGCAGATTGGCGATCACGCTGGGGATCACTTGAAGCGCCTCTGCTTCCCTGACGGCCAGGGCTAGTAGCCCTCGACCTGGTCCTGACCATCCTAACCCTTTGTCGCGGAAAAGAAAGTCGCAAAACAACCTTCGCTTTCCCACAGACGGCGCCAACTAATATCGCTCCGAATCAGTAAGGTGGATGGCCTGGCTTCGGTGGGCTATCGAAACGGTTGATGGCCTGCAAGGAAGGAAACGCAATCAAAGAGGAGACCGGAGAAGACCGGTCGAACCCCCTCCGATGGAGAAGTTAGTTTCGTAGAGAAGGAAGTTCCAAGTATTTTGGAAAATTGTCTGAGTGAAAATCTCACCTCTGTCGGGTTCAGACCGGTCCCTTATATAGGGAGCCTGGGACGGTTACTTGTCCAATAACCGTCCCAGGATTTGTGGAAACCAATAACTCCAGAGTTAACTACCTCAACGGATATAAAATTGTAACCGCTAATGGAAGTTAACTTATTCGAAGGGTTTGTTGAGATAGTTGTGGGTTTAGTCGAAAGTCTAAGTGTTGAGCTTCCGTCCGTCTAGCGTAGGACGGTTCAGTTCGTCCAAGGATATCTAACGATTGTTCATGGACGAACCTAATGGACGATCATGTCTTTCATGGAGGACAGTTTATGGAGTGGTGCTATTATTCATGGACGCTTCTTCTTCTTCTGGATAAACTCTGGGATCAACCTGCGTTGTAGGCTCTGGACGAGCCCTTTGGACGAGCTGGAGATGGATTATTTTCCGCTTCTCTATCAGTATCCAATTATATAGGATATATAGGAAATTATAAATCTGACCAGCAACACTAATCACCCAGCCCTGTTAGAAACATATTAGAAGCATAGCATACTTGTGCTAGTAATGTCCAAGTTTTTAGCAGGGAACTTGAAACCAAAAATCAAATATTCACTATGACAAGCTTCTTAATTTAGAAAACTAAAACTAGGTATACAATTCCTTTAATCAAATATGTAAGATATAAGCAAACTATACAAACAACAAAACACCAACAGCTAAAAGCTACAACACCTACATAGAGCAATTAGCAAACTAAATAGCAACTGGAACCATGCATACTTAGAAATAATCAAACTTATTTTTATGATAACAGTAACAAGACTAAATTTGGTAGCACCACTATTATCCATTATAGAGCCTTTTGACAATTTGAAATTGATATTGAATTTATTGGCAAACAAAAAAAGTGTACTCCACTTAAAGCACTCAATATTTTGACCACTAGAGCATAAAAGTGTACTATACTTTATACCTTATTGCAATGTAAAGTCCTTGAGTTTCTGCCAATGAAATTGTGTTGCATGTCTTGCAAGAAATGGAGCTCATATACGATTTGAGAGGCCAAATGGAGCAACTCTATCATGTGATGTACTAGCTAGCTAAGAAAATCAATCAAGAGCTGCATGGTAATGCGGATGATGTTGCTACAATCCTCTAAGCAGTAGACTCATTCAGGTTTGTATTCTTCCATCTAAACTAAAAGTAAAATCCATATCACATGTTCAAATCAATCATGGAGGAGATTTTGGTGCCTTCCTTGTTACCCTAGTAACAGCAAGGCCATGACCAGAGATACACCACTACTAAGGATAAAGGATGTCAATGCCAAATACAAGCATGACAACATGTCTACTCTAAAATCAAGACACACCACTACTAAATCATGTTACAATTACTCCTTAGTACTAAAAGTTACAAGTCTACTCCTACTCCTAAAATTCAAGTTACAAGTCTACTAAGAGGTGGAACGCATGAAGTAATTCTTTCGTTGATCGGGAGCATTCGTTCTTGATAGAGGATTACATTGTTGTTGGAGAGAGTTTGCTTGTATAATTCCATCTTTCACTAATAACCAATAGGGGGTGAATATTTTCAACCCATAACTACCCACAAATCAAGGAGGGGGTGGTTTACGGGTAGGAAGTAACTACTACTTGTGTAGGAAATAACTACCATTTACAAGTGCAAGCTTTTTGCCAATTTATTTACTAAATGGCATAAGTAACTAGCTAACTGCTACTATTATTTAATTAATTTTATTTTTTATATAAACAGGTAAATAAAAATAATTTAATATCATATATAAATTGACAACCAGATTGTGAATACAAATGTAATAATAACTTTCACTCTTTCTTTTACTACTTTTTTTTTTAATCAAAGGTTGAAAATATTTACAATTTTTTATTATTATTTTGAACTTGGGTAAATATTTATAACAATTAAAATGACAAAGAGAAAGCAAATGTAGGTAAATGCTGGTAAATATTTGACATAAAGTTATTTCTTAACAAGACAAAATTTAGTTATAAAATTGGTTGTAGCCTAAGGTTACAACCTTACTCAATATCACTAACATTACAACTAGGGGTGTCCAACCCAACCCGGAACTCGACCAACCCGAGCAACCTGCTTGAACCCGAACCAGCAATAGCCCGAACCGACCACTCCGACGGTCGGTGACGGATTTCCGCTCCCAAGACCCGACGCCGGCGAGTCGAGTGGCGGGTTTTCTTCTCCAAAACCCAAGCCACCCGACCCGATCGATGTTATATACAAATCCGACAATATGCGAGGAGATCCAACCGAGATTTGGTGAGATCCGGCGACATTCAAGGAGATCCAAGCGAGATCTCGACCGTATTTGGTGAGATCTGGTGAGATTCGAGGAGATCCAGGCTGATTTCGACGATTTTTGGTGCAGATTTACTGGGTTTTTGCAGATTCCGACGAATTTTTTGAAGATTCCGACGATGTTTGCAGGATCCAACGACTCTCTCAACCGACTGAACCGACCCGAACACCACTTGAACCCAAAACTGACTCGACCGAGTGACGCCAGCGGTTGGTTTCAGGTCCCTCCGCCTTCCACCCGACGCCGGCGGGTCGGGTTCGGGATGGGTCCAAAACCGACCCGGCCCGACCCGTGGACAGCCCTAATTACAACATATTTCGAAAATCTAACCATTAAATTGCATGTTTTTATGCTCTTAATACACATGCCAAATTTTGTGCCAATCAGATACTCCCTCCGTCTCACTTTTTTTGTCCTGTTTGAAAAGTCAAACTTTTTAAAAGAACATTATATATTGTCTTGTCTACCTTTTAAAAATGTATAAGTTTCTAAAACTACCCTTAAAAAAATTTATTAAAAAATTGAATTAGTAAATTAATAGGGGTATAATAAGAACATTAATAAATTAATAACTTTTATTTTTATAAACAGGACAATATTTTGAGACATCTCAAAATGGAATAGATGACAAAAAAAGTGAGACGGAAGAAGTATTATTTACTATATGATTTAAAGATTATATTTTTTTTGTATAATTTTAAATTACAAAAACTTGCAATTTAAATAATTTAGAGATAATATAACTGTTAATCTTTAATTTTTTAGAAATTTTGCAAGTATGAATATAAAAAAAAAAAAAAAAATTATAATAATCTAATAGCGGATTTGTCAAAATTCATATCTAATAAAAAAAATTGAATAAAATTATAGTTTTAGACTACAATAAATTTTGTAGCTAAATTTTGATATTTTTACTTTGCCGATATCGCATACCATAATAGAAAAATAGGAGAGAATGGGCAAAGGCAAGGGTATTTTTTTTTTTGGTAAATAAAGGCAAGGGTATTTGCTACTTTATTCGTGCTTTTTTTTTATTTTCTTAAAGTTTTTTATGTACAGCTGTTGCAATTCATTATTAGCAGCAAAATTGATTAGTCCTTATCATGATACCACCTTTTACTACATCCGAACAATTAAAAAAAAAAAAAAAAAAAAAAGGAGGAGTATTGTTTGGCAAAATTCGATATCCGAGCAGATGTGTGTGGTGTATGCCATTGCCATGCCATGTGCGGCTGGCTTAACGACGCCCTTTCCAAAAAAGAAAGAAAAAAGCCTTCACCAAGAAAATTGTCTGTAACCTTACTCAATAAAATTTAGTTATAAAATTGGTTGTAGTCTAAGGTTACAACCTTACTCAATATCACTAACATTACAACATATTTCGAAAATCTAACCATTAAATTGCATGTTTTTACGATCTTAATACATATGTCAAATTTTGTGCCAATCAGATTTTTGTCCTATTTGAAAAGTCAAACTTTTTAAAAGAACATCATATATTATCTTGTCTACCTTTTAAAAATGTATAAGTTTCTAACACTACCCTTAAAAAAATTTATCAAAAAATTGAATTAGTAAATTAATAGGAGTATAATAGGAACATTAACAAATTAATGAATTTTATTTTTATAAACAGGACAATATTTTGAGACATCTTAAAATGGAATAGAGGACAAAAAAAGTGGAACGAAGGGAGTATTATTTACTATATGATCTAAAAATTATATTTTTTTGTATAATTTTAAACTATAAAAACTTGCAATTTAAATAATTTAGAGATAATATAACTATTAATCTTTAATTTTTTAGAAATTTTGTAAGTATGAATATAAAAAAAAAAAAAAAAAATTGTAATACAATCTAATAGTGAATTTGTCAAAATTCATATTTAATAAAAAGATATTGAATAAGATTATAGTTTTAGACTACAATCAATTTTGTAGCTAAATTTTGATATTCTTACTTTGTCGATATCGCTTACCATAACAGAAAAATAAGAGAGAATAGGCAAAGGCAAGGGTATTTTTTTTTTTTTTGGTAAACAAAGGCAAGGGTATTTGCTACTTTATTCGTACTTTTTTTTAATTTTCTTAAAATTTTTATGTCCAGCTGTAGCAATTCATTATTAGCAGCAAAATTGATTAGTCCTTATCATGATACCACCTTTTACTACATCCGAACAAATAAATAGTAGAAAAGAAAAGAAAAATGTTTAAAAAAATAAAAAGAGGAGTATTGTTTGGCAAAATTCGATATCCGAGCAGATGTGTGTGGCCATTGCCATGCCATGTGCGGCTGGCTTAACGACGCTCTTTCCAAAAAAGAAAGAAAAAAGCCTTCACCAAGAAAAATGTCTGTCACTGTCCCCACAATTGCACTGTAATCTAAACCGTCCATCTGGATCCCACACCTCATGAGTGGACAAAATCGTCATTTAACACGAAAGCTATACGATAAAGTATAGGACAGTTTCGTAATTTACCAATTCCAAACGTAAACATTTACGACCTTACGCTGTACCTAATATTCTCCTCCAAGCGTTTTTTATATAAAACCAACGCGCTTTACTCGCCCGCTTTCCAGTGAATAACCTAACAATAAATATCTCTTTTTAAAAGTTTTTAACCTCTTTTTCTTCGTACGCTCATTTTAGTCCTATATTAAGACCCTTTTATTTTATATATATTTAGAATACCCGGAAGAGATTTTCTCAAAAAGAAAAAAGAAAAAGAAAAAAAAGGAGAGACAGAGTGCGAGCAAAAATTGGAAGAGGCTTGAAAACTAAATCAAATCTGCAATATCCCTTGTGAGTGGGGTTGGTTTGTATTGGTTTTTGTCATCTAAAAAAGACAACCCCATCTTCACAAAAGGGAGGTGATTTTTAGATTTGATTTTGTTTTGTCTTTTTTTTTTTTTTTTAGATCTCTCTGCTTATACACACTTGTTTCTTCTCTTCTCTTTTGTTGTTGTTGTTGTTGTTGTTGTTGTTACCATTGTTTGGATTTGCATTTTGAATCTTTTTTTTTTTTCTCTATTTATCAAAAATGGGGTCTGAGAAAAAGTTCATTACTGTTGCTGAACTTAGAGAGCACAACAAGGCAGGGGACCTGTGGATCTCTATCCAGGGGAAAGTTTACAATGTGTCTAATTGGGTTAAGGAGCACCCTGGTGGAGACACTCCTCTTCTCAATTTGGCTGGGCAAGATGTTACTGATGCTTTCTTAGCGTACCATCCTGGTACTGCTTGGCAATATCTTGACAAGTTCTTTACTGGGTATTACCTCGAAGATTTCAAGGTTTCAGAGGTGTCCAACGACTACAGGAAGCTGTATTTTGAAATCGCCAAAATGGGTTTGTTTGAAAATAAAGGACATGGAACTTTGTACTGTTTAACATGTGTTGCTTTAATGCTTTCCATTGTTGTTTATGGTGTTTTGAAGAGTGAGAGTGTTTTGGTTCATTTGGTTTGTGGTATGTTGTTGGGTATGCTTTGGATTCAAAGTGCTTATATTGGTCATGATTCTGGGCATTACCAAGTAATGTCAAGTCCCAAATACAACAGAGTTGTGCAACTCATTTCTGGGAATTGCTTAACTGGGATCAGCATTGCTTGGTGGAAATGGACTCATAATGCCCACCACATTGCTTGCAATAGTCTTGATAATGATCCTGATCTACAACATATTCCAGTCTTTGCCGTGTCATCAAAATTGTTTAATTCTATCACATCTTGCTTTTATGGGAGGAAGTTGACGTTTGATCCTGTGGCTAGGTTCCTAGTCAGTTACCAGCATTTCACATTTTATCCAGTTATGATCGGTGGAAGGGTCAACTTGTTTATTCAGACATTCTTGTTATTGTTCTCTACGAGGAAGGTCCCTCATAGAGTTATGAACCTTTTGGGGCTTCTTGTATTCTGGACTTGGTTTCCTCTCCTTGTTTCATGTCTACCCAATTGGCCAGAGAGGGTGATGTTCGTGTTGGCAAGTTTTGCTGTTACAGCCCTCCAACACATTCAGTTCTGTTTGAATCATTTCTCTGCCAATGTTTATGTTGGACTACCAAATGGGAATGATTGGTTTGAGAAGCAGGCATATGGGACTATTGATATATCTTGCTCCTCTTGGATGGATTGGTTCTTTGGTGGATTGCAATTCCAGCTTGAGCACCATTTGTTCCCCCGATTACCGCGGTGCCAATTAAGGAACATTTCTCCTGTTGTGAGGGATTTATGCAAGAAGCACAACTTGCCTTATAGAAGTTTGTCCTTCTGGGCGGCCAATGCATCCACCATCAGGACCCTAAAGTCAGCGGCGCAGGAGGCTCGTGACTTGACCAGCCCTGTCCCTAAGAACTTGGTGTGGGAGGCTGTTAATACTCATGGCTGAGGCTACTAACATCTTTTTCCTTTTTCCTTTTTCCTTTTTCTTTGTAATATTTATCTTGCTATTTCCATAAAATTTCATGGTTTGACTTTGAGACCATTAGGATAATTGTTATTTCCAAATTTTATATTATATCTCACATACTATGGTTGAATTTAAGATTCAGATTTTTGTTTTTTGTAATATTGTTTGATTTTATTTCCTTCGGCACAGGGTGTTAAACAATGCTTGATATTAATTTCTTCATTTTGTTGGAATTTAATATAAATAAATATTAATGTTGTAGTATATACCTGTCTACCAGATGTGTAGATTCTTTATAGGAAATCATATAAATATCGATGGTTAGGTTAGTTGGTATCATCCTCTTTTAACAGTATTTCTTGAGATCTTTCCATTAAATTGTATATTAAGATTGATATCTCCTATCAAGCATTTCCTTTTCCTCCCCCAATTCTTTCCTTATTATATCTGCATCGGATGTATGATAGCATTGGCTTCACCTCCAATCCTGTTTACCTCCATATGTTAAGGGAAGCTTCCTCTTCCGAATTATTTCCCTAAGTTAGTTGCGACTTGTGACAGCATTGCCTTCACATTCTCCCCTGTTTGTATAGTAACTTCCATACGTTAGGTAAGTTGTTCCGCTAATAGTATGATCAGAAGAACGTGGAAGCCGCCAATGTTGTCATACATACTAAGAAGATACAAAACAATTCTCAACTTGCATTTGGGATAACTTAGGGAAAGAATTGAGAGGAGGAGGCTTCCCTTTACGTACAAACAGGGGAGGAGGTGAAGATATTGCTAATATACTTCTGGAAGAGATATATAAAATAAGTATCAAGTCAACTTTGGAGTAACTTAGGGAAAAAAGTGGGAGGAGGAAGCTTCCCTTATAGTCTTAGGGAAAAAATTGGGAGGAGGAAGCTTCCCTTAACGCATGGACCATAATCTTTATGAACATAACAAGTTATGTAAGAATAACGACTTTTAACTAACCACGACTTCTCCCTCATGCAGAATCTGGATGTATAACTTAAGAAATTCCCAAAAAATCATTATCTGTTAATTTCAGTTCAAATTCAGTGAAAAACCTTTTTATTGCAGTACACTATACACCCTAAGGAAATTTTGATTTTGAAGTCCATTTTAGGATACATCTTTCTCTTAAGCCATTCAAAAATATCTTCCAACTATACACTTGGCATTCTAGATAGATCTAATATTATTATTTTTGTGTGTATTCTAATAAGTATTACTGTTTACTAAAAAAAAAAAAAAGGATGTTTATTCCACATTGGTTATGTGTGTCTAGTGTTCGCTGTTTATAACCCTAGTCTACAACTACAAAGGTTAGGCTTTTGTAGTTATACTCTCATTATATAATGTATTATAAATCCAGTTTAAAACCCTAATATTACTATTTTCTTATGTATTCTAATAAGTATTACTGTTTATTAAAAAAAAAAAAACTATTGTTATTATTATTATTTCAAATAAAAATAATTTCTTACATAGCTTGTTGTGTTCATGAAGTCCATACATTAAGGGAAGATTCCTCCTCTCAATTCTTTCCCTAAATTATTCCAAAGTTAAGTTGAGACTTGTTTCATATCAGGATGTATGACAGCAATGGCTTCACTTCCTCCCGTTTGTACAATCACCTCCATGTATTAAGCGAAGCTTCCTCCTCCCAATTTTTTTCCAAAGGTGAGCTGAGACTTGTTTTGTTATCTCCTTAGAATGTATGACAACATTAGTTTCCACCCCTCTCTTGATAGTATAATCACCCGCATCCTTTATTAATAGTGTGAGATTGTATAAAAACTCATGTTTGTGCAAAATTCATTATCTAAATCACAATGAACAGCTTTTATATATATATGTATGTATGTATATATATGAGAAAGTGTATGCCACAGAGGCTTTGTTCCTTCACGATATAATAATTGTTTAAAAAAAACCTTTCCTTTCCTAGTACAAATTTAGGATTTGTAGCATTAATATTAATTAAATATTGTAAGTTATTAGTTTATGTACATCAACAGATGCCATTTTGACTCTCTTATTGCCATCTCTTGTTTGCTCCGTCTTATCTTAAAAATTAATTTGATAATAGGAACATCAATTTGATAACATATTATGATAAACTGTTCTTTTATTAGTCTTATGTTGTCAACTACTAAAAAAAAAAAAAAACTTGTTTCATCAGCAAAAAAAATATCAGCCTGCAGAGGGATTGTGTTGAATATGCAACTGAACTTCTCAAATATATGATTTTGATTTTTTTTTTTTAATCCATCAGTTAAATGTTATTTTTTCAATTTACATTCATATGAAATAATTTAAATTTTTTATATGGAGCATTATGTAAACTGTATTTGATCATTCGAGTATAAAACTATAATTAGGATAACTTGGTAGTCATAGTAAATAAAGTTTTGGAAAATGAAGGGTGTTAATGAAGCATGTCATCAAGACTGCAAGAAAAACCAAAGGGAAGGAGGGTACATGTACCAAGAACACACAATTCTCCCTAGTTTTTTATACATAATATTTATAAATCATACATCCATACAGAACACTAATGGAAGAGACATAAACCCTCCATCTTGGAAGTTACTTAAATAGGAATCTCAAATAGTGATCTTGATATTTAGACATGGCTCTTGATGGCAGAACTGTATCCAGATTGATCGTCGTAATACTTGAACCATAGCATAACACCTCCATACTTGTGAGAATTTTTAATCGCTGGAAGCAATTGAGAAGTGAGATCAACTACAGGAATGAAGCCACTTCCATCTGCTGCAGGAGCAGCAGGTAGCCCTAAGAAAATCTTGGTAGCAGGGATATCTGAAGTGCACTGCTTCCATGCTTCTTCGAGATTGCTAATACTACCAGGAGTGTACTGGCAAGGAGGGTTATTGTAGAATTGGACCCAGATACAGTCAAACAAACCTGTCTCAAGGGCACCTCCAACCCAAGCATCTGGAAAAGGACACTGCGGAGCCGCAGTTAAGTACACCTTCTTATCCATATTACTGTATCCAGATAGGTATCTTGCCAAGTCATCCCAATGTTTGTTGGAGCCTCCTTCAATATCAAAGTCAATTCCATCCAGAACAGCATCACCAAGTGGGCGAGAGGAGGATTGTCCCCCCAAGAAGTTATTCCAAAGATAAGTAGCAACTTGTCTAGCATCCTCAGAAGAGGTAAGGGAGTAAACTCCCTGCCCCTCCTCCAATTGAAAGAATAACCTTAATGCCTTTGGCTTGACATGATTTTATGTCAGAGCTTAAGCTAGTGCAGCCATTGCTGTATGGATCACAATGGCCAGCAAGGTTAATCATAGGAGTCTGACCATTTCCAAAGGTGGGTAGAAAAGCTATATTCACAAATTCATAGTTTCCTGTGGCACAAGTCTCTGCCAAAGTGCCTTCATTCCCATTTTGACCCCAATATATAGCTATTCCACCAGCATTGGAACCCATTGCCAATGCTAGCATTACTAAGCAGAGCAAAGCTACTGAAATTGGTGACTTGAATGCCATTTTGAAGTTGTATAGAGTTTTTAGTTAGCATTGTTTATATTTTGCTCCACTATGCAGAGTGAGTAATGCATGCTTATTATAGGTGATTGATGGCCTAATAACGATAATTAAGGAATGCGTGGCTAAAGGGTTACTTTAATTTCACATCATTTTATTTTCCCTAATCTTAATAATCTTTATTACACGTACACGGAGTTGTAGATTGGAGACTATTCTGGCCCTCCTCATGTGTCATATTCTTTTGAGATCGTCACATTTCTTTGCTTTTGTGTGAGCACTAAGTGTAATTTTTTTGTGGTTGAAGAGTTGATTATGTCACATCTTGTTTGTCTCCAACATTAGCCAATTGTAAGTTCCATATCCTGAATTTTGATTTGGAGTTATCTAGATTGGGTCATCTTAAACCTTAGAAAGGTTTGTTGTCCTCAGCGTTTTTCCACATCACGCCAGAGGTAGTGACTTGCCAGCTTCATTCATGGTCCTCCACGATTGTCATATTTTCCTAGTATAATGAGATTTCTTAATTCGAAGTATATTAGAAGATATATATAGTTCCTGCTCTAATTTTCTAAATCCAATTTGCACCTTACAAGCTCTAATAAAAATTAGTCAAGAATCTTCTTCTCCTAACGTGAAGGGTGCCTAAAACCTTCAAACTTCTTAGGGAAAAATGCCAAGAGACCCTTGAACTTTGAGGTAGTGGCCATTATACTCCCTGAGCTTCACGCTTCCAAATTGTTAGACATTTGTTAATTTGACATTAAAAGTGACTAATGGCACTCACGCAGCATCACCAAAACCGATTAAGAGAGGGAGAAAACTGGGTTCAACATTGACAGAGAGATACTTAGAAGACAGATCACCAGACTTCATGGTCCCACCACTATCCTTGGCTTCCGAACCGCTTGCAGTTTTCGACAACAACAACACTTGGATCCTTCATCCCCAAAGCGTATCATTCGTTTTGTCATTTGTGTAGGCAATCAATAATTAATTAAATAAAAAAATAAAAAAGAATAAGAGGAGTAAACAGAGGAATGGATCTGCTATTTGAGCTATAATCAAATCACATTTGCCATCTCAAAATCCTGTAGGATAAAGTTAATGACAAACACTACCAGCGTACTAAACAGTGGCGGCTCCATGAATTTTTCTCAAGATGTTCCTAGAGAAGTATAAATTACACAATCTAATAAAAAGAGAAATTCATATATTGATAACAATAACAAATACATAAATATATAAAGTTTACAATTGTCTTCTACGAGTTTTCATATTTTAAAATCGTTGCATAATAGTTTCATTATCAATGCTATAAACTACATCTCTTTCAATATACACAACCGTGCAATTATTCATCCACTGATCTCCTATTTGATTGTGCAGTTCATTTTTTATATATTTCATTGCTGAAAAACTTATTTCTACTGTTGTAATAGCGATAGGAAGGGTCAAATCTAACTTCACAAGCAAATAGACTAATGGATAAGTCTCATGCTTCCCTGTGTTCACTAACTTTTCAACAATTTCACCAACTCCTTGAAGCTCTAAAAACAAGTCATTGTTGCGCATATCAAAAATGTAATTTTGAAGTTAAGAGTCAAGTGCCAAGATATCTGTCTCAAGAAAATTAGATGGATAGAACTTTGCTAGACGTATCAACTTTTCCTTGGGTACGTGGTTTTCTTATCAAATATTTGTCCATAATTTTAATAAAAGAATAAACAATAAACTATAAGTTTATTTGAAATATTAATAAAATTATTAATTATTGTTGTTTCATTAATTTGCTTGTCTTTTATAAACTATAATTTGTTATATTGTTATTTCATTAATTATAAAATTATTAATTGTTATTTAGCCTAACATAATTTAATTTGTTTGTCTTTTATAATATATTGGTTAATTAAATTATTAATTATTATTTATTAGTTGCTTCCCTTAAATAATTATTGGTTAATTAAATTATTGTTTATTAGTTGCACTAGCACACATCCCATGTGCATTTACTTCCCCCAATTCAAATATCCCACCAGCCCCATGTGCCCATCCACCCCCCACCCCACTCAACAGACAAGCCTCATCATACATGGCCCTTAATCACAAGAGCTAGATGTCAATCAAAAAAATTCACAATCACAAATCACAAATCACTAAATGACAATTAATGGTATCTCACCAACACCAACACCACACCAACGGATAAAGCCAAAAAGTCAAAAACAAGGGGCAAAATATTAATAAAGTTAAAGCTAAATCAGCCAATCACAGTTCAAAAGAATCAGATAAAGTTAAAGTCTTAAAGAATAAAGAGAGAGAGACTCTCATTTGAGTAATTTCATTTCACATCTTCATTTTCATTTTTCAGATAAAGAGAGAAAGATTGAGAGAGAGTCAAAGAGAAAAAGAGAGAGAAGCTAGTAAAGATGAAATACCTTGAGGGTAAGGTTGAGGGAGCAGGGAGGCCTGAGGCTGAGTCGCTAAGGGGCAGTGCCAAAGGAATTGAGGCCAAGCTGAGCGACGAGCGAGTGACAGTGACGCTGACGTGACCAATTGGCAATCTCCAATTCGATCCAGTGAGTGATCTCCGATACCCGAATCCCAATGCAATGTGCTCTATGTTGGAGCTCGAGTTGTGTTGGCTGACCAATCTCTGATGCGGCAATGCTCGATCCATCTGTTGGCTTGTGTTGCAACGTTGCTCTGTTGACCTTTTTATCTTTAGGTTAGGTTTCTGATTTAGTGATTTGAGATTTCAGTTTTTGCTTCAACTTTACCATTTGATAAATCACCAGACTCGTATATTGGGTTTTGGTTTTTTTTTTTTTTTTTTTTGAGAATCCATGAGTTTTCTTTACCTGTTTACCATCTGTTGGGTTGTTTCTTTCTTTAGATTAGGTTTGCTTTACGTTTATGATTGATGTTGGGCTTTTTTTTAGGCTTGCTTTGCTACAATTTTTTTTTTTGTTTTGCTTGAAAGTAGAATTTTTTTTTTATTTATTTGAGGGTGTTCCTAATTTTTTTTTAAAGGGTAAACAAATAAAAAAAATTTAATTATTATATATATATATATATATATATTTTTTTTTTTCAAGTCAGGGTGTTCCTGGGAACACCCTGAGTCCAACGTGGCACTGCCACTGATACTAAACAATCACCCCATTAAAATAAATAAAATAAAATATATTTAGAATCATGGTGTTTACATGGCCAACCCCGAGATGTGCACATGCACATATAATAAACTTCCTTGGAAAAAAAAAATCTATAAGCCTGATTTGTGCACATATTTCCAACATTCTTGTTATGGCCCAATTGGTAGCAACCGTAAGCAGGTTCTACCCGGGTGGTGAGATCGCTGGTGAAAACAAATGGCGGTGGGACCACGAAGTCTAGTGATGTTGTAGCCTTTCTATGTCAGCATTTTTTTTTTTTGGATTTTTTTTTTAAGAAAAGATTGTTTTTGGAAATTTAATTGCACATGCGTATGCATGTGAGTCACTTTTAACAGCAAACTAAAAAATGCCTTAATTTGGCAAAAGTGTGAAGTTCAAGGAGTAAATTGGCTAAATTAATGTAATGTATACGTTATCATAGTTGTTCGTTTTTTTAGTAAAGATTGCTAAGTTCACGGAATGGAGACTGAGGATTCCTCACCTGCTCGCTCAACGGAAGAAGCAGATCATCTTGTTCAAAGCACCAAGAAGCGTAAGTCCACGGATACTAGCTTCTGCCCCCAATGCCCCATCAAATCCTACAGAGACTCCCTCACTCATCTCTCCCCCGACTGGGAAAACCACATGCTCCAAAACCTACACTTGTAAGATGAGGACGCGGGCTCTAACCTAGATAAAGACCCCGACGACACCTTTCCAGCCATCCTCCTCTCCAATGAAGAAAAATAGCAAACTCGAGCCCCTTGGAGATCAACATTAATCGTTAAACCTTTTGGAAAGTCCCTAGGCTTCAAGTATCTCGACTTCAAGATTAGAGCAATCTGGAAACTGCAAGGCGATCTCTAATGTATTGACCTTGGCCTGGATTATTTCCTCATAAGATCCAAGCTCTAGGAGGATTATTGGAAGGTCATTAACGAAGGCCCTTGGTTCATCGGCCAACAGTTTCTCTCCATCCGACAATGGACTCTAGGTTTCCAACCTTCAAAAGCTCGATTCACAACCACTGCTGTCTAGGCCAAGCTGCCCAAACTTCCCATCAAGCTTTACGACACCGCTATCCTCCGTAGGATAGGAAACTAGCTAGGTACCCTATTGAAGATCGATGCTCGTACCATTGATAATGTCAAAGGTTGATATGCACGTTTATGTATCTAGATAGACTTGGACTCTCCACTCACTTCTAAGGTTCATATTGGCTCCTTGCTCCAACCAGTTCAATATGAAGGCGTCTCGACCATCTGTTTTGAATGCAGATGCATGGGACACAAGGTCTCCAGCTGTCCATCGGTCATTCGACCTCTTCCCCCTCAAAATCCTCAACCCTCATCCCTTTCCTACCCCCGACCCCACCCACAACCAAACTGCCACCAATCCCTTTGGGGAATGGATGATTGTTAGAAACCGTAAGTCTCGCAAACAGAGAACACCATCACACTTCGATCAATAGCCGGCCAAACCCCTATAATCCCAAACTACCTCACAGGCCCCATGTGCACCCCCCGCAAGTCTCAACACGCGCAACATGCCTGCTGTACGTGAACAGGAACCGAGAAACCATGCAGACACGTCCCTCAACCTTGATCTTCACGCCCATGTGGATAGTGACAATGCTGGGACCCCTCCATCAAAAGTCCCAACCAGCACCTACTACAGCCCACACTATCCAAATTGAAAAGACAACAAAACCTGCGTCTACCATCCCCATTATTTCAAAATTTGAAAAATCTTTCCATAATCACCTCCAACCTCACCCCGACGCAGCCTCATCCTTCTCCAAGGATCCCGCTCCTTTCCCTCCCAACGGTCCACGCTCTGTAACCTCGAGCACTAACGGTTCCTCCAAGAACGCTTCTGTCAGCTCCTCGGTCAATACTGAGTCCCATTCTTTCACAGATATGGAAAGCTTTCCTTTCTCAACGGAAAGTATGCTAATCTCCCACCCCCCCCCCCCCTCTTCCTGTTAACCTCAACAAACACCCTCACCCCCCCCCCCCCAAAACCTATTCCTTCATCTCTTGCTCCTGCTGCCTTTCCTGATGGACCTGTCTCCTCCTCAACCTCTGAACCTCTTCAACACAAGCACCCAGAACTACCGGGCACTCCTTTCCCACGGTCGCTTGAGATTGATAGGGAACCATCTCCTAAGATGGATCCAAACATGTCCGAATCAGTTCTGGACTCACATCGAAAAGGAACTAGAGCGAACCATAAGAACTAAGATATCATCACAACCTCCAAACACCCCAGTCTACAGGGCGATAATTCCACTCTCCCAAGACTTGGCCCTAGTTTCTCCAACAATATCTCTCCACCCCGCAACCTCGGCCCACGAGCTATCACCCCACCTCTCTCCTCACCCTTCTCTGGCCCACCTTAACCAAACTTTTGTAAGGAACGATGTCGTAGCCTAAGAAGTTTCGACTACCATACTATCCCTAGAGATCTTGCCCATTCTCTTCCCCTTCATGGAAAGACAAGAGGCAGTTGCAGTGATAACCATCAGCCACCAAGTCTTGTGCTTTAGGCTTTCAATCAACACCCACATGAACATCCCTTAACTCAATATAACTCATCACCTATTTCTCAACTTGTAGTTGCAAAGCTTTCTAATGCCAGCGCCACTGGAATGGAGATCCGGTCATGTCCACATGACCAACCCCTTTAGTAACCTTCCAATGAAGATCTTCGTTTGGAACTGTAGAAGAGCGAGGAGCCAAAACTTTTGAAGGAACTTCATCAACCTTTGTCGTATCATAGACCAAACACAGTAGTTGTCATGGAGACTTGTATTTCTAGACATCGTGCAGAATAAGTCAACTCCTCGGTTGGTTTTAACAATGTGTGTTGCTCTAACGCTTCAGGTTTCCATGGTGGCATCTGGGTGCTTTGGAATGAGGATAACGTCATGCTCGATATCCTCTCAGTGATAGAGCAAGCCATCAACGTGTTTGTCTAGGTTTGTC
Source organism: Quercus lobata (assembly GCF_001633185.2). Lineage (NCBI taxonomy): Eukaryota > Viridiplantae > Streptophyta > Magnoliopsida > Fagales > Fagaceae > Quercus > Quercus lobata. The sequence continues at coordinate 59,125,134 of NC_044907.1, read as the reverse complement.
CTGCTAACCCCTTCTCTTCTTGGCTTTTTTCTGCCATTTATGCTAGCTTGGATTTAGATAATCGTCTTATTCTTTTGAATGAACTCTCTTCCATCACCCTCAACCCCCCATTGTCGTGGCTTCTTGCTGGGGACTTCAATGAGATCCTTGCCCAGCATGAAAGCCTTAGTTGTTCCCCTCCCAACCACTGACGTTTATCCATTTTTAATGATTTCGTCAATTCTTGCAACCTCTTCGATCTCAGATACAATGGTCCTTATTTTACCTGGATAAAAAAAAGAAATTCTGGTCTGGTCATGAAACACCTCGACCACATTTTATCCAACCCCAAATGGAAGCTACTCTATGATGAAACCACCATTCTTCATCTTCACCGGACTTCCTCCAACCATCACCCTATCCTCATTGACACTCACCCTACTGCTTTCAACTTTGGCCTTCGCCCCTTCCATCTTGGAATGATGTGGTTTAACAATCCTTCTTTCCTAAACCTCGTTAGAGAATCATGGAATGCACACCTTAACAATATTTTTCTTGCCCTTATGGATTTCACTCAGCGGGTCAAGTCTTGGAACTGAAACTCGTTTGGCAACATCTTTCATAAAAAGAAAAGACTCTTATCTCGGCTAGGTGGCATTCAAAAGCTCTTTGGTCCAACCACAATGACTCCCTACTTAGTCTAGAAAGAAAGCTTTCGGGTGAAGTCCTTCGCCTTGAATAAGAATTTTGGGCCCTTAAGTCTAGAACCGACTGGACTTTTCAAGGCGACCGAAATACGAACTACTTCTGTCTTTCTACTATCTGTCGCAGACACCGCAACAAAATCTAGTGTTTAAAAGATACAATGGGCAACTAGTCCTATAATCCAGCGGAGATTAAGTCCTCTATCCTTGCCCACTTCTCTAAGCTCTACACCTCAGAAGCTATCTTAGTCCCTATCACCACCATCTCCCCTCCTAACTTCCAACCCATTCCTCCGCATAGCCTCCAAGCCATTTCAGGAGAGGTCATTGGCTGTGAAATTAAGAGGGTATTTTTTCTTTTCAACCGCAAAAAGCCCCTAGCCCGGATGGCTTTCACCCCATCTTTTTCCAAAGGTTTTAGAACATTGTTGGTCATTCCATCACTTCTCGCATAAAAGACATTTTCTTGGCTAGAAAAATCCTACCCAACCTGAACACCACCCTCATCTGCCTTATTTCCAAAGTTGGCAAACTTGAAACCATTCACCAATATCGCCCCATCGATCTTTGCAACACCATCTACAAGACGATCACTAAAGTCCTTGTTTAGAGATTAAAACCTCACCCAGACAACCTCATCCACACCTTCCAAGCCAGCTTCATCCCTAGCCAAAAGGCCAACGACAACATTATTATCGCTTAGGAGCTTATACACAACATGTCCATTTCAAAGAGCAAGCAAGGCCTCATGGCACTCAAAATCGACCTTGAAAAAGCCTTTGATAGACTTGAATGGGGTTTCATAAAGCATATCCTAAGCTTCTTCAACTTCCCTACGGACTGGGTCGAGCTTATTATGTCCTGCATTTCCACCTTTAGCCTTTTAGTCCTAGTAAACAGGGAAATACTGAACTACTTCCTTCCTTCTAGAGGCATTGGACAAGGAGACCCCCTCCACCCTTACATCTTCATCCTTTATATGGAATATCTTGCCCGTCTCATCCTTAATGAATTTGACGCGCACTCATTGTCAGGGATTAGAACTTCGATAGACGACCCAACCTTCTCGCATCTCTTTTTTGCGGATGACCTCATTCTTTTTGCCAAGGCCACCAAACAGAAATGCCAGACCATTAAAAGCACCCTTAATAACTTCTGCTCTCTTTCCAGGCAGAAAATCAGTTTCTCAAAATCTAGGATTTACTTCTCTCCTCATACCTCGCCGGATAATATTAGTGCTGCCGAAAGAGAGCTCGGTATTAGAGCATGCAGCGACTTTAGGAAATATCTTGGCATTCCCATCCTCACAAGTAAGCAAAACACCAGGCCTTTAATTTCCTTATTAACAAGCTCCGCTTGAGACTAGCCAATTGGAAAACTACGGCCCTATCCCTTGCTGGTCGCCTTACCCTTATCACGGCTATCACCACCGCCATTCCCACGCATATCATGCACAGCACCATGCTCCCCTCCAAAGTTTGCAAAGAGATTGACAAAATAAACAAAAATTTATTATGGGGAGACTCCATGACTAAGAGAGATCCACTTCATGAGTTGGAATTCTGTCACCCTTCCCAAAGCCATGGGTGGTCTAAGCATCAAAACAAGCATCCTTAGGAACAAAGCCCTTCTTGCTAAATGCCTTTGGGATATTCGGACTCATCCGGAAAGCTTGCATGCTTTAATTTTCAAGAAAAAATATTCTTACATGACTCTCCCCCCAAACGAGCTTCCTCCACTTAGGCTAGTCTCTGTCGAGCCAAAGCCATTTGTGATAAAGGTGCAAGATGGCTAATCCGTAACGGTAATTCCATTAGCTTCTAGCATGACAACTGGGCGGGCTACGGACCTCTTAGAGGTTTCATTCATGGACCTCTAAACAGGGATGGTGACACCTTAAGGGTTAGGGAGGTATGGGACCACCTGGGGAAGTGGTCCCTCTACACCCTTCCTTTCGTTTTACCCCAACACGTCGTGGACACCATCCTTGCCACTCCCAAGCCCCTCTCAACAGATCAAGACGACCTTCTAGCATGGAACTTCTCTGCAAATGGCATGTTCAGCTCCAACTCAACATACACCATTTCCCTTAACTCCGCTGTCACCCATGCAACTCGTCCGTGGAAATGGCTCTAGAAGATCCCCACGCTACCTTGAATCATTACCTTCCTTTGGCTGGCTTGCCATGATAGACTCCCAACCAAATTTCATCTTCACTCTAGGCACATTCTTCATGATGATTATTTCCCCCTCTGCCTCACGAGCCCAGAAACCATGCTCCATATTCTCAAAGATTGCCCCCGAGTTACCCCCTTATAGACTACTCTTTTCGGCACCATCCCCTTTTGCTTCCAATACAGCTCCACCTTGGACTGGGTACGAAGCATGACTGCGCCCCATCAACAACTTACAACCCCGGATAGCATCCCCTAGCCCATCCTTTTCCCCGTAGCTGGTTGGTCCATCTGGTCCACTAGAAACAAGTCCATCATGGAAGCTTCCCAGTTCGACAGTTACACCATCCTCAAAAAAATCAATGCCATTTCCACCGACCTCCACGTTGTCCTCCTTGATAAGCCTGACATCATCACAAAAACCACCATGCACATTGGCTGGATCCCACCACCTCATGGCTTCTTCAAGCTTAATACCGATGGCTCGGTCCAAAACAATCCTGGTGATGCTTGCGCGGCCGGAATCATTTGAGACCCCCACGGACACTGGATTAGTAGTTGCACCAGGAAGATTAGCCTCACCCACTCCATGGCGGCAAAACTATGGGGCCTTCATGATGGGCTTACTCTTGCTAGAAATCCTAATATCCATAAACTTTTAGTTGAAGTTGACGCTAGCGTTGTAGAAAATTTTTTCCACTGAAAATTCTGTGCATGGCACCACTCACACCTTTAGTGCCATCATCATTGATTGCAGGTCCCTCCTCCTACTTTTTGAGGAAGTTCACATCACGCACATCCACTGCGAGGGAAACCACTGCACGGACCTTTTGGCGAAAGAAGGACACCGTTCCCATTTTGATTTTGTTATTCACCCCCATCCCCCGACATGTATTATGTACCAACTTATGGTAGACTCTTGGGGTATTGTTTACCCCGCCTTTGTAATCCTTGTTAGTTTTTAATGCAATTTCCAGTTTACCAAAAAAAAAAAAAAATTGGCTAAATTAAAAGTTGAGGTACAATGGCCACTACTTCAAAGTACAAGGGTCTCTTGCCATTTTTCCCAACTTCTTAAACTAATTCTTCATACAAATAAGAAATATGGCTGAAAAATTCAGCACAAAAAAGAAAAACGGGAAGAGAAAAAGGTCATCAAATTGAAGCACGTTCCAAAAATAAAAGTCACTAATATAAGAGGCTTATGCGTTACCCGGTTTTGGGCCTAAATAAGATTCTATGATATATAGCCTAATCAAAGTTTGAGTTGTCGATTTGGTCCTTAAAATTTCAATATTTTTATTTTATTTTTAGTCTTCGAAGTATCTATTTGCTGTCAATGCAATCCTTCTATCCAAGTCCAATATTAGCCCGTTTGGATTGGGGGGGGGGGGGGGGAGTGGAGGGAGTAGAGTAGAATTGGCTAAAAATAAGCTAATTTTGGGCCAATTCTACTCTATTCCCCTCTACTCCCCCTCCCTCTCCTTCAATCCAAATAGACTATAAAAGATGACAACACAATAGCATTCTTGTGAGAATATACGATTTCCCACCAGGACCACCACAACAGTTTTCTCCTCCATACTATGGGTACTTGCTCTACGACTCACCCAAATATCTTCCCCAAACTTTCCCTTATTTCTCAGGAGCCAAGCAAAACCTCTGTTTTTTTAAATTAAGTAAACCTAATTAATAAAATGCTCTTCACACCTTGAACAAATGTTTAATACTTTTGAGAGCAATTACCTCTTCTCACAAAAAAATGGCAAGTCTCACCATGAATTTAAATTATGAAAACTCGATATTGCATATAACAATAATAATAACTAGTCGCTAACCCGTGTGATGCACGGGAAATGTTTGAATGTATTGTTTTACTAATTTCTTCCTAATGCAATTATTGAAATAAATTTGCAGCATTTTCACAGTGATCAAACATCTTTTCTATCTCAGCACTTTTGTTGTATCCAAATAGAGAATAACACTAAAAAATTATTAAACCCATCCCAAAGCCTATAATTCTCAAAGTTAAAAGAGAGTCCTAAATTTCATTTAATTCCATTAACTGCTTAAGTTAATAAGCACATTGGTATGAATAAAAAAATGAATGGCGTCCATGTCTATTTAATTATCAACCATATAATGTTATAGCAATTAAGGTAATTTATAAATTTCAACCAGTTTGTTTTGTAACACTTTTTTTTTTTGTTTTTTGTTTTTTTTTTTTTTTTTTTTTTTTTTTGGAGATATATATGATGGGTAAGACTTCGTAAGTATGGCTCGTCCTTGAATAGTCGTCCACAGAATGTGAACTCGTCCTGGAATACTGGTTCATAGGATGTGGAATACCATGGTAATCATGTCGCTTCCTCACCCTCAAACATGGATCCTTGAGAGAGCCTCGTCCAAACCTGGTGAGGTCATCCAGACCTTATGAGGTCATCCAGACATGGACGACCCTCAATATAGGTTCCGTCTACATGAACAAATGAATCGAACCATGTGGTGAGATCTTGATGTATCATTGTAACTTCTTATTTAATATTTAACTTCCAATGGCAGTTATCTTCTGATCTCCACAAATGTGGGGGAGGTTACCAGACAAGTAACTGCTTCCACAGCACTATATATACACTTATCCTCAACAAAATAAAGGCAAGTTTTTTTCTTTACACAACTCCCAGAATTTTGGAATTCTATATTCTAAAAGAGAGAAACTGACTTTGTCATCGGAGGGTTCGTGGCCGGTCGACCCTAGTCTCCTTTGATTCCTTGTTTTTATCTTTCAGGTCTTCAAAATCATTAAGATCTGGAGCATCCAACCTACTGATTCTTAGAACATCATCAGTTGGCACCATCTGTGGGGACTTCCGATTGTCTTACAATCTGTCTTCCTACGACAAAAGGCAGAATGGTTCAGACTAGATCGAGGGCTACCAACCCAGGCCATCAGGAAAGTAGGGATGCTTCAAGCAATCCCCATCGCGATCATCAATCAACCCCAGTCATGCAACAATCCTCTATTCAACACATGCAGTCTATGGCAGCCGCCATGGCGGAGTTAACCCGTCAAAACCAGGAGTTAACAAGGGAGATTAATTTGAGAAGGCAACATAATGAGGGGTACATTGAAGGCCAAGCCCAGAGCCAGGAAGATAGAGGAAATGTTGAACCTAAAAGCCAGTCAAGGGGTACCACATCAAGAAGGGTGCCACATTTGGAGAAGGAAATGGACTAAATGAGGAAGGTTATGGAAGAGATGAGGGAGAACATGAGAAGGGAAAATCCAGAAGAGGACTTAGTCCACCGAACAGACTCCCCTTTCACGACTTCCATCAACAGTCACCCCTTGCCTCCGAAATTCAAGAAGCCTTCATTAGATTCCTACGATGGAACACGTGACCCGTTTGATCACATTGCTACTTTCAAGACGACGATGCACCTTCAAGGGGTCCCAGATGAGATTATGTGTAGAGCCTTCCCTACCACTCTCAAAGGACCAGCGTGAGTGTGGTTCAGCAAAATACCCCCGAATACAGTGAGTTCTTTTGAAGAATTGAGTAAGTTATTTGTTAACAATTTCGTTGGAGGGCAAAGGTACAAATGTTCCTCATCCAGCCTGTTAACCATAGAACAAGGAGAGAATGAAAGTCTACGGTCTTTCATCACTCATTTCAACAGGGAAGCACTAACCGTGGACAAGGTGGATGACAAGCTACTCTTGGCGGCCTTCCATAATGGGGTTAATTCTGATTTATTCATCCACAAGCTTTATGAGAAAGAGCTTCAATCCATGGCTAAACTTGTCCATTCGGCCCAAAACTTTATAAATGTGGAGGACGCAATCATAGCTAAGAAGAGGAAGAGAGCTGAGAGAATGGAAGCAAACCCCACGCGCTATTCTGAGCAAGGTCCCCATCCAAAGAAGGGACGAATGGAAGATAAGAATGACCGAGATAACAAGAAGGCAGGCCCTTCGGCATAGAATCAACAATACACACCATTGAACATGCCCCTTGAGCAAGTTCTCATGCAAATCAAGGATGGTCCTTCCTTGAAGTGGCCGGAGAAAATGAAGGGAGATCCCAACAAACGCAATAGGAACAAGTATTGCTGCTTCCATAGAGACCATGGGCACGATACAAATGAATGTTACGATCTGAAACAGCTGATTAAAAATCTTATTAGACAAGGAAAGTTGAGAAATTTCCTTGGACGAGAGCATAAGGATGAGAAGTTGAAAGGGAAGGAAAAATATTCGTCACAACCCCCGCTTGGAAAGATGAGAGTTATTATAGGAGGAAGTTCAGCAGGTCAGTCGTCCAAGTCTAGGAAGATATATCTAAAAGTAGTGCAGAATGTTCAGCTCTCTGGATGATCGCCAAGGACAAGGACCACAGACGAGCAAGCAATCACGTTCGTGGATGAGGATGCTGGAAGAGTTCACCACCCTCATGACGATGCCATCGTTATTACTTTGTTTATTGCCGACTATACAACTAGAAGGGTGTTAGTGGACAATGGAAGTTCAGCAAATATTTTATATTACCCTGCCTTTCAACAAATGAGGCTCAAACGAGACCAACATCATCCAATAAACTCTCCCTTGGTAGGTTTTGGTGGAATGAAAGTGCAGCGTGTGAGCACTATTACATTACCTGTGGTGGTGGGGGCATATCCACAACAGGTAGCCAAGGACGTGAATTTCTTGGTGGTAGATTGTTCATCCTCCTACAATGCTACAATTGGAAGACCAACTTTAAATAATTGGAAAGCAATTATGTCTACTTACCACCTGTCAGTCAAATTTCCAACAGAGCATGGGATAGGACAAGTGCAGGGAGATTAGCTGGTAGCAAGAGAATGCTACCTAGCCATGTTGGCCATGGACGAGCAAGTTCAGACGATGAATATTAAGGAAAAGAGAGTTATGGCAGAGCCCACCAAAGCATTAGAGAATATTTTCTTGGATGAGAATAACCCCGAGAGGTGTACCAAGGTTGGAGCGGATTTAAAAGAAAAAACTAAATAGGATCTTGTCTATTTTTTGAAGAAGAGTACTGATGTGTTTACTGGAGCCATGAGGATATTCCAGGTATAGAACCTAGTGTCATTACCCACCGTTTGAATGTATATCCTTCCTCTAAACCCGTACGATAGAAGAAAAGAGTATTTGCCCCTAAGAGAGACAATGCTATTAAGGAAGAAGTGCAGAAGTTGGCCACAACGAAGTTTATTCGAGAGGTTTATTATCCAAATTGGTTAGCCAATGTAGTAATGGTCAAGAAGGCAAATGGCAAGGGGAGAATGTGCGTAGATTTCACTGGTCTAAACAAAGCTTGCCCCAAGGATAGCTATCCATTGTTGCACATTGACCAGCTGGTAGATTCTACTGCAAGTCACAAGCTGCTTAGTTTTATGGATACTTTCTCCGAATACAATTAGATAAGGATGGATGAGGCAAACCAAGAGAAGACGTCCTTTATCACCAATCAAGGCTTGTTTTGTTACAAAGAAATGCTCTTCGGTTTGAAGAACGCAGGGGCAACATATCAGAGGTTGGTTAACCATATGTTTCGTCCACAGATTGGATGGAACATGGAGGTCTATGTAGATGATATGCTGGTAAAGAGCCTGGACAAGGGAAGGCACCTAGACGACCTACAAGAAACCTTTGACACACTTAGGCAGTATAACATGAAGTTGAACCCCAGCAAATGCGCTTTCGGAGTTTCATCAGGAAAGGTCCTTGAATTCATGATTTCGCATAGAGGAATTAAGGCGAATCCTTATAAGATACAAGCAATACTGGATATGAAGCCTCTGCAAAGCATCAAAGAAGTCTAGTCTCTTACCAGACGAGTTGCTGCCCTTAACAGGTTTGTCCATAAAGCTACTAACAAATATTTGCCATTTTTTAAGGTTCTTAGAAAGGCATTTGAATGGGCGGATGAGTGTCAAAAAACTTTCCAAGACCTGAAGACATATCTCACTACGACCCCCTTACTAAGTTCGTCAATGTTGGGAGAGGAATTGTACTTGTACTTGGCAGTGACTCCACACGCTATAAGTTCAGCATTGATCAGAGAAGAAGGAAGGGTGCAAAAGCCAGTCTACTATACAAGCAAAGCGCTTAGAGGAGCAAAAGGACGGTATCCACTGATAGAAAAGTTGGCCTTTGCACTAATAACAGATTCTAGGAAGTTGAGACATTACTTCCAAGCTCATATCATCAATGTCATGACGGACCATCTGCTTAAGAAGGCAATGAACAAGTTGGAAGCCGCAGGACGATTGATCCAATGGGCTATCGAGCTCAGCGAATTTGACATCAGGTACCAACCCAGAAATGAAATAAAGGCTCAAGCCCTGGCAGACTTCATTGCAGAGTTCACTTCAAGTTATAATGACTTAAGTGGGGTGGAAAACAGTAAGAAGTGGATCGTCCGTGCGGATGGATCGTTTACATAACATGCAGGAGGAATAAGAGTTGTTTTACAATCCCCGAAGGGAGATAAATTGAAGCACAAGGTTCATCTATAGTATCAAACAACCAACAATGAAGTTGAGTATGAAGCATTTCTTAAAGGGCTGGAGTTGGCTAGGTTTGTGGAAGCATAATCGATACTCGTCCTAGGAGACTCTCAGCTAGTCATGGACCAAGTAAATGGGACACGTGAAGCCAAGGAAGAACAAATGAAGAAATACCTTAATAAGGTGGTACGCCTTGTAAAAAAGTTTAAGGAAGCTAATTTAGTTCAAATCCCAAGAGAAGAGAACATGGAAGCAGATACTTTAGCGAAGGAAGCCTCAGCGAGCGAAGCAATGGACGATTGTGATGAAATTTAATACTTGCCCAGCATAGATTTTCCAGAAGTACAGCAAATAGAAGGCGAAGAAAATTGGATGACTCTAATAATATCATACCTGAAGGACAGAAGGCTTCCAGAGGGGAAAGACGAGGCCAGAAAGCTCAGAATCAGATCAGCTAGGTACGTTCTCATGGACGAGGTACTATACAAAAGAGGGTTTTCCCAGCATTACCTAAGATGTTTAGCCCAGGATGAAGAAAATTATGTATTAAGGGAGGTGCATGAAGGAGCATATGGCAATCATTTAGGAGCCAGATCACTCGTCCACAAGGTTGTCTGAACAGGATACTACTGGCCAACAATCCAAGCTGATGCCAAGGCATATGTCAAAGTTTTTGATCAATGCCAACGATTCAGTAATATTCCCAGACAACCAGCAGAGTACCTTACCCCAGTGATGGCTCCATGGCCCTTCGCACAATGGGGATTAGATATCTTGGGTCCCTTCCTACTTGGAACCAAGCAAATGAAATATTTAGTGGTTGGTATTGATTATTTTACTAAGTGGGTAAAAGCAAAACCCCTAGCTAAAATCACCCAACAAAATGTCAAAAATTTCATCTGGATGAATCTTATGTGCAGGTTTGGGGTGCCTAGAGTATTGATATCAGACAATGGACAACAATTTGATAATGCACTTTTCAAAGACTTCTACGAGCACTTTGGAATTCAAAATCATTACTTCTCACCCGCCCACCCTCAAGCAAACGGCCAAACAGAAGTGGCAAACCGATCCTTGTTGAAAATCATCAAGACTCGGCTTGAAGGAGCAAAGGAAATATGGCCAGATGAGTTACCAGGTGTTCTATGGGCCTACAAGATGACGGTAAGGACCCCTACAGGGGAAACTCCATTCAAGCTAGCCTATGGAAGTGAATCAGTGATACCTGCAGAAATACATATGGCCAATCACAGGGTAATGAAGTATCGAGACGAGGATAATGAGGAGCAACTCCACCTTAACCTTGATCTAATAGATGAGGTGAGGATGAACGCAAAACAAAGGACAGCAAGGTATAAGAACCTCATGGCCAAGCAATATGATGCAATGGTAAAACCCAGGTGTTTCAACATAGGGGACCTCGTCTTAAAAAGGGTCTCTTTGGCAACAAGAAACCCCGCTCATGGGAAATTGGGAGCCAAATGGGAAGGACCCTACAAGGTTATCAATTGCAAAAGGCAAGGATCCTACTACTCGGAAACCTTGGACGGGAGGAAATTAAAGCATCCTTGGAATGTTGAACACCTGAGAAGGTATTACCAGTAAGATGTCAGACTAGATGAGCATTGCCCTGGATGAGACCTATCATTCTAGACGAGCCAGAATATATGTTTTTTGTTGGGTGTGTTAACATTATGTGTTATGTTTTAACTCCTTAAAAGTGTGTTAGTTTCAAATTAACTATAAACGATGTCATGAACTTTGATATTTGTATGAATAAGGCACCAGCTTCTAAGCATGTGCCATACTTGTAGACGATATTTATATTATGGATGTGGTTTGAATTCTCAAATATATGTTATATATAAATTCTCCATTATTTCACTAGCAAAAAGGCTAAGGCCAAAGACGAGTAAACTCTCTGGATGCAAGGATGTAATGTCTATAAGCTTTCCTTAATGAGGATAAAGCAAAGAAAAATGAACCTAAGGTGTATTCGTCTAAACAATGGACGAGCTAAAACTCGACTCGTCCAAAAAATGGACGAGAAAAAATATGGAAACTTACCCAAAGACGAGAAAGGAGTCGTTAAGTTTATAGACGAGAGAGGAAGTGTCGTAGCAAGCCTATATAAGGCTAATAAAAGAAACACCATTCATGGACGAGTTACACTTAAAAGGTGAAAAATGCTGAACATAATTAAACTCTCGTCACGGACGAGCCCAAGTTGAAGACAGTGTTATGAATGTGAAAGACATTCATCCACATAACATGTTTGATAACAAATGAAAATAGTGAAACTAAACATTCATCCATTAACTAAAGGGTGGATGACCTACACCTAAAAACCCTTGCAAAGTAAAGCTTAACAAATTGTTTGAGAGCTTGTCCTAAAATTGTGGACGAAGTAAATGTCCTTGAGTTACATTAAAAGGTCCAAAACAACGGACCAAATAAAAAGAAAAATGCAAGGATAAACAAAATATTTAAGTCTTGTTTTCAAGCAGGAGGGGCGTCAGTGTTGGGGGCGTCCTGAGGTGGCTGAGTACTGGCATCATCCTCTACATTGATGTCTTCTGAACTCGTCTAGAGGAGGGAGCTTGTAGCAGCACCACTAAGGTTGAGTTTGATAGAACTGAAGTCAATCTCAGGGAATTTCTCTATGGCATCCATCCTGAAATCTTCAAACCCAGCTGCATAGTTACGGTCCAGCATGTCAGTAAATTGCTTGGACGCCTTGAACTCTGTAACCACGTCTCCCTTTGCTTTTTTGAGAAGGGCACTCAACTTGTCATTCATCTTTTGGAGGTGATCAGGACAAGTGTCCTCTATGACATCAATCTTCAACTCCTCAATATGGTTCTACAGTGCCTTTGTCTCGTCCTTGGCCTTCGCTGCCACCTCAGCCCATTTCTTGCACTCTTCCCTCACCTCTTGAACCCTCGTCCCCAACAGAATCCTCGTCTTGTCCAATTTTGTGGCCTGCCTAGACGCCGCAATAAATTTTGACATTGCCTATATAAAGGTAAAAGACAAGAGATGATGGTTAGACGAGACAAAATTATAAAGTAACAGATGAGATAAAAAGGTAGTCACATACCTTAAAATGATCATGAACACCAGAGTGTTCAAAGTCCTTCAAGGACATATCATAACATGTAGTTATATCCTCACTAGACACAACTTTCTCAAAACATTCCCAAGCCAGATCTTCATTTTCAATAATATTTGTTGGGATCCTTTGAGAAAGCTGGGACAAGGTAGGCGCGATAGACTTAGACGGAGGAGCCTTGGACGAGGTAGTCTCAACAGGAGTGGACGAGTCTACATCAAACACCTAGACAGGTGGTTGGGATGGAGGAAGAGTAGGTTTAACTATCTAGGATGACCCATGTTTAGCCTTTTTCCCTCGACAACTGGGAAGATTTCCTAGGTCAAGGTTCTTGGACAAAGACTTCCTTTTGTCCCCAATGAAAGGACGAGCTTGGGATTGGATCTCAGGACGGCTCCCCTCATCCACAGCTTCCTTCCCCTTGTTTTCTTTCATAGTCGCCATCCTTGAAAAATGGTTTAAGTGAAAATTAAAATTAAACCAGAAAAGTATACCGTGTATAATATTTGTGTTTAAGTCTAAACTTACGTCTACGAACTGTAACCTCGTGTGCGATAACTTCGTTGAACGGTTCAAACGAGCCCTGTGGACGCGGTCATGATGGAACTTGCTCAAAGAAGGCCGTCCAACAGCTATAAAACAATAAGTAGATAAAGGTTAAACACATATATACAAAAAATAATAATAGTAATCTATATAATAACAAAATAAATAAATAAAAGGGGAGGGGCATACCTTTAGGACGAAGGTTCCCTAAGTCCCCAGTATAAGGGGCAAAAGTGTCCCTGCCAACGTCCATAGGATGCCTAGCCCAGAAACCAAAGACAAAGATGAATTCCGTCTTCCAGTTTCTGTCAAACGAGACTAGGGATTTGATTAACCTACAATCATTGCCCCTAACTGTAAACTGATAAAAGCCAAGGGATTGATTTATTTTTGAAGGTTTGTAGCAAAAAAGAAACTCGTCCATAGTGAGAGGAAGATCCCTTCCAAATACTTCCCTCCATAAAAGTTGCATAGAGATAATCAATCCACGTGCATTTGGGTTGAACTGACACACTCCTAAACCTAATCTAACAAGTAACTCCCTAGCAAAAGCATTCAAAGGTAACCTGAGACCCCCCAAAAAATAAGCCTCATAGCACCTATTCCAAGATAAGGGTTGCAACACCATTCTCCACGGACGGGTAACCTAGGGATAAGTTTTTCAGGAATCTGGTACCACGACCTAAGATTATTAAGCCTTTGTTCGCTTGTTTTGGAAGAAATGCCAACTACATAACTATAAACAGTCTCCACCTCGTCCAAAGGACTAGACAATGGGATGCTCGATGAGGTGCCAGCCTGGGACCCAAAAGCTTTCCTAAGTTGTTCTTGAAGAACTTCTAAGGGGACTCCAAGGACAACAGAAGTGTATCCCTCGTCCGTAGTACTCCCCCCACTACCACTATGACTAGTGCTACTGCTAGAGCTATTATAACTGGTGGTATCGTAATACTCATCTATGTCTTTTTCTATACTATTGCTAGAAGAGGAGATAACAGTTTTAGACATTGTTTTGAAAACTTAAAGAAAAACCTAAAGACGAGGAAAAAGAGAATACCTGGCTCTAGATGGAAGAGGACTATGGATGCAGAGAAACTTCTAGATGAGGCTCTAGACAGCAAAGGTCGAGGAAAATTTTCAGAATGAGAAGGGTAGGAGAGGAATTCTACTATTTATAGGCAATAAGGTTCAATATCCGAAGTGACGAGACTAACCAGAATAAGCCACGTGGCATGTCTCGAAAGACAAAAAGCCGTGATCGCAATATGCTTGATTAAGCCATATAAAAAATAATAATAATAAAAAATAAAATATAAATAATATATAAATAATAATAATAAATATATATATATATATATATTTATTTATATATAGAGGAAAAGAAAAAACATTCTTAGGACGGACAACACAAGGACTAAGGGGCAACTGATGGGTAAGACTTCGTAAGTATAGCTCGTCCTTGAATAGTCGTCCACAGAATGTGAACTCATCCTAGAATAGTAGTTCATGGGATGTGAAATACCATGGTAATCATGTTGCTCCCTCACCCTCAGAAGTGGATCCTTTAGAGAGCTCGTCCAAACCTAGTAAGGTCATCCAAACCTTATAAGGTCGCCCAGACATGGACGACCCTCAATATAGGTTCCTCTATATGAACAAATGAATCGAACCACGTGGTGAGATCTTGATGTATCATTGTAACTTCTTATTGAATATTTAACTTCCAATGGAAGTTATCTTCTGATCTTCACAAATGTGGGGGAAGTTACCAAACAAGTAACTGCCTCCACAACACTATATATACACTCATCCCTGACAAAATAAAGGCAAGTTTTTTCTTTACACAACTCCCAGAATTTTGGAATTCTATATTCTAAAAGAGATAAACTGACTTTGTCATCAGAGGGTTCATGGTCGGTCGACCCCGGTCTCCTTTGATTCCTTGTTTTTATCTTTCAGGTCTTTAAAATCAACAAGATCCGGAGCATCCAACCTATTGATTCTTAGAACATCATCAATATACTTGATATAATGACTTTTATTCAGAAGTAAAAAACTATATACAAAGGTAAAGACTTGGGCACACTACCCCAACTAGTTCATTAGCCATACAAATTAGGAAGAAAAAACATACAAGGCTTCCCTCTAAACCAACAAAACAACAAAGACCCTTCTACATTTGCTTGAGTGGCCGAGAGCATCTGATATGTCACTTGCAATGCTAGAGCTACATCCAAAATGACTTTAGGTTGTGTAGGGACACAATTTGCAACGACCCAACACGATACTGGGTTCGCCCGTAAATAGGCTCAAACAATATGATTTGTAGAGCGTGGGTGTAAAGAACTAGGTTAACTTTTGTATGGTAAAAAGACTCACCCTTACGTGTATTGAATGCCCAGAGCTGGCACAACGATCGTATTCTTTGGTAATCGATACAGTTCTTTTTCACTTTTCGTTCTTCTTCTTTTGTCTAGATTTTCTTCCTCTCTTCTTTTTTGTTCCGATCCCCCCTTTGCATGTTCTTCTTTCAGTTTATACACCACCCTCTGCATTCCATCCTCACCACACACGTGTAGGTTGGGTTCGGAGGATTTCTTTTTGTCCCATCTGGCACCTCCTGGAACTTCCTATGGGCAGCTGTAAGGCTGCCTCCTTACTGTTCAGGTATCACCTCCACATTAATGCGGCCAGAGAGTTGGTTGAGAGGTCATTAATGCGAAGGCAGTTGTGGTTATAGATATTTGTTTGTCTTTTCCCTTTTTCCCTTGGGCTGTTATCCTATCTTCATTGGTGACATAATTCTGAGGTCCGGTTGCAACAGGACCGCGTCTTGTTCATCCTCGGATGCATACTGCCGAGGAGTATGGCGTCCTCGGACGAATACAGAACTCTACCCTTGTGATATTGACTACCAACCCCTTCAGTAATTACCTTATGACCTGACTTGGCCTCCTCGGATAGATATGCATCCTCGAATGGGCCACAGGCCCAACAATCCTGACCTTAATGGGCCTATTGATCGAATGGCCCCCACAATAGCCCCTCAAAATCCTACTTTTCGACTCCTCGGGAGAGAAGGTGGATTTTGATGTCATAAGCCCGTACCTATGCGTGTTTTGGGGCATTCCCGTGACGCTTCAGCATCCCGATTTTGGCAGCATTAAATTTTGACAACGCCCTTGTCTCCCACGTTCGACGGTGAGATCTAAATCAAACGGCAGAAGGCTTCCCTTGTTTTGCGAGCGAGAACTTCACCACTCACAATCCTCACATGACTATAAAGGCGTTCTCTAATTAACCCTGTACTTTACCTTCGATGATTACGTGGTTCCAGAGCTGATACATTGAACCTGCCTTTCTCCATTCTTCGTTATTCTCCTGGCGACTACAAATAATTGTACTTTGTCCGAGGTCCTTCCTTTGAACCTGTAATTCCTCTCAAAGTTTTTACCACTTTCATTTCAAACCCAACAGTCTTTTCTGCTAAGTCTTTTTAGAAAAATGGGGAAACAAAAGAATCTATTTCGATGTCTCGTTGAGTCCGAGGAAGGTATTAGAAACTTTCACTCCAAATATAAAATCCCCTCAACGGTAGGGATGAGGTATGCAGCCCGACGGGAATGGGTTGATGCCAGACAAACTGGGGAAGTAGTTATCCCCATGATTGCCTTTATAGAGGGCGGGATGACTATCCCCATGGGTAGTATCACTAGGAGTTACCTCAATTTCTTTAGGCTATCCCCCACCCAGTGTGCTTCAAACATGTTTAGGGTCTTGGGAAGTATAGACGCTCTGAATAAGAGAATGGACTTAAAGCTAACCCACCATGATGTGAATTGGGTGTACAACCTCCATCGCTTAACTGGCCAGGGATATTATCTCAAGTCGAGATATCCTGAAGTAAGGCTAATTCAGTGCCTCCCTACTTCAAATAAGAACCTAAAGGAGGATTTCCTTATTCTCTTTGGGGAATGGCACGATGGTTTGCCTTGTCCGACAATAGAGGGAACACCAGGTGGGCGCGTAGTCATAGATCTATACTATTTAGTTCGTGAACACATTTCGTTTACTTTCTCCTTTTTCATTATTTTTGTCTCCTACAATTTTCACTCTAGACCCAACGATTTTGCAGATAGACGCTACACGAAGCCCAATCTCAGGTTAGTCAATAAGGCGAGCCTGGATAAGTTATTGAAGGCCGAAATATACGTGAACGAGGTTGACGGTCAGCTCCGGGCAGCACACTTAATTCTCGGCTATACCCCCCTTTCTTTTGCTTTTCAGGCGCCGAAGTGCGTGATTAGAGCACGCGATCCTCGGCTTCACCGTATCAGTGTTGCCTACGAAGGGTTCATTGTTCCAGAGGGTATTCCGCTTCCCCAGTACACACCTCGCATAGAGCCTCTTTTCGTAGCCAGCGTCTCGGCGGGAACTTCTTCACCCTTACCTTCCCTCAAGGAAAAGGAAATAAAAATGAGAAGGAAAAAGGAGAAAGGCGAGGAAACGGTTGTAACAGTATCTGAGTCCTCGGACGATTTCGGGATTTTTGATCAACCCACAAGCCCCGAGGAAGATCCTGATGAGATGGGGATACAAAGAAAACCCCAGAAAAGCTTACTGGAGCTGATGGAAGGTCAGCCGGGAAAGAATGCGCCTGCAAAACAATACCATCCCAGGCTTCATCTCTTCCAGTTAGGTCTCCTCCTCCTGCTCCTCGCCACCCTCCTCGGTCATCACCACAACTAGCGCTTCCTAACGCTGCCGACCAGAAAAGGCGCAGGGAACAGAAGGGCAAGGAGGTGGTGGATACGAGCAAGTCTCGTCCAACTCGAGAGGAGGATGTCCAACGAGCTGCAAAGTAGCAGAAAACCAAGCACCAAGCCACGCGGGGCCAAGAGAAATCTGATTCCCAACATCCTGAACCACAAGCATGGTTGCCAGCACCTATGCACGGTGGGGAGCCTCTGCGAGATGATGCATCTATAAGGGACTTTAACGGCGGCATACGGTGTCACGTAGCCTTCGCCATAGAGGAAGCCTTATTGCTCCCAAAAGACATGGCCGAAATAAAGAATATGAGGAAGAATGAACTCGTCCTCGACAACAAACGATATTTGGGCATGGTAAGAAGCTATCTTTTATCCTTTTTCATTCTGTGACTGTTATTCACCAATATGCACTTTTCATTGACTATAGTGTTAACTTTTTTCCTACAGATCATCTAAAATACTTTCAAGCTAGATGAGATGCTCAACGCCTGTTCCGATCAGCTAGATGACGAAAGAAAAAGACGGGCAACGGCAGTACAGACCTTGTCCAAATTTGAACAGGACTTGGCCGACGCAAGGAAAAAGCTACAGGTCGAAGAGCAAGCTCGCAAGAGCGCCGAGTCGGCATTAGAAGGCTACCAAAAGCAGGCCGAGGACCAAGGAAGACTTCTGCGTGAGGCGAATGCCGAGCTAAAAAAAACTCAGGAGCAAGCTCTAGTTCTCAGGAAGCACCTGGAAGAAACTCAAAAGCTAAGGGAGCGAGCTGAAAAGTCCAAGGAGCAAGCCGAGAAAGCAAAAATCGAGGCCGAACAGGCAATGAACGAAGCTGAGCAGAGAGGATACGAAGTTGGTATAACCGAAACTGAGAAGGCTCTGAGAGCTGAGGTTCCGGAGGTATGCCATATCTACTGCGCAAGAACTTGGAATGAGGCTCTTAACCGTGCTGAGGTTGAAGCCTCATCTGAGTTACGTAAGCCAGAAAACGTATTCTATCCCGAGGGGATCCGCCCCTCAGTTCTTTTACCCCATCAGGCTGATGCTCCCCCTTCAGCTATTAACCTCAACGAGGACGTTTCGCCTCACAGTTTTCCTCCCTATAGCCAGCCGAAGTTAGCTAAAGAGGGACTTGCCCCTCCCGAAGCTTCCCTCGATAAGACCACCACCGCTTCGGAGGCAGAGACTACCTCCCAAGGTTTTCAACGGGATTTGGACTCCATAGTTCTACCAACTGGGGGCGTCACCAAAGCCAAAGAGGGAATTACCTCTTCAGAGGCAGACCTACCCGCCATTCAGGACCCGAAGATGCAATTGAAATTGAAAAAGTAGAACCCGTTTTGTAGCCTAACTAGACATTTAGTAGGGAACTTCCTTGCTCATTTTCTTACCGCTTTTACTATTTTATATTATTTTTGTACTCGTTCATTTTGTTATTGTAACTTGGATAAGTTCATTTCAACTACCTTTTGCTTGTATGGGACAATTTTACTCACACATATTGTCAATCGATAATCAGTAATAGGCAATAAGCATTAATACAACAGGGTCTTAGGGGGACGTTTTTGATATGTGCGTTTTCTTTCCAATCAATTGCAATTTTTTACGAAAGCTCATAACCTAAATAATATCATGCCTTCAGTACCTTGATTGTACGCCAATTTACGTACAAAGATCTCTCTCTGACTCCTCAATGAGTGTTTCAGGGCGTTATTTCCCGTTAAGTTTGTGATTAGAAGATCTATCACAACTCAGTTACTGTTTAATACTTCAATACACAACGTAGGATGTTAATTTCCACCAAGTTTGCGATCCAAGGACCTGGCATAACTTGGTCTCTGTTTAACATTTCAATACACATCATAGGACGTTAATTTCCACCAAGTTTGTGACCCGAGATCCTGGCATAACTTGGTTTTTGTTTAACATTTCAAAACACATCATAGGACGTTAATTACCACCAAGTTTGCAATCCGAGGACCTGGCCTAACTTGGTTTCTGTTCAACATTTCAATATACATCATACGACACAGGAGGACAAGACGTATGGTTGACGTAAATTAAAAGAAATATTTGAATTGAAACACTTTTATTAATAATAATACCTCTTGAGATTATTTACATTCCAAGGATGAAGTACGGCTTTTTCGTCTAGGTCTTCTAGATAATAAGCTCCTATTCCCGCTACAGAAGTGATTCGATATGGCCCCTCCCAATTAGGTCCCAATTTTCCCCAATTTGGATTCTTGGTGGCCCCCAGAACTTTCCTCAGCACCAAATCTCCTATAGCTAGTGGCCTCATCTTCACGTTACTATCATAGCCCTGCTTGAGCTTATGTTGGTAGTAAGCTAGTTGAACCATCGCGCTCTCCCTCCGCTCTTCAATCAGGTCCAAACTTTTCTCCAACATCGCATCATTACTTTCCGAAGAGAATGTACTGGTCCTTAACGTTGGGAATCCAGTTTCCAGGGGAATGATGGCCTCGGCCCCATAGGTCATGGAAAAGGGAGTTTCCCCCATTGAACGTCGAGGTGTTGTCTGATACGTCCAAAGCACATGTGGCAATTCTTCCACCCACTTTCCTTTCGCGTCATCCAGCCTCCTCTTAAGCCCATTGACTATCACTTTGTTAACAGCTTCAGCCTGCCCATTGCCTTGTGGATAAGCCGGAGTGGAATATCTATTTCTTATACCCAGTTCTGAACAATATTCCCTAAAGGCATTGCTATCAAATTGGAGTCCATTATCTGAGACAAGAGTGTGGGGAATTCCAAATCGCGTAACAATGTTTCTCCAAACAAACTTCTTCACATCTACGTCTCTGATGTTCGCCAAGGGCTCAGCTTCGACCCATTTAGTGAAGTAGTCTGTGCCGACCAGCAAGTACTTCTTGTTTCCTATGGCTTTAGGAAAAGGGCCGACAATGTCCAGCCCCCACTGGGCAAAAGGCCAAGGGCTAGAGAGAGGGTTAAGAGCTCCTCTCAATTGGTGGATATTTGGAGCATATCTTTGACACTGATCGCACTTCCTAACGTACTCCTGCGCTTCATTTTGCATATTTGGCCACCAATATCCTTGTGTGAGGGCTCGACATGCTAGAGACCTTCCTCCTATATGGCTCCCACAAATGCCCTCATGCAATTCCTCCAGTATCGACTCTGCTGTCTCAGGAGGCACACAGAGCAGGTATGGCCCAGAGAAGGAACGTTTGTATAACTTTTTATCCTCGGATAACCAGTACCGAGGAGCTTTCCTTCGTATTTTCTCAGCTTCCACCTTATCTTCGGGTAATATGTCACTTTCAAGGAATTTTAATATGGGATCCATCTAGCTTGACGACGAATTGGTTTGATTGATTTGGCAAACCTCCTTTTCTGGTGAGGTGGGGGTACACAGGTCTTCGACGATAATCACCCGAGAAAAATTTCGTACTGAGGAGGTGGCAAGGGTCGCTAAGGAATCAGCATGGGTATTTTCATCTCGAGGAATATGTAATATGTCGAAAGATTCAAACTTCGTTCGCATGCGCCTAACCCGGTCTAGATACCCTTGCATCCTTGGATCTCGGGCCTCCAACTCTCCTGTCACCTGGCCGACTACCAACCTCGAGTCTAAAAATAATTTCACTGCCTTTCCACCCATTTTATAGACCATACTCATTCCCATTATCAAAGTTTCGTATTCTGATTCATTGTTAGTAGCCGAGAATCCTAATCTTAACGACTTCTCGATGATGACCTCCTCGGGGGATATCAACACCAATCCCAATCCTACTCCCCGTTGGTTTGCGGCCCCATCCACGTACACCCTCCAAAAGGACTCACCTTGCGCGGATATGAGGCCAACCGATTTTTCATCCATGTGACCTTGATTCATATTAACTTCTTTTGGGCACTCGACGAACTCAGCCACCATATCGGCAAGAACCTGACCTTTCACAGAGGTGCGAGGCATGTATTTGATATCAAAAGCACCCAGAATCATGACCCACTTGGAAATTCTTCCCGTGTAGTCAGTACTTCTGAGTACGGACTTAAGAGGCAGTTGGGTCAAGATAACCACGGTATGGGCTTGAAAATAGTGCGGAAGTTTGCGTGTTGCATGGACCACCGCCAATATGGCCTTTTCTAATGACAGATATCTCACATCGGCTTCATGAAGGGATTTACTTACATAATAGACTGGCCTTTGGACGCCATTGTCTTCTCGTATCAAGACGAAGCTAACTGCATGAGGGGCTACCACCAAATAAGCAAACAACACCTCATCTACCTTAGGGCTAGACATGATAGGTGGTCTGGACAGGTATTCTTTCAACTGCTGGAACGCTTCAGCACACTCCACAGTCCATTCAAATCCTTGCCACTTATGTAATAGGCGAAAAAAAGGACGACACCTCTCAGCCAACCTGGAGATGAACCGATTCAACGCAACAGTCATCCCAGTCAGTTTCTGCACTTCTTTTAGATTCCGAGGTGCTTGAAATCATTAATGGCCCTAATCTGATCTGGGTTCACCTCAATTCCTCTATGGGTCACCAAGTACCCCAAGAACTTCCCGGAACCTACACCAAAGGAGCACTTCGAAGCATTCAAGCGCAACTTATATTTTCTCAGTATCCCGAAGATACTCGTGAGGTCCTCCACGTGTTCGGACACCACTTTACTTTTCACAACCATATCATCGATATAAACTTCAATACTTCTACCTAGTTGTGGTTCAAACATTTTCGTCATCATGCGTTGGTAGGTAGATCCAGCGTTTTTCAAACCGAAGGGCATCACCTTGTAATGGTAGTTCCCAATCGGGGTCACAAAAGCAGTCTTTTCCTGATCGTCGGTGGCCAGCGGTATTTGGTGATACCCTTGGAAGGCATCCAAGAAACTCATCCTAGGGTGACCCACGGTCGCATCCACCAACTGGTCGATCTTCGGCATAGGAAATGGATCCTTGGGGCAGGCCTTATTAAGATCCGTGAAGTCCACGCACACCCGCCACTTTCCAGTCTTCTTTTTTACTACCACCGTATTAGCCAACCATTGAGGATAGAAAACTTCCTTGATAGCCCCAGCTTGTTTGAACTTGGCAACTTCACATCTGACCGCCTCAACGTGTCCCTTTAATGGTCACCGAGGAGGTTGCCTCCTGGGCATAACGGCAGGATTCACGTTGAGCCGATGACAAATGAAATTCGGGTCCACCCCTAGGGCTTCATACAGGTTCCATGCAAAAACGTCCACATTGGCTCGGAGGAATTCCAGCAACCTCGCTTTCTCTTGTAAAGGCAATTTAGCCCCAACCTAGAAGAATTTTTCTGGATCATCAGCAACAACTACCCTCTCCAGATATTCACACTCCACCCCATTGGCTGGCACGTCTAAGCCTGATACTGGGGATTTTAATAGCTATAACTCATTGTCGGCCGTAGCCGAGGTTTCTACTTCTGGCCGATGCTGTATAGCCGCTACTAGGCACTGCCGAGCAGCCGCCTGACTCCCTACTATTTCCAACACTTGGTCTCCGGATGGGTACTTCACCTTCTGATGTAGAGTAGACGAGACCGCTTTAAGGGTGTGGAGCCAAGGTCTGCCCACAATAGCCATGTACGGAGAAAAAACATCTACGACAATAAAGTCCACCTCCACCACATCCGTACCTGACTGCACGGGCAGCCTGATTAGCCCTTTGAGAGTGACCAACCTTCCCTCAAAACTTACTAGAGGAGAGTTATAGGTTGTTAATTCCTCTGACTTCAAACCTAGCCCTTTGTACAAGTCTGGATACATCACATCCACAGCGCTTCTCGGATCAACCATCACTCTTTTGACATCGTACCCGCCAATCCTCAACGTTACCACCAAAGCATCCTCATGGGGCTGTATGGTCCCAACCATATCCTCATCTGAAAAGCCTAGAATCAGGGGGACATGCCTCTTGGCTCTCTTCAATGCTTGAGAATGATCCTCGGCCGGGGATCGGGACACCGACAACACTCTAGAGGGGCAAGATCCAGTCCTTCCCGAGGCCGCAAAGATAACGTTAATCGTACCCAGGGGGAGTCTTGATGAAGCGTCCCCACGCACCTCTGAACCTGCCTGGTTCGCCCTTCCACTAGAGTGATGCAAGAGTTGTTTCAATTTCCCCTCGCGGATCAACTGTTCCAAGTGGTTCCATAAATTCCTGCAGTTATCCGTCGTGTGCAGATGATCCTGATGATAATGGCAATACAAGTTCGGGTTGCGTTTCTCAGGCTCTCCTGCCATCTTGTTCGGCCATTTGAAGAACGGTTCGTTCTTTATCTTCTCCAAAACCTGCTGCACCGGCTCTCGAAATACTGCATTAACAACTTGGGCGTCCGTCGAACCCGACTGTCCAACAAAATCCCTCTGTGGTCGGCTGTTATTATAATGGTCCGACCTGAAATCCCTCCTCTCCTGAGGGATCACCTTGGCCTTTCCTTTCCCCTGAAGTTGATCTTCCTCTACCCTTCTGTACTTATCTATTCTGTCCATCAGTTGGCGCACACTGATGACCGGTTTACCCGTCAGGGATTTCCTCAAATCGTGATCAGCTGGGAGACCAGCTTTGAAAGTGGTTATAGCCACAGCATCGTTCTTTCCCTCTATTTTGTTAAACATTTCCCAGTACCTATCCGAGTAATTCTTGAGAGTCTCACCCTCTCCCATAGATAGAGTCAACAAAGATCCCAAAGGCCGAGGAGTCCTGCTGCATGTAATAAAGTGAGCACCAAAAGCCCAAGTCAGTGTTTTGAAAGATCCAACAGAATTGGCCCTTAAGCCGTTGAACCACCTCATCGCCGTCGGACCCAAACTCGATGGAAAAATTTTGCACATCAAGGCCTCGTCCCTAGAGTAAATAGCCATCTTCTGGCTGTAATAGCTTACATGTTCCACCGGATCTGAATGGCCATCATATAGAGAGAACGTAGGCTGATGGAATCGCCGAGGATGAATCGCATCGTCTATGCTTCTCGTAAAGGGTGACTTAGAAATTTGTCTCAGGGCCTTGTTCATGGCATCATTTCCCAAGCCCCTATTAGGTGGACTTCTACGCTTACGTCGATGGCGGTGCTCCTCTTCATAGGAGAAAGTTTCGCTTAGTAGAGTTCTCGATCTCCGCCTATAACTAGCTCCATCCGACTCCTCCGATGATGGTTCGGGATAAGGTGGGGAGCGCACCCGCCGTGCATGGCGTAACTCTCTCTTCAAGTCTGCAATCTCACGTTGCAGATTCCCATCATGCTTCACGTATGAGACGTGACTCTTCCCGCGAGAGTGGCTTCTGGTGGCATGAGTTGTACGTACACTCCCTTCATGGACTTCTCTCCGTTTGGGACTCCTTCGGGGATCACCATGCTGGGAGCCCCTTGACTCTGCCTGGTGCAGGTTAGCATCCTCCTGATGCTGTCCCGTCGCGGGCTGGTGTGGACCCACTTCCTCCATCGGAAACGTTGCACCGGAAGTCTTCTAAGTTAACACAAGCTCTCCCCACAGACGGCACCAATTGTAGGGACATGATTTGCAACGACCCAACATGATATTGGGTTCGCCCGTAAATAGGCCCAAACAATATGATTTGTAGAGCGTGGGTGTAAAGAACTAGGTTAACTTTTGTATAGTAAAAAGACTCACCCTCACGTGTATTGAAGGCCCAGAGCTGGCACAACGATCGTATTCTTTGGTAATCGATACAGTTCTTTTTCTCTTTTCATTCTTCTTCTTTTGTCTAGGTTTTCTTCGTCTCTTCTTTTTTGTTCCGATCCCCCCTTTGCATGTTCTTCTTTCAGTTTATATACCACCCTCTGCATTCCATCCTCACCACACACGTGTAGGTTGGGTTCGGAGGATTTCTTTCTGTCCCATCTGGCACCTCCTGGAACTTCCTATGGGCAGCTGTAAGGCTGCCTCCTTACTGTTCAGGTATCACCTCCAGATTAATGCGGCTAGAGAGTTGGTTAAGAGGTCATTAATGCGGAGGCAATTGTGGTTATATATATTTGTTTGTCTTTTCCCTTTTACCCTTGGGCTGTTATCCTATCTTCATTGGTGACATAATTCTGAGGTCCGGTTGCAACAGGACCGCGTTCTGTTCGTCCTCGGACGCATACTGTCGAGGAGTATGGCGTCCTCGGACGAATACAGAACTCTACCCTCGTGATATTGACTACCACCCCCTTCAGTAATTACCTTATGACCTGACTTGGCCTCCTCGGATGGATATGCATCCTCGGATGGGCCACAGGCCCAACAATCCTGACCTTAATGGGCCTATTGATCGAATGGCCCCCACAGGTTGTGTTTGAACTTTCTTGAAGTATGCTTTGTTTCTTGCATTCCAAATTGCCCAAGTCGTTTTGGCCCACAGTTCCAGCTCCTTCTTTGTTTTGTAACACCTAATTTACTGTATTAGTAAAAGTCTTAAGATTCAATAGAAAGTAGGAACATATTGATATCACTTTAGTTATTAAAAAAAAAGTTTCAAATGATGACAATTATAAAACAAAATTCTTCTCAATGAGTTTATAATCAAACATATCTATCGTAGAAGCAAGCATATATGATGTCTTGGAAATAAAATTGATAGCCTTCTTCATGGACATACAAGGCCCCAGATTTTTGGGTTTTACATGTTGCCAAAAAAATAAAAATTCTTAAGGAATATTATAGAGACAAATCATTATGATCTTTTGCAATTCAGAATCACTTGGAAATGATTTTTTTTTTTTAATTTTTACATTAAATTTAAAAAACATAAAATTATACATAGACATATTGGATATTGTACTTCCATGCGGATATCTAACAATTTCACTAATACAAATCTGCCAAAAAAAAAAAAAAAAAAAGTGTTATCATACAACCACAATTGAATTGAAGGATAGTCAAATTAGCATGTTGTGTCCAAAGAGTCAAGATATCATATAATCATTTGGTATCTAAGAATTGTATTAATATTGGACTAATAGATGCATTCGTATCAATCTTTGTCAAAAAAATATAAAGTATCTGGAATATGCATTATGCAGTAGAAAAATGTAGTTATAATACATTTGAATTCACCAACAATTATCATTTGAATAATTGCACTAACTTTATAGTTTTCATTTATTTATATCATGTACTATTTGCATAGATATCTAAAAATATGGTAGGGGAGTAAATCAAAAACTAAAATGGGATGATGAAGCTCATCTGACAATCCCAACTCTTTTTTACAAATCAAATAGAGCAGCAAAATAAAAGGAAGCAAATTGTGTGATGTTGATCTTGCCTATTTATCCATTT
The DNA here is from genome assembly GCF_001633185.2 of Quercus lobata. NCBI lineage: Eukaryota > Viridiplantae > Streptophyta > Magnoliopsida > Fagales > Fagaceae > Quercus > Quercus lobata. Next base: position 59,098,013 of record NC_044907.1, on the reverse strand, counting down.
TTGGGTGTTTAGAACTTTTCTCTACACCTACACATCAATCATTATGATTAACCTATCACTGATTGTAATTGGTAAAAAATCTAACAGCCCAAGAGGATTTAAATGCCAAAAGAGTAACTTTGGTTCCACCCACGGGCAGCTTTACTCTATTTAACCTAATTGCAGTGTTTTTTTTAATATCCTAGAAATTTTTTAAGAACACAAGCTAATCCAATAAGTTTTTCATATAAATTTAACCTAGCATGAGATCAAAACTCTAACAGTGCTTGCAAATCAAGAGGCACAAAACCAAAGTCTTTTAAGTTTAATTTAAAAAACCAAAATCAGCAAAATTAAATCTTAATACAAACCATGACAAAGAAAACAATAACAAAAGTAAATCTCAACATACATGTAATATTTAGAAATGAGTTCAAGGCTTACATATGAAGGTTTGGAACATATGTTCCTTCCATGCCATTGCACACCACAGCTACCTTCTTAGGTAGAACATTTTGTCTACTATTTTTCTAAAGACCTGCTTCAAAAGTTGTCGCAAAATTAGGATTAAAACCTGATGATAAACTCCTTAGTCTATAAATTCAAAATATAGTTGCCCCAAAAATCAACTAGAGGGAAAAGAATTGCACACACACAAAAATAGGACAAACATACTTCACATCTGGTTGGCATTTTTCTAAAGCTGATAACTCATAATTAGACTTTGCTTTACAATTTGGGCAATAGTAATCTACACTCTCCAAATCCTTTAAACCATACACAAGTCAATGAGTAAACACATATATGACAGGAACAGAAATTAACATCACAATTCATAAATCAAGTATATTAAGCACACCTTGAAAAGCCTGCTGGAAATATTCTCACACTCGGCATGCACCCAAACATTACAACCATCACAACACACCTGATCAACATCTTTGAATTCATTGAATTGTTTTTTAAAAGGAAAAAGAATAGGAAAAATTATAAACCTGATTCAGATTTGCAGGTAATCTCACCCAATTATCGAAAAAGAATGGTCTCATATTGAGGCTAGGAAGGAGAATCTAAAAATTAGAAGAACAGAGAAAGAGATTGAAATTCCACTGTGTTCCATAAATTTTATGCTAAAAATTCAAGAAATTTTCAATCAATGCAAACAAATAAAGAGAGGAATAAACTGCAAAATTTTTACTAATATATTGTTGTGGCAAAGTTTCTGAGAAACGGTTTGGTACAAATCAGTTGACGAATGAAACAAAATCACTCACTATCTCTAAAAAATCATAATTTTTCAACCAACACAAACAAAACCACATTTCTCCTTTTATAGAACTTGACATACGAAACAGAAAATTGGTTTACAGAAAGTTATTCAAAATAGTGTGCAGTGCAGATTTTTGAGACATTTTATCAAACACACATCATGCATTATTGTTGCAACCATTCCTTGCATATAATGTGATCAAAGAACTACATTGTCGTCAGAAGAACTACCTAGAATTTCAACAATAATAGAATACCATAATACTCCAAAACATAGTCAAATAACAATTTCAACCATAACCGACTCTAATCAAGAGTATAGTCGAAACAAACAACACAATAGTTACAATTCCAAAGCCACACACACACAAAAAAAAAAAAAAAGCACCGTTTCCAATTCTCTCAAAGAAAAAAAATACAACGTTTTGAACTCTTGGGTAGCACATAAACCAAAAGTCACCTCTTTTCATGTTTTAATAAAACAATTCATCAACAACAACATAAATCTATAATATAAAGAGCTAGAATTTCCCAATTCAATATAATTGAAGAAAGAAAACCTTGGATTTGAAGTGCGACCGCAGGTCAGCCTTGCAGGCTGCCAAGAATTCTGGCTTCTTCATCATTGTACCAAGTTCCTTTCCTTAGTTTGTCAGATGGAGAGTAAGGTGAGCTCTAAGAGGTAAAGATGATGGGTCAATCATTTCCCAACGTATCCAATCAGCTCTTCCTTCTTTCTCATCCTAAGTTTTGGATTTTGATTTTGGATTTTTGGGGGAAGGAGAAGGTTTTGATTTTTGGAGAGAAAGAGGGTTTCTGAGGAGAGAGAGGAATGGTCATATATGTTGCCCGTGGTTTTGATTAGAATTTAGGTTTTTGTATTATCGGGTTTTAGAAAATAAAAATAAATCAAAATTTTTTTAAAAAATAATACTGACGTGGAAAATTGTGGGAGTTTTGGAGGTATATATATAATAATCTATATCTATATTTATTACTAAAAGCTGAAGCGTAGCATTTAATGTTGCTGCGCTCAGGTTGAGCCACATAAGTTGTCATGTCATTATCATTCTTTTTCCTGAATTTGTCCTACAATTTAAAATTAGTTTTCCTAAATTTAAAAATACTAATAAAAGGAAAATAATTCCCAACCCTTTGTGTTCCACGATTACAATTTTAGACGGCAACCCTTTGTGTTCCACAGTTACAATTTCAAACAACCCTCTGTGTTCCATGGTTACAATCTTAAATGGCAACCCTTCAGCTTCCTAATGCCAAACTTTGGCTTTCTAACTCCTTCATCTCTTCCTCTCCTCACACTATATTAATACTGAAAAGCAGGACGATTCAGTTCAGGCATCTCTAAATCCTAGTTGCTCTTGACCTCTATTCTTGTGACTACCCTGCATAATAGTTCAATGTAAGGATTAGATTAATAGTATTGTTCTTTTTTATTGCTTTTTTTTTAAATTTTTTTACTACCTCTTTTGTGTTGTGAGTATTTGTACAGATATATGATTGTTTGTTTCTAAGTTTAAAATTGATTTGGTTTTTTTTTTTTATTCAATATGTTTGAGACGGCAGTAACATTATTGGTTTATATTGTGTTATCCATGTGATTGAGTTTTAGTAGTATTCGTGTGATAGGGTTTTAGTAATTGAAAAATTGAATGATAGAGTTTTAGCAGTATTCGTGCTTGCAGAAATTCAATTGAAATGTAATCCGTGCCTCTAGAAATTCAATTTGCTAAAGTATTTTAGTAGTTAGCAAATTGAATTATAGAGTTTAAACTATACTCAGAACATATACTTCTCCTTTTTTCTTAATCTCCTCATTTAAGTGAATCCCTCCTTCATCATTGGAATCAATTTAAAATTTCTTGTATTAGCTTTGATTGTATTTGATTGTACTCTTGGCTATATCATAAAAGGCTGTTTTTTTATATAAATTTCTTATGGTAATTATTGTCATTTTTGTTTTTGTTAAATCAAAATAAAATTATGCTAGATCTACATAATTAGTAGTTGTTGCATCTTCATCATCATCACAAGTTTAAGATAGAGATTACTCTCATCAATAGCTGCTGCGTCTTCTTCATTGCCAAACCTGATCATCTTGACAAACTTTTTATTTATCTGATTGTACCACATGTATTTATTTACTTTTAAGATGGATTCTATTTAATTGTAATATTTTTATGTCTTTTGATATAAATTAACTAGCTGGTATGCTAGCCAAACCGCTTGCTTCTTCAGTTTTTTTTAATCTTTTACTTTACCTCCAACACTATCGTAATTGGTTGTCTCTTTAATGGCATGTTCTATCTCCATTGCTATATATATATATATATATATATATATATAGTTTTGTAGGATCCAAGCAAGAAAGAGTATAAGATACTTGCTGTGTTATTCTCTCAAATTTTTTACAACATGAACAACTTGCGGTATTGAAGGAATTACTGAATATTTTATATCAATAATTATTTGTTAATAGGTGTTTGACAACTTTAGAATATGAAAAGTTTTAGGTTAAATGGGTAACAACTTTAATTTTGTTAATTTTTGCTTTCTAAATTACTAATAGTGATTTATCATGTTAAATTTGTAGTTTATTTGTATATTAATCAGCTACAATGTTGTAATGTTATTTATTTTTTCTTTCTAATTTGTGAGGATTAATTCAAATAATTTTGAATAAGTCCTTTGAAATTAAATTCAATACAAAAGAAATTTTGTTAGGGACTCTGTAAGGCTAAGGGGAACTCAAAGATAATATAAGTTTTGGCCTCATATAATATACTTATATTATGAGATTCAGTTGCTACAAGTAATATTGTAGTAACTTAGATATGAAACTCTAAATGTAACACAAACAACTAAGAATAACGACATTCACTAATATTTTTCTTTTAATTTAAATGGTATTTTGCATAATTGCTTAGTATTCATTAGATTTCATTTTCAATAATTTTCCCTTGCACGAGGCAGCGACTAGTAATAATAAAAGCTGACTATCACATGAGGAGTACTTTCGAAATATTAAATAATTACTCATACATCCATTTTTTTCCGTCATCTATATGATAATTTTCCCCCTAATTTAGTAACCTTCACCATTTTTTCTTTCCAAGCATCTATCCTTGTAAGAAAACATAATCAAGAACACTTATATCGACAAAATCACTACACCAATCCCAACCCCTTAAGACTTTTCTCTCAAACAAAACACTCCCATCCCCTCCCTCTCCCCCCCCCCCCCCCCCCCCACAACACAAAGTCACAGGTCAAGAGCACAATATCCCACCTTGATAGCACTCCCTCCACCCTAGAAAGTTCAAACTGGACTAAACCTCACCGTACATTCACCACCTCTGGTTCCACTTCTTATACAGACTCACCTTATGGTCCTCCTCTTAGCCTTCATCCTCTTCTGATTGGTCAGCAGGACAGAGACAGGGATGAAAACCCACCCTCTAACATTTAACAGGACAGAACGGAACAGATGTCCCCATGCTAGGCCAAAATTGCCGCCCTTAAGTTACTTCATTAAATGTTACATGTGAGCTAAAAATGTAATTATCAATGTCAACAACCCCTTTGAAAAGATTAAACTCTAGGGACTAAATTGATATCCATCCCAAGCTTAGAATAAGACCAAAATATAATGTACCTAAACATTGAAGCTTAGAGTAAGATTAAATGGCAATTCTTTTCCAAGTCCAAACGTGGGGTGAAATTGGATCACAGCTTCGATCCCTGTCTATCTAAAAATATACAAAAATATAGTCTCATAGATCATGTTATACACTTGACCAATCATTCAATCAATATATATATAAAAGCAGAGATCTCGTGCAGGAGTGCATGAGCTCGTGTTATGTGGCGCTCTAATATTTTATTTAGCCTTTTTAACCTCTTTTTCATTAAGTTGTTTACTATAACCCAAAAAGTCACGTTAACTTCTTTTTACTATTATCTAAAAGATGGGCTATTGTTGAAAATTAAACCAAACCTTATGAAAAGCCCAAGCCCACTTATTCCCTTACATATTATAACCTAAGCATAATCATTTCCCATGTGTAGATGAAAGCATAGACCCTAACCCACTTACAAACTCTCTTTCTCCTCTCCTATGCGTAGATGAAACTTGAAAGCCAAGACCCTGACTCACTTAGAAGCTCTTTTCCTCAATACAAGCTTCCTTTCAGACTACACCTACTCTGCAACTTCTTTACAAACAACGGTTTGTAGTTCGGATTCACTGATCCTATCTGACCAAACCAACATTCCTACTCATTTTTCAAGTCTTAATTCAACCCTTCTATGTAAACAAATGGAGATGTATTGTCAAGGAAGATGTACAATCACTCTAAAAAATAAAAATAAAAAGGAAATGTACAATCTAACCTCAACAATCCCACCACTCTATTTTCTCTCTCTCTCTCTCTCTCTCTCTCTCTCTCTCTCTCTCTCTCTCATTTTGAGTGCTATATTAGGATTCCCCAAATTGAAGATAATATTCAATCTTACCAATTGGCTACACATTGGAAGGATTGTCTACTAAGATAATGAATGCTTCTCTTACTGTGTTACAAGAGTAATTTTTAGGTACTCCCGAAGCACGGTGAATAGTGTTCCCTTATCTCACATTTATGGTAGGGTCCACTCATTAAATTCATGGTAGGGTCCATCATCAATGTGAGAGGAGAGAACACCATTTTACTATACTCCGAGAGTACCTAGGAATTTTTCGTGTTAAAGAAAAAGTCAAATGCTATGTGATATGGCATAATCACCAATAGTCATATTGCATTTAACTTTATTCTTATTAAAATTTGAGTCACATGTGATGCCATGGTACTAGGTATGAAAACCAATTTGTTAACGACTTTTGATATGCTCCTACAACCGAAAGTGGTAGGTCCATCATAAGTTCAAATATTGACAAATAATTGAGATACTACGGTAATAGATTCTAATAGCATTTGTTGCTTTAGTGGATTCTAATAGCATTTGTCATTTTTGAAAATCTAAACAATTTATAGGATTCTAACCACAAATATTTGGCATAAAATCTATGATGAAAAAATAATTTTGGTATCCCACAGTAAAAACTAGAGAAGACTACGGAAACTTTTAGTTAGATGCACACCAATATATATATATATATATATATATATATATATATTATATATAAAGTCTTCTTGTAGTATTTATTGTTTCAGTTTGAGACCAATATAATTTAATTATACTTTTTATGCAAAGCTTGAGACTAACATACTTTTAGGCAAAGTTTTCCCGTGCATCGCACGGGTTTTCGACTAATATCATATACTATATAATAAAAGTTAGGCATAGAAACTGTAGTTGCGCCAAATGGCTGCACTAAATTGCAGAAATTTTTTTAGAATTTTAAAAAAAAATTAATATAATTTTTTTTGTACTTATCATCTTCTCCTATAATTTCCAAATTGATAAAAATCTTAATTTGATTACAATCCAAACTCTTCATCTAATCCTTTTATTATTATAATTTATATGTTGATAAAATATTTTAATTTGATTACAATTCAAACTCTTCATCTAATCCTTTTTTTATTTAAATTATATTACTACATGTGAAAAAAAAAAAGAAAAAAAGAAAAAACACGCTCTCAAAGTGATAGAGAAAATAAACAAGTTTATTCTTTATTGTTTTTCTAAATTTATATCTTAATTTATAATTTGTGTTAATTTCTTAATTTTAAATTATGAATAATTTTGATTATATTCTTTATACTGAATGTAAATTATCGTTTTAGGTTTTTGGTTGTGTTATATTCTTCAGAAAAAAAGAAATAAAATAAAATAAAAGAATTTATATAAATTTGGCAACAGAGCTAAACAAATAAGACTAAGAAATGTTTACTAATAATAATTTTATTAGTAACTTTCTTTTTAACATGATTAAAAAAAAAAAAAAAGAATAGAGAGATAATTTCTTAATGTGATTTAAACTCTTCAAAATTTTTTTAAGGGGTTGGTTTAAAAAAATTGCGAAGTAATTTTCTAATTATTAACTACTATGCGCTAACTTCTAACTACCAAAACCCACAATTGAAATACTAATCCATATGAAATACCACTTCCAAAGATTAATATCTTAGCTATTATATATTAACGCTGACTTAAATATATATATATATATATATATATATATATAAAGAGGGGTTTTCTACCTCCTTGCAAAAAAAATGGACTATAACAAGAATTAGCTAAACAGGGATAAGATTACACCACCTCTTTTCTACAATATATGTTAAATTTAGATCATTTTTCACGCATATTCACACACTACACAAAGGAATTATAATAAGAATTAGCTATATAGAGGTAAGACTACACCACTTCTTTTCTACAATATATGTTAAATTCAGATCATTTTTCATGCATATTCACGCGCTACACAAAAGAATTATAATAAGAATTAACTAGACAGAGTAAGACTACACCACCTCTTTTCTACAATAAATATTAAATTTAGATCATTTTTCATGCATATACACACACATGTAGCATACAACGCACATGACTTAAACTTGGTAGGGTGAAACTCACTCAAGTTCCAGTGCCTTCTTCCATGCTTTCAAGGACAAAAATTAAATTCTCCTGTGAGTCTCTCCCTACTTCAAATTTTTAAATGTTTAATAATTTAAATTGTTCTTAATTATTAAATTGAGGTTTCACTTAAACATTATTTCAATTATTGTTTCGAATAGTTTTTAATTATTAAATTTAAGGGTTTTCCATTTAAATATATGTGATTAATTGAGCCTTAAAGTTCAATGTATTATTGAAAATCATTAAATATATATATATATATATATTTTTAGGTACCTCTACCATCTTCCATTCAATTATATATATGCATATTATTATACTTTAGTTTCACACAACATGCATTCATTATGTAACTTAAAAGTAAAATATTCATTTATTTTTATTGTTTATTTTAAGTAAATTAATAAAAAATTATTTTTCTAGACAGGGATAAGACTACACCACCTCTTTTCTACAATATATGTTAAATTCAGATCATTTTTCATGCATATTCACATGCCACACGAATGAATTATAATAAGAATTAGCTAGATAGAGGTAAGACTACACCACCTCTTTTCTACAATATATGTTAAATTCATATCATTTTTCATGCATATTCACACGCTACACAAAGGAATTATAATAAGAATTACCTAGATAAGGGTAAGACTACTCCACATCTTATCTACAATAAATATTAAATTTAGATCATTTTTCATGCATATACACACACATGTAGCATGCAACGCACAAGACTTAAACTTGGTAGGGAGAAACTCACTCGAGTTTCAATGCCTTCTTCCATGCTTTCAAGGGCAAAAATTAAATTCTCATATGAGTCTCTCTCTACTTCAAATTTTTAAATGTTTAATAATTTAGATTGTTCTTAATTATTGAATTGAGGTTTCACTTAAACATTATTTCAATTATTGTTTTGAATAGTTTTTAATTATTAAATTCAATGGTTTTCCATTTAAATATATGTGATTAATTGAGCCTTAAAGTTCAATGTATTATTGAAAATCATTTTATATATATATATATATATATATTTTTTTTTTTTAGGTACCTCTACCATCTTCCATTCAATTATATATATATATATATATGCATATTATGATACCTTAGTTTCAAACAACATGCATTCATTATGTAATTTAAAAGTAAATTAATAAAAAAATTATTTTTCTAGACAGGGATAAGACTACACCACCTCTTTTCTACAATATATGTTAAATTTGGATAATTTTTCTTGCATATTCACATGCTACACGAAGGAATTGTAATAAGAATTAACTAGATAGAGGTAAGACTACACCACCTCTTTTCTACAATATATGTTAAATTCAGATAATTTTTCATGCATATTCACATGCTACACAAAGGAATAATAATAAGATTTACCTAGACAGGGGTAAGACTACTCCATCTCTTTTCTACAATAAATATTAAATTTAAATAATTTTTCATGCATATACACCCACATGTAGCATGCAACGCACAAGACTTAAACTTTAAATTTAAACTTAAACTTGGTAGGGTGAAACTCACTCGAGTTTCAGTGTCTTCTTCCATGCTTTCAAGGACAAAAATTAAATTCTCATGTGAGTCTCTCTCTACTTCAAATTTTTAAATGTTTAATAATTTAGATTGTTCTTAATTATTGAATTGACGTTTCACTTGAACATTATTTCAATTCTTGTTTCGAATAGTTTTTAATTATTAAATTCAAGAGTTTTCCATTTAAATATATGTGATTAATTAAGCCTTAAAGTTTTTTTTTTTTTGAGAGAGAGTTTCAACTTATGGCGTCTACTCCTGATGATAGCTTTTTATCATCAAACCAAGACACCAATCAGTTTTTGGTGTAAGCGAGGATTGAACTCCAGATCTCTTCTACAATCATCAGAGATTTTACCAGTTGAGTTAACTAGAACCCACGAGCCTTAAAGTTCAATGTATTATTGAAAATCATTTTTTATATATATTTTAGATACCTCTACCATCTTCCATTCAATTTTATATATATATATATATATATATATATATGCATATTATGATACCTTAGTTTCACACAACATGCATTCATTATGTAACTTAAAAGTAAAATATTCATTTATTTTAAGTAAATTAATAAAAAAATTATTTACATATAAATTTTGATTAAACCGTGTATCGCACGGGCATAATGCTAGTTATATATATAAAAGTAGAGACCTCATATGAGAGTGCACGAGGTCCTGCCACGTGGCACTTTAATGTTGCATTTAGCATTTTTTACCTCTTTTCATTAAATTTTTTTTACTGTTACCCAATAGATCATAATAACTTATTTTAATTATTATATAAATTTAGCATTTTTTTACCCCTTTTTATTATTATTTTTTTAATGTTACCCAATATATCATAATAACTTCTTTTTACTATTATATAAAATATGGGTTGTTCTTGACAATTAGACCAAAAGTTATTCACTACAAATTGGACTACCTTTTAAAAGTAGCCAAATCTTATGAAAAACTCAAGCCCAGTTATTACCTTACATATTATGACCCAAGTTTGACCCTTCCCACGTGTAAATCAAAGTAAAAACTCTTACCTTCTTACAAACTCTCTTCATCTTCCCCCTCGAATAGATGATACATCTAAAAAATCTCATTCTCATGAAATCATGTCTCCATTTTTCCCCAATTTCAATTCAATATGCTTTTGTCTATTAATAATGTTTTATGCAATTTATGCAGACAAATTCTCTGTCATCGACTAATGGAACAAAAATATATATATAAATCTTGAAATCCTTGAGGTTGTTGAAATAATTGACAAGCGCATATTTCTAAAATTTATAATAACAAAAAGTCTAATAAATAGCATATGCTATCTCACTAAATGCTATTAACTTAATATTTTCTTTAAAAAAATTCAATGATATGAATGGTAAAAAACATGATCCTATACAAGAAATACCAAAAATACATGCAAAACAATTTTCATAGGAGGATTTATCTTTAAATAATATGAAGACAATAGTAAAGATAAAATGCATTGCATGAGATCCTATGAAACAGGTTTGTTAATCATTTCAAATTATACTCATCATTTACGTTCATATTATTTACATTAGAAAAATAATACATATTAATTTCAAAGTTCATTGCAAGATGTGAACTGCTAGGGTATTGCAACAATAAGTAACATTGATACAACAACGGGTTGGTATTACATTTTGTGTGTACTTTGTGAAAGGAATGTCAAACCACAAGCAGGATCATTTTGGTGTGCAAAATGTGAAACAAAAACAAATCTTTTTATCCCAAAATTAGAGGCGCTCACATTAACTACATACTCTCCAAATATTTATAATATATTTATCTCACTATAACTACTCTATATATATAATTGCAAACTATTTTAGATACAAGATTCAAATTGAAGTTTTTTATGCAACTGACAAAACAAATTTTGTGATATTTGATCGAGATGCCGAGAAAATCCTAAATAAATCTACAAGAGATCTTGCTGAAAAATAAATTGAGGTACAACTTATTTAAATTATTGTAAAACTATTGATATTGGAGAAGGAATCCCATGTGATTTGAAAATTAAAAAAAGATTTTCCTACTTCATTTGAATGAATTTAATCTAAAGGATGGTTTTGAAAATTACATAGTTACTAAGATTTTTGATGCACCTTCAAATGACAAAAAGGTATGGAAGAAAAAAAATATATACACAATCCAATATGCTATATTAATTCTTTTTGCTGCACTATTCCAAAATTAACAAAAATACAAAATAAAAACATTTATAAATAACTGTCACATCATTGAAATTTAACATAAATACAAATACTTACGGAAAAATCTTAGCGACAAAGTCCAAACTTTGTAAAATTCAATCAAGAATCTCCCAGTGCCAATTCATTAGTGATTAACACAAATGATGCAACAAAAGGAAAAAGTGATGAAAGCTCAAAAATTGAACAAATATGGACGGACTAAACTTCAAACGTTGAAAATGGAGAAACTGATGATAATAACAAGCATTACCATACCGCAATAACAAGGTATTGAAAGAACAAAAACAAGAAAGATTTCGTAATTTAGCTTTTTATTACATAACATAATAAAAATCAATAATATAGAATGAATTAAAATGCTTTTATCAGTTTTTTTTTGCTCATTATTTAAACAAAATAATTTTAATAGATATATGTGTACAATTTATAATTATTACTTTTTATGATGAACTCATCACAAACAAAGTTTTAAGTTTTATAATAAATATGCTATAATATATGTATAATATTTTCCAAAAACAAATTTACATAAAACATTATAACATTATTTGTACTAGTTACTTGCTAGTTTAAAAATAAAGGAGCTTGCATTTAACCTATTCTATACTGAGTATACAATAGTTATACAATAGTTGACCAAGGCTGAAACCTCAAGTCTGAGTAATTACAACATGCATATACAATTCATATTAGCTGGTGCTAATAATTCGATCAACCAAGCACTACATAAGTCAACTGCCTGTCAACTTAAAGATCATTTTACAGACTAAACCAGGAAACCAGGTTATTACACATATACATTGACGACATTTCGAAGCTCTAGCTCAATATTTACTTGATCATACCTCGACATAAACCAAAATTTTCAAAGCAGTTTAGTCATGATAAGTTCTCTTTGAGGATGAAGGAAAAGAAATTTCAAAATAAGTTGGTTTGGGGGTTGAGGGACAACCAAGAGTTTGGATCAATTCCTCCACAGCCAGCACACGAAACTTTGAAGGTGAATTGAAAGCGATGTTGTCAACACAGTGCTCGAATATCTTTCCTTTCTTATCAAATTTGTATACTGAGGTGGCATCAAATCGACCACAACTCTCCCACAGGACTCGTGGGATACCATGGACAGTCCATCGAACCATCATAATGTTCTCCTTAGGTTGCCACACACTAATGATGTCAACCCATAAAGCCTTAAAAAATATCCTTCCATGGAATCGTAGTGCCCAGAAGATTGATTTGTAGTTTTCAATGCCACTAAAAGTATTGAGAGGATCTTTAAATACGATGTCATCCCTGTCCAAAGTAGAAAGATAGCAATTAGCAATAATTCAACAAGCACACTTGCCACAGAATGGAAGGATTTCAACAAAATTCCATGTGAGGCGCAAAAACTTTTAAGAGACCTATTGAAAAGCCAAATTCATACAGCTCTCATCTAGGCTACAGGCATTGTCCTAAGGCAACCAAATAACAAACATTATAAAAACTCCAATATAATATAGCCCGAAATCTCCTTACATTCATTTGCATCTATGGGCTCAACACTACAAACTCATTTCTCAATAATCTGCAACAATTTTTTTTGTCATAATTTCACAAAATCAACATACAACTAACTGCCCAACCCTTAAAATCTAATATTAAGACATAGAAATGATATTCCAATGTCTTCTTCGGTCATCCTAGGTCAAAAAACTAACAGCATTCACATATAAATATATTTTAAATGAAACCATATCCACAAATCAAATTCTGTTACATAATTTACTCACAAATATTAAAAAATAAATAAAAATAAAAACAGTTACGTACACAATTTATTCATTGGTTGCTTTGAGGTAACCAGGGCCTCCAAGTTTAATAAAATGGACTACTTCAAGGGGGACAAACCTCCACAACATGAGTTTTCACATAATAAAAGTGCATAAAACTTTATTAATTAGTGTGTGCTACTTATGTATGCTTGACAAACATTAAAAGCTAGAAATTAGGTATCACTATATAGCACTGCAACACTTAAGCCCTAACAAATAGGAACAGATATTGAACAAACAACCAACTATTGCCTAAAGACTAGGACTACCAGATAATCTTTCATATATCCAAAACAATTTTGACACCATCACCAAGCACATGTTTCCAACTAACTTGAACTAACTAACAGACAATCACTGACATTTTTTTCAATATACATATAATGCACATTTCATTACTCCCCTTTTAAAGTCAACCCTTGTCCTCAAAGGCAAAGTTGGAAACTTGTCATTAAATATGCACCAATCTTCCCAAGTTGCTTCTCACAAACTGGACCACTTCTTGGGATTAAAAGATCTTGCAACCATGCATCTGCAATGGTAAGTTTTTTGGTTCTGCAAAAATGTCTTCAACCCAATCTGAAAGTTGTATGTTCAGGTTGTGTAAGCTTAAATGATAGGGGGTGTTTGGTAGAGTAGTTTGAGATGAGATTTTTGTAGTTTTTTGAAATACGTGTGGGTGAAAAAGTGTGTGGAAATGTGTGTAAGTGTGTTTGAAATGTGAAAATTGTTGCTCAAACATGGTTACCAAACAGGCCCCATTTTTGTAATGCTCACATGGCCTTCCTATCTTCTAGCTCACATTGCTCACCACCCTCCTTTGTTGGCTTCTCTTTTAATTAGCCATGATTAGCCAAACACAAGGATTGCATTTAACTTGCACTCCCTTGATCATTTTCATTTGATCAAATACCAATTAGCATATCTTTCTCAACTTCTCCAAGCATCCTAACCATTGTCCCTCTATGCCTGAGTTTGATATCAATTGTTACTAACAAAGTTTTTCATTGGTTGCTTTAAGGGAACCAAGGTCTCTAAGTTTGATGAAATATACAATTTTGAGGGAGTCCAAATCTTTACAACACAAGTGTTTTCAGATAATTATAAAAACTTATCGATTAGCACTTGCTTCTTGTATATGCTTGACCAAGATTCAAAGCTAGAAATTAGGTACTGTTTTTTTTTTATAAGTTATAAAATTATATAAATTATAAAAAAACAAGTCACCCAAGTATACAGGAAGTATAGAAATTAGGTACTGTTATAGCATTACAACCTGAAGTCCTAAGAAAACAAAAACAACAAATGGAACAAACAACCAACTATTGTCTAAAAACTATGACTACCCGATTATCTTAATATTCCCAAAACAATTCTGACACTGTCACCAAGCACATGTTTCCTAGAAACTCAAACTAACTAAACACCCAACCACTTCTTGGGATTGAAAAGATATTATGACCATGGATCCACAGAGGTGTTAAGTTATCAAGCTATGCAAAAATGTAAATTAGGTATCATTATAGCACAACACCATTTACGTCACAACCTAAAGAAGGTTTAACCATATCTGCAATTGCGACAAGCTCAAAATGACAAGTCAAGTTACAATTAGGGCTCCTCCTAATTACTTATATAGGCCAATTCAACCTAATAAATGCCCAATCTAGGACTAAGCACAAGCCCACACAACACACTCTAAATCCAACCATATAATCTGGGCTATCACAACTTAAGTCCTAAGAAATAGGAACATTATATACAAAAAACAACCAACTAATGCCTAAAGATTACGGCTACCTGAGAAGCTTAATAATTTTTTTGATAAATTTGATAGTTACAATGGGGGAGGGGGGATTTGGACTCTAAACATGTCCATTAGAAACATCAAAAGGTGCCAATTTGAGCTACAAGGCTCTTACCCCAGATGCTTAATATTTCCCAAACAATTTTGACTCTATCACCAAGCTTGCAATTCCTACAAACTCAAACTAAGTAATCAATAATCTTTGACTTATTTTTTTCAAAAACATAATGCACGTAACAAATTCAGAATTTTAATTTCCAATCACATCAATAAAATAAGCACAATTAACTTTTTTGGTAAATTAATTTGAAGTTTTAATTTTAGTATAAACAAAACGATTACGCAACAACAAATTCATGAATTTTCTTTCTCTTTCGTCTTTCCCTATATTTTCTCAGCAACCAAACAAATAGATTATAAAAAATCAGATTCAAACCTGTAGATATCAAAACTGAGCTCCTTATAAAAGATCCCGGGAAACTCCTCTCTGAGAGTCCGAATCGCATAGCCCATATTAACGTAGTAATTCTGCTTATCTTCCTCTTCTTTGCTGGGCTTCGAACCTCGCTTCACCGGAGCTGAGAATTGTCCGGACAAATTCAGACCCTGGTCCAGCTCCGAAACCCTAACCCTAACCCTATCCCTAGACCCAACCATCCTATTGTTCCTCAATGTAACGAAGCTTATGGGATTCCTTGGGTTAGGGTTACAGAAGAACTTCGGCAAAGTGGAAATTTCAGGCGAATGGACGAGAAGAGCCATCGGAAGATCAAAATATACGAAGGGAGAAAGTTTAGGTGTTAGGAAAAAGTGAGATTAGAGAAAGTTCAACCGAAAAAACAAAGCCATTTTTTTCCGGGAAAGTGCTTTTTTTCAAATTGGACTTGTTTGGCTGAAGAGAAAATGAGAAATCTGTTTGGATAATTAGAATTATCGAGTAATTAAATTTAAAAGTTAGAAGAAAAATGTGATTGGCGGCTGAAATTCGTTGGTAACAAATAAAAATAATTGACATTAGTGAACTTACTCTGATCTGGGCCGTACGTTCGAGTAAAGGTGAATCAACGGTAAAGATATATTGTCACATACACTTTAAGGGACCGATTGAATGGAGGAATGGAAAAGTGGGAGGATAAAAAATGGTGAGAAAATGAAAAAGTGGAAGGATAGAAAAGATTTTAATTTCTCTCCTCTCTGTTTGGTTGGGAGTGGAAAAGTGAAAGGATGAAAATGTAAGTTTGTATAAATTTATTTATATACCCTTATTAAAAAATGATATCCGATTAAAATAAAATAAAAAAGTGATAAACAACCAAAAAAAAATCAATCACCTAAATTTATTAAAAAATAAAAATCATGTCTAAAAAAAATCACATCTAAACAAAACAAAACAAAAAAAAAAGGCCACGTCCAGGAGGAGAGAAAAAGAAAAAAAAATGAAGAAGAGAAACGTGAAGTCGTGGACAAGCCTATGTACAGTTGCACATGGGCATTTTTGTCCAAAAATAATGTTCAATTTTTCCCTTCAATTTTCTCTCCATTTTGGGAAGAAAACTTTTTGGTGGGACTAAGAAGAAAACACTTGGGTCCTACCATTTATTTTCCTTCTTCCCTACCCAACCAAATACACTCCAAAAAGTTTTCCTTCCTATTTTCTCTCCAAAGTTTTTCATCTACTCTATTTTACCTGCAAACAAACACACCTTATCCCATCACACTTTTTTTTTTTTTTTCAAATGAAGTTTCAAGTTTAGTTTAGAAACAGCCTTGCCAGAAGCAATGAGTCTATTAGTTTGGAACGGGCTTGGAAACCTACGTACAAAATATCAGCTTGCAGAATTAGTATGGGTAAAAGATCCTTCAATTGTGTTTATAGCCAAAACATGGACAAATAAAGATAAGCTAGTTCAAGTTCAAAGACAAATAGATTTCAAAAATATGCTCTAAGTTCCACAAAGAAATAAGGCGGGGATTAGTAATTTTTTGGAAGGAAGATTTTGACCTATCAATTGAAACTTTCTCTCCAAGCCATATTGATTCCACGATCAATAAGAATAAAGAGAATGAATGGAGATTTACAAATTTCTATGGGGAACTAGACACATGGTTTAGGCGTGAATCATGGACAAAGCTTCGTAACCTAAAAAATCATAATAACTCTCCCTGGATTTATGCAGGTGATTTTAATGAAATTACACGCCAATCCAAGAAAACAGGCAAACAAGTTAGACCACATAATCAAATGCAATCCTTTAGATATGTTCTCAATGAATGTGGATTCATGGATATGGGATTTGTAGGCTCACCTTTTACATGGCACAAATATTATGCGGATTATACAGTATGGGAGAGACTTGATAGAGCCGTAGCTACTAATGATTGGATTTCAATATTCTCGAGGACAAAAATTCAACACTTGGATGTCACTACATCGGACCATAAAGCTTTGTGGATTGTACTAGAGGGTATGGAGTGTAGTTTTCAAAAACCCTTTCGGTTTGAACAAATGTGGATGACTGATAAAGGTTGCACTGATACAATAGAAACTATTTCGAGGAAAAATGTGGATGAGTCATAGGATACTAAAATTATTACCAAGATTGATCACTGTGGTAAAGCACTTACACAATGGAATAGGTAGGCTTTTGGTAATGTGAAGCGTGAGACTGAGAGGAAAAGAAAACAATTGACCAAGCCAGAAAAGATAGCTATCGGTGGAGGTGACTCAAGGATTATGAAAGTGTTGAAAGAGGAAATAAACTTGCTGCTAGATAAGGAAGCCATTATGTGGCGGCAAAGATCCAAGATTATGTAGTTAAAAGATGGGGATAAAAATTCAAAGTCTTTTCATAGTAAAGCTTTTCAAAGACGACGAAGAAACTACATCACTAGACTCTATGATGCTGCCGAAAATTGGTGTACCCATCAACAGCAAATAAATGACACTATTGTGGACTTCTATACGGACTTGTTCACTACAAGCAGACCCGAGCACTTGGAAGAGGTAGTTGACGTTATTCCTAAGGTGGTCACAGCCAAGATGAATGCAGATCTAACTGGAGATTTTACTGCCATGGAGGTGGAGGTAGCTTTGAAACAAATGGTCCCTTTAAAGGCCCCCGAAACTGATGGTATGTCTCCCTTATTCTATCAAAATTATTGGACTTTACTTGGTAATGATGTTACACAATCTGTTTTGCACTATTTAAATTTGGGTTCTTTACCTACTACCCTTGGTCACTTTTTTGTTACTTTAATCCCTAAAGTGAAGAACCCAGAGTTTGTGTTGCAATTTAGACCAATCAGTTTGAGTTATGTACTATACAGGGTTTTTTCTAAAGTCTTGACAAATAGACTAAAGAAAATAATACCTCAACTTATCTTAGAACGCTAAAGTGCATTCCTTTCTGATCGTTTGATCTCAGATAATATCATGGTAGCATTTGAAACTTTACACTACATGAGAAACTATTGTGTAGGTAAGACAGGGTACATGGCTCTAAACCTTGACATAAGTAAGGCCTACGATAGGGTTGAATGGGAATTTATGGAGAAAGTGATGAGGAAGATGGGTTTTGATAATCATTGGGTGAATCTTATGATGGAGTGTATTACTACTACCTACTATACCATTCTAATTAATGGAGAGCCTCATGGAGATATCAAGCTAAGCATAGGCCTGCGACAAGGCGATCCACTCTCCCCATACTCGTTCCTCATGTGTACAGTGGGACTTAACGGTCTCATAAAAAAGGCAACAAGCAATGGGGATATTAAGGGAGTCTCTATATGCTGGAATGGGCCTAAACTAACACATCTGCTCTTTGCAAATGATAGTTTAATTTTTTGCAGGGCTATGGAAGATGAATGCTTAAAGTTGCTAGATGTTTTGGCAAACTAAGAGAGAGCCTCGAGACAGCAAATTAATAGAGCAAAAACAACACTCTTTTTCAGCAAATCAACCACATCAGATATGCAAGAAGTGATCAAAGGGGCTTTTGGGGTGCAGATGGTTCAACAGTATGAAAAGTATTTAGGTCTGCCTTCCCTTGTGGGTAAAAATAAAAAAGAAAATTTTGCTCATCTAAAGCAAAGGATTTGGAAGAAATAGCAGGGGTGGGAAGTTAAGCTCTTATCATAGGCAAGGCGAGAAATTTTGATCAAAGCTGTAGTACAAGCACTCCCTACCTATACGATGTCTTGTTTTAAGTTACCAATCACTCTTTGTCATGAGATTGAAGCATTGATCCGGAAAATTTTTTTGGGGACAGCATGGGGATGCTTGGAAGATAAATTAGGTGAAGTGGCAGGATCTGTGTAAGCCAAAGTTACATGGTGGTATGGGATTTAAGGACCTCTCCCGGTTCAATGACGCATTCTTGGCCAAACACATTTGGAGACACCTTCATGATCATCAATCATTATTTTATCTAGTCTTCAAATCAAAAATTTTCCCAGATTGTAGTGTTATGGAAGCAAGGGAACCAAGAAACATTTCGTATGCATGGAGGAGTATCCTACGAGGTCGTGATGTAATTAAAAGAAGGGCTGCTTGGAGGATTGGGAGTGGAAATTTAGTTCATATATGGAGCAATAAGTGGCTACCAGGGAAGTTCAATGATAAAATCATCTTACCTCCTATTGCTAGGGAGAACACTACAATGGTTAGTTCCATAATTGACCAGACAAATTAGGTGTGGAAGGATGAGCTTATTGATTCGTATTTCTTTGATTGGGAAGTTGAAATTATCAAGAACATACCTCTTTACTGATCTATACAGGATGATGTTTTAATCTGGCCTTTTAGCCCAAATGGAGAATACATAGTTCAAACCGGGTATAAATTTCTACAAAATCTGTGCCAGGCTAGTGAACCTAGTTCCTCTGATGCCACCATCTTGCAACCAATGTGAAAGAAGATTTGGAGCCTAAAAGTTCCTGGAAAAGTAAAAAATCTAGTCTGGCGTGTGTAGACACAAGGGGGGAGTCACCACCTAGTTTTTGAAATGGTCTAGGAACCATATATATAGTGTCATTTCCAAAAAAGGACCTCTGATCTTACTACCAGAGTATGGGTTCAGAGTTTAGGTATGCTCTTGGGAATGTGTTAGGCACTCAAAATCACACAACCCTAAGGTTGGCCTCTTATCATTATGTCTTAATCTTAACCTTATTAAAAAAACGACTTCAACACTTGCATTCTAAACTCACACACAGACACTAACATGCATCTAACATACAACACGACACCTTTTATCCCAAAACAACACATAAGAAAGCCAAACACACATAAGAGAGCCAAACATTCATCTAACATGTGAAAACCTTATCATACATCTAAATAAGGCAGCAGCCCTAAACATGATAGCAAGCATATCATCAATCACAAGATCATGTAAATCATATAATTGGTATTGAAAGACACAAAGCAAGACATTCAATAATACACACCATCAAATGCATGTTCATACCTATGCATGGCTTACCTTCACTTACCTTTTAGCAACACAGCGCCTAAGGCATCATGAATGGGCATGTGAATGCTTGTTCATGACATTAAACGTAAAACCCTAGTCTAAGCATGTTAAAGACAAAAAAGAATACAAGGCAAAAACTTAGATGCGTATGGACATAAGAAAAGGATTTAAAGAGAGGTAAAACATGTGAAACAAACAAACCAAACAACATGAGAAATCTGGATTAAGGTTACTGGGCAAGTACCTGCGTACGCGGCCAGAGGCCTGCGTACACAGGATTTAACCTACGTACGCATGCTCATGACATGCGTGCGTGGGACTTATTCAATAACCCTAACCCAGAAACACAAAGCAAAAAACAAAGCATGAACAAAAAACCTAATTCTAACAACCAAACATTCTTAGAACATAAAAAGAACTATAAAACTAACCTAAGAAAACATGTTAGAATATAAACAAAGCAAGAAACAGGATTAAAACTAAAAGAAAGATAGAAAAGAAACATGAAGCAAGAATGAATACCTTAAAGCAAAAAGCTCCTAGGCTTGATTTTTTACTATTCCCCTCAGTCAAATCTATAATAGTCAATAAACACGTAATTAGTAATCTTAAACTCAAAGGATTGGGGACAGAAAAAGTCCTAATCAAATAAAAATGACTTCAGGGTGTTTTGTGAAAAACTCTATTTTGATTCACTATTTTCTAATAAATCTTAGGTTTTTCTCGTGGGATATCTGTGTGTTTTGAAAAGGTAGCATGTAAGGCTTTTTATAGTGGAAAAAATGGGGTTTGGAGTGGCTCCCAGACGATGTGAGATTCATTCCAAATCTCAGTTATTATTGTAGAAAACTTGTATTTTCTATGTTTTTGAAACCCTAGCTACGTACGCAGGATTGTTCGTGCGTACGCATGCTTTGGTCCACATACGTGAGCCGAGGGTCACTTTGGTCATTTATTTCCAAAAATATATTTTTGTGCTTTAAAAAATGATATTTTTCCATTTTAACACTCCTCAAGTCAATTTGATATCTAATTGGGCTCTAAACTACCTTTAAGCCTTACATTTCGAGCATCATAGGGGAATGGGGGCCTAAGTCGTAAGAGGTACAAAATGCGGTGTCTATAGATTCCCCGTTTTGATTCATGAGCTTCACTAACGGAATCAAAAGAATTAGAGACAAAACATTTTGTTTCGACGTACAACTTAGGCCCAACCTACGCACACGACACATATCACACATACACGGGGCTGGGTGCAACTTCAAAGAGTTGCGTGGGATTAGTATGTTCAAAGTCCCACCTTTGTTGCTCAAGAAACAACCAATGATAGGTTCACTATCCCATAACTTGTTTTGTCACTTGCAAGCAAATGGTGAGTGACTCACTGTCCTAGATTCACTAAAAAAAAAAAAAAACAAACAAACAAACAAGGGTGCTCTTACGAGCTAACCCAACAAACAACAAAAGGATATAGTCTCTGTGGTGTCCATCCGGGGCTGTGGGCACAACGGAAAGTGTCAGAGTCGCCACCTAGTTATATGGTCTAAGAACCATGAATATAATATTCTTTCAAGGAATAACCTTTGATCTTACTACCAGAGTTTTGGTTTAGAATTTAGGTACGCTCTTAGGAAGGTGTTAGGCACCTAAGATTGCCCAACCCTAAGGTTGGCCTCCCATCGTTGTGTCCTATGTCTTACCTTTATTAAAAATTATCCAAACACTTGTATTCTAGACTCACACACACACTAACATGCATCTAACAAACAACATGGCATCTTTCATCCCAAACAAAACATACTTATATGTCTATCCAAACAAAAGAAAGCCAAATACCCAAAAGAAACCCTAGCGTCCATCTAACACAAAACCCTAGCATGCATCTAAACAAGGAAGCAGCCCAAAACATGGTAGCAAGCATATCATCATACAAAACATATCAAAATGTGAGAGACCGCGCCCCTAGCCCCATTTTTTAGGATGTTGGGCCAAACCCACATGAATGGGTGGAGTTGTATTATTGCCTCTCAAAATGAAGATTCGACTGATTATATTTTTTCCTTTAGATTAAAGTTTTTACAATGGAATCTCCACTTATTTAATTATTGGAATAAATAAGAAAACCAAAATTAAAAAATTCCTTATTTTATTGATTTGCAATTGAATTTACATTGATCATAAGAAATTACATGGCTTTGGTTCTAGATACAATTTAAGATAAAGTACATGGCTTTGTTTCCTAGTTACAATCTAAAAATTGAAAAATAAAAAGATAAGCATTGATCTATCAACCCTTGATCTAAGCTCGGAGGCTATGTTACAAGTTGGGAAGGTGTTAGGCACCCACCTTGCCTAGTAAAACCCGTCTTCTAGACTATGGTGGCCAACATTTATATCATATCATCCAATATGTCAATCAATTTGTATGTTGAATTTAATGTGTGTGCATGTGATAAACCCTTATTCGATTTATTAAGCATTTTGTTTGTATTGAAAAATAAATTCTAATGAATGTGTGTAGATGGTGATATCCTAGATTCAAGAATTTAAAAGAATTATTAAACAAACATTTTTTTTTCATGTTTTTTACGTAGATTTAAGATCAAAACTAGTGTTATGCATGAACATGTGATGAACAACCAAGAATATATGAAAAACACATAAGAACATTTAAAAACATTCAAACATACTCAAGAGAATTTAAATAATTACTATCATGCTTTAATCCTAAATTCTTATCATGGCAATACAAAAAAACAAGTTAGGGAAAGGGATTATACCTTCATGCAAGATCCATACAGTGGATGAGGAGACTCTTGGTAAAGGTCTTAAGGGTGGAGGAAAAGAAAAGTTGGGAGAGGAAGAGTGAGTCTCACTCAATACCTTAAGTCTCAGAAAGACCAAGATATGACAAGACTATCCAACTTCACTAGAACTCAAGAGAGGAGAAGAGAGGGGGTTTTTTGTGTCTCTTGGAATGGAGGAGAATGAGGTTTATATAGTAGTAGCGGAAAAAATATAAATGGAATGTCATTTAATGAGAGTTGACAAAAAATCATGAACCTAGACCTTATTTTAGTTTTTGGGGAAATCGGGTACATTAAATGTAGAAATTGGTGGGAGTGAGGAGCAAGCAAAATTCAGTTTTCTCACAGTTACTGTAATAGCCTATAGAGCCAACTTCAAAAAATCATATCTTACGAAAAAAAAAAAAACGTTTACATATTAGAAACCCTAATCGAATATCTAAGAAGGCTCAACACAAATGCATGATCATTGTTAATGCATGACTTACCCTTCACTCACCTCTTAACAACACAACACCTATGGCGTCAATGCATAAGCATGTGAATGAATGGCATGTCATCAAAATAAGGGAAAAAAAAACTAAACGAACCCTAATTCTAACATGTGATAACAAAAAAACATGTTAACAAGGTGAGCAAATACTCTATGAGGCTTAAAACATGTGGAAGGGAGGCTATGCAGGCAAACATATAAAGACAGAAACAAAGCAAACAAAAATTAGGGTTTTCTAGGTAACGACATCACGCACGCTAGAACAGGTCTCCATACGCATGAGTTCAGCCTGCATATGCAGGCTAGATCACGCGTACACCGATCCTTACCCAAAAAGCCTTATCAACACAAAAACAGCGCAACAACCAAAAACATAAAATCTAACAACCTAGCATGCTTAAAAACAAAAGGAAAACCTAAAACTAACCTAAACAAACATATATAAATGCAAACTAAACAAAAGAAATAGATTAAAACAAGAATTAAAGACAGAAAAGAAAAAAAAAAGTTTAAAAAAGTACCTTAAAGCAAAAGTTTCTAAGCTTGATTTTTTACCATTCCTCTTAGTTAAATGTATCTCAATTCAATGAAAAAGTGATTAATAATCTTAAACTCAAAAGATTGGGGCCATAAAAGGTCTCAATCAAATAAAAATGACTTGAGGGTGTTTTGTGAAAAACTTCCTTTTGATTCACTATTTTCTAGTGAATCTTTGGTTTTTCCCGTGGGATTTCTTTGTTATTTTGAAAATGTATCATGTAAGGCTTTTTATAGTTGAAAAGATAGGGTTTGGAGCGGCTCGTAGATGATGTGGGATTCATTCCAAACCTCAGCCATTATTGCAGAAAACTTGCCTTTCTTATACTTCTGAAACCCTAGCTGTGTGCGCAGGATTGTGCTTGCGTACGCATGTAATGGCTCACGTATGCAGGCCACGACCCATATACGCAGGGCAAGGGTTACTTTGGTCAATTTATTTCCAAAAATATATCTTTGCTCATTAAAAAGGTTATATTTTCCATTTTAACACTCCTCAAGTCAATTTAATATTTGATTGGGCTCTAAACTGGCTTTAGGCCTTAGATTTCAAGCATCATTGGGGAACGGGGCCCTGAGTCGTAAGGGGTATAAAATGCAGTGTCTACAGATGCCCTTCTTTTGATTCGTGAGCTTCCCTAACGGAATCAAAAGAAAAAGAGATAAAACATTTTGTTTTGATGTACAGCTTGAGCTTAACCTATGCACACAACACACATCACGCATACAGGACCAACTCTTCTCATCTATCAAAGCCAATTTTTCATATTTTGCCTTAGCCCAATCCTCTTTTAGAACCTTAGTTTCTACCAACACCCTCAAAGATTGTATTTCCACTTCAATAGGAAGCACCGTCTCACTACCATAGACCAAAGAGTAAGGTGTTGCCCCAGTCGATGCTCAAATAGAAGTTATATAACCCCATAGGGCAAATGGAAGCTTTTCAGCCCAATTTTGGTATGTCACTACCATCTTGGCTAAGATATTCTTCACATTCTTATTGGCTGCCTCTACGACCCCATTAGCTTGTGGTCGATATGGTGAAGACTTGTGGTGCTCAATGCCATATTCTTCCATGACCCTTCGGACTTCGCCTTCAAAGTGGGAACCATTATCAGAAATGATCTCTTAGGGCACTCCAAACCGACATATGATGTTGTTTACTAAGAACCAAGCCACATGCTTAGCTTTCAACACGGAATAGGAGGCTACTTCCACCCACTTAGTGAAGTAGTCAATTGCCGTTAAAATGTACTCATGCCCATTTGAAGCCTTAGGAGCTATCCTTCCAATTACATCTACGCCCTAAATCGAGAATGACCATAGAGAGGTCATGCTATACAACTCACTAGGTAGAACATGATTCAAGTTGGCGTGTGTTTGACAATCATCACTACTTTTCACATAGTCCACACAATCAGTCTCCATCGTATTCTAGTAGTAACCTATCCTTAGAATCTTCTTGACTAACACTCTTCCATTCATATGAAGGCCACAAATTCCTTGATGAACTTCTTCCATTACCCTTTCGGCTTCTTCTCTTTTCAAGCAATGAAGGTGTACACCATCATAGGACCTTTTATAGAGTTGTCCTCCACATAGGATGTATTGGGTTGCCATCATCCTAATGGTATGACGTTCTCTCTTATTGGCACCATCTGGATATGCCCCTAGTTCCAAGAATTTCATGATGTCATAGTACCACGGGACTTCCTCTTCTTCTATGGCCATTATTGAAGCTTCAGTCTTCCTCTTGTGCACTTCCTCACAACTTTGCTTAATCTCTAAGAGTCATGTCCATACTCCCTTGGGTATCTAAACCATGGAGGCTAAAGTAGCTAAGGAATCTGCAAATTGATTTTAAGCTCTAGGAATGATTGTGTATTCAATTCTGTCAAAGGTCTTGGTCAAATCCTCTAGGTATTGCTGATAAGGCTTCAAGTGTTCTTCCTTCACTTTCCACAACTTTTACGTTTGCTTTATAACCAAAGTTAAATCCCCAAAGAATTCGGCTTCTTTTACCCTCAATACACTTCATATTCCGTCAAAGTACATCTAACTCAACATCAAAAATGTTCTTGTCTGGGAAGTCTTCTTTGCCATCCCCCTTTATAGGATTTTTAGCACAAAAATCTGACATAATGCTTCCCTTGATAGTTTTCCTAGCCCTATACTTCAAATCGAATTCTACTAATAAAATTAACCATCTTGACAACCTCCCACTCAAAGCGGGCTTCTTGAAGAGGTACTTCAATGGATCCATTCTTGTGACTACCTATATTTGGAAGGGTAAAACGATATGTCTCAATTTTTGTACGACCCAAACAAATGCAAAGCATGACTTTTCTATGGGACTGTATCTAGTCTCGTAATCATGGAATCTCTTACTTAAGTAGTATATGGCTCTTTCATTTTTCTCATCATCTTCTTGTGCAACCATACTTCTAACCGCATCCCTTATGATGGAGAGGTATAGGAGTAAGGGTTTTCCATGTTGTGGAGGCATTAGGATAGGTGGGTGGAGGAGATATTCCTTGATAAGTTCAAAGGCTTTTGACATTCATCATTTCATGTGTGTGGTTCATTCTTCCTTAGGAGTTTAAAGATGGGCTCGTAAGTGGAGGTGAGCTTGGCAATGAATCGAGTAATGTATTGTAGGCATTTCCAATATGGCTTTGATCTTGGATAGGTCAACTTCTATCCTTCTATCACTCACTAGGAATCCTAACAATTTTCCAGTGGTTACTCTAAAGGTGCACTTTTGTGGGTTCAATCTCAATCTATACTCTTTGATCCTTTCTAAGAACTTTCTCAAGTTTGGGGTGTGGCTTTCTCTATCCTTAGACTTCACTATCATATCATCAACATACACCTCTACCTCGTTATGCATCATATCATGTAGTAAGGCCATAGCCATCATTTGATAAGTTGCCCCAGCATTTTCGAGGCCAAACGACATTACTGTGTAGCAATAGATTCCCCATTCGGTAGTGAAAGTGGTTTTGGTAGGAGCCATCTTGATTTGGTTGTATCCAGAAAAACCATCCAAGAAGGACATCAAGGCACTTCCCGCCGTGTTATCCACTAAGACATCAATATAGGGGAGGGGAAAGTCATCCTTAGGGCACACCTTATTCAAGTCTCTAAAATCCACACACATCCTCACATTTTCATCCTTCTTAGGTATGGGTACGACATTGGCTATCTATTCGGCTTGGCTTATGGGTTTGATGAATCCTACCTTTAGTTGCTTAGTGACTTCTTCTTTGATCTTTAAAAGTCGTTCGGTCCTCATTCTTCTCAATTTTCGCTTGACAGGCACTATGTGGTTATGGGTATCAATGTGGTGAGCTATTTCGAGGTCAATTCCAGGCATATCTTTGTAGGACCATGCAAACACCTCTTGAAATTCCACGATAAGTTCTTAAATATCTTTCTTTTCTTTTCATTTAGAGTTGTGCCAATTTTAATTAAGCGTGGACTTTCATCATTGCTCAAATTAATAGTTTCAAGAGTTGGTTCCATAGGTTCAATGAATTCATCTTATTGAAAATGTTAAAAAGTACATTGGAACTTACATTACAAAACTTTTTCCCCATGTTCTCAGAAAACCCAACCCAAGTCCAATTATTAATGGGCCCTATAATAGGCATGATGAATTCTTAAGGCTCGCCATTCCTCCTCTTGTTCCTCTTCATCCCGTCTTTTGTCTAATAGCTTCCGTCATGTCATACAGATCCTTACCCTCATGAGGGAAGTTTCTTCTTCCTTCGTCAAGGAACCAGTCACCATTATCCCCACTCCAGCAGCTAATCATATCATCATCTCTTTCCTCTTCTTTGTTCCTTATGAGGTATTCATCGTCGTCAGAAAAAGGGTCCATGTTGTGCTCAAGTATGAAATAAGCCGGGGCGACTTGGGTTGTCCCTACCTTTGAGGTCCATTTTGGCCAATTGTGATCCTCCCATGATCCCGCATCTCCTGATTCAGAAAAGTCATTAACATGACCCCTCTTGAAAGTTCATGGTCTCGGAGCATTCTTTAGTTACGGCTTGAAGTTGGGTAGAGGTAGGCGGACTTTCCCTTCTACCATCACGCAATCGATGCCTTCTTGAGTTGGCCCACTTAGTTCATGCTCAGCCTTGCGTTTCTCAGCTTCCTCTTTCTCAATTTTAGAAAGGTAACCTATTATCTTCTTGAGGAACTTAGCTTGTGCCTCTACACATTCGAGCATCTTTTGCATGAAGACCTTCTCACTTGTAGCATCCATTCTTCCTTCTCGATAAGCCTTCAACTTGGATATCTGACCCTCTATTAGACTTGGATTGGAGCGATGTCTGAAAAGAAGCACCATTTTCATTAAGTTCAAGTCCCAATTAAAAGGTTTCTTTTAAACTTTAGATGTTCTTGGAAAATTCTTCAGTTCATTTTAATGAAGGCCCAATTACAATGTCACTCCATTTCCTCTCATGGATCCTTGCCCCTTGTCTTATTGGGCTTTGGTCCATTTACAATAAAGCTATCATCTTCGAGATTTTCATTCTTGATTCATTATTTCCTCACTTTGAAATAGCCCTCTAGCTAGAATATTTTGTGGCCTTTCTTTCAAAGTCTATAAAATTCTCATCGTTTTGGGCCTAGGCATGCAACAAAGAGACCCAAGATTAGGGAGTTTCATTTTGGACTTTTAAGGATATTGGATGCTAAGTCCATAGCATACTTGTTACCTTAGGCCCAAAGTCCTCTTTTCCAAAAGGGCTTTCTTCACTTGGGCCTATGATAGCAATTAGGCTATGGTCTTATGAAACTTTCAAGTTAAGATATACCTTTGGATTTAGGGATAAGCCTCTTATATGTGAGAACTTCTTTTCTTTTATCCCACGACATCTTAAGGTGTACCATAACTTTAGGGTCATCCCTTCCATTTTTATATCTTTTAGTTGTCCTTTAGAATTAGGTGAGCACATGATATATGGTTGAACAAACAAGAGATATATAAAGGGTACCCTTCATGGTAGGATCTAGGATCTCTCTAGTATGGGTAGGTTTTCTAAGGCTAAAGGGATAGATAAGTAGGTCACTCATAACTACGTGGGCTATGATTCCAACCAAGGGCCTAAGTGGAACCCATAGTGGATTGGTAGCAAACCTTTAACGTACTCAAGGCACATTATAGGTAATGGCATCAATTGTGAGTTGGTGGGATGAACTTTGAAAGATTTGGGCTCGAATGGAGCCTTCCATCTTCCCACTCATCACCAACCAAGGAATGCATAAGCATGTGAATGAATGGCATGTCATCAAAATAAGGAAAAGAAAACTAAACAAACCCTAATTCTAACATGTGATAACAAATAAGCATGTTAACAAGGTGAGCAAATACTTCATGAGGCTTAAAACATGTGAAAAGGAGGTTATGCAGACAAACATATGAAGACAAAAACAAGGCAAACAAAAATTAGGGTTTTTTGGGGTAATGGCATCACACACGCTAGAACAGGTTTGCGTATGCATAAGTTCAACCTATGTACGCAGGCTCAATCATGCATACATAGATTCTTACCTAGAAACCCTAATCAACATAGAAACAAAGCAACAACCAAAAACCTAAAATCTAACAACCTAGCATGCTTAAAAACATAAGGAAAACCTAAAACTAACCTAAACAAACATATATAAAAGTAAATTAAACAAAAGAAACAGATGAAAACAAGAACTAAAGACAGAAAAGAAAAAAAAAAGTTTAAAAGAGTACCTTAAAGCAAAAACTCCTAGGCTTGATTTTTGACCGTTTCCCCAAGTCAAATGTATCACAATTTAATGAAAAAGTGATTAATAATCTTAAATTCAAAAGATTGGGGCCAGAAAAGGTCTCAATAAAAAAGAAATGACTTGAAGATGTTTTGTGAAAAACTCCTTTTTGATTCACTATTTTCTAGTGAATCTTTTGTTTCTCCTGTGGGATTTCTCTGTTGTTTTGAAAATGTACCATGTAAGGCTTTTTATAGTTGAAAAGATAGGGTTTAGATCAGCTCCTAAACGATGTGAGATTTGTTCCAAACCTTAGCCATTATTGTAGAAAACTTGCCTTTTTTATGCTTCTGAAACCCTAGCCGCGTGTGCAGGATCATGCCTGCGTACGCATGTAATGGCCGACGTACGTAGGCTGCAACCTAAGTACGCAAGCCGAGGGTTACTTTGGTCAATTTATTTCCAAAAATAGATTTTTACTCATTGAAAATGTTATATTTTCCATTTTAACACTCCTCAAGTCTATTTAATATCTGATTGGGCTCTAAACTGGCCTTGGGCCTTAGAGTTTGAGCATCATTGGGGAAGGGGAGCCCGAGTCGTAAAGGGTATAAAATACAGTGTCTACAAGGGCTCTTACCTTAAACTTCTCTAGGTGACTTATTCCTCTTGTCTTCTTCACTTCATTCTCTACTTTTTCTAGTGAGACTCTTGCATCAAGTTGACCTTGGTCTCTTTCTCTATCATTATCTCTACCCTTTTCTACTGTGCCTGCATGTTCAACTCCCGGAGGATATGTGCATGAGTAGTCTTGATTGTTGGATCCACTTAGGATGGTGAAAACTCGCTGAGTAGATGTGCGTGGGGAGGAATCTTTTGCCTCTCATGACTTAATTTGTGATGAGAAACTCGCTAAGGAGTAGTAGGAATAGGCTCGTTGAGAAGTAGTGTAGATGTGTGATCCACTGGGGAAGAATCTTCTGCTTCCTTCATGGTTTACTGATGACTTTGAGGAAGAATCTTTTGCTTCCTTGCTAGGGATTTTTTTTTTTTTTTTGGGTGTATTGGACTTACTGAGGAAGAATCTTCTGCTTCCTCACAAGGGATACTTTACGTGTACTTGATTTACTAGGGATACTTTAGGGAAGAATCTTATGCTTCCTTATTAGGAATAGTTTAAATGTGCTTCGGTCCATCAAGCTTCTGCCTCCTCCATGTGTATGATATTCACGAGGGAAGAATCTTCTACTTCCTTACGAGGATGATACTTAATGTGCTTGAACCATTAAGGGAGAATCTTTTGCTTCCTCCATGGGGATAGTGTTCTTAATTTGCTTGATTAATTGGGGAAGAATTTTCTGCTTCCTTACTGGTGATGATGCTTTATGTGCTTGAACCATTGAGGAAGAATCTTTTTCTTCCATATTGGGGATAAGTTGATGTGCTTGAACCATTGAGGAAGAATAATCTACTTTCTTACTGAGGATAGTGTCCTTTAGTTGCTTGATTCATTGAGGAAGAAAATTTTGCTTCCTTACTGAGGATAGTGTCCTTGATTTTGTGTGATCTGTTGGAAATGGTTTTGGGATGTACATGCTTCATTGGGGGAAGAGTCTTCTACTTACTTTATTGTTCACTGAGGAGTCCTTTGATGATTTCGTACATAATTTTACAATCTTAAGATGTTCCTCCTTTTTTTGAAAGAAGGAATTTTCCTTTTTTTAACCATTCATGACTAAACTACACGTAGTTTAGTGGTGAGGCCTAAACTACACATGATTTAGCCATCTCATTTTTCTCCAATGGTTACCAACCGTTTCTTTTTCTTCTTCATTCTCTTCATCTCCCTCATCTCTTCATATTCCCCATAACCTTTTTTTTTCCTCTAAAAACCTCCCTCTCCTCTTTCTTTCTCTCTCTTTCTGACTCTATCATTCTCTCAAACTCTCTTCTTCTCCCATTTCTCTCATTTTCTTTCTTCATCTTCCTCAATGGCACCCAACGCCAAGAAGTCCTCCTACTTACTCTCTTCTGATGCCTTCCATCTAACCCGCTGGAGTGGGACAACGAGGTTGATAGAGGTCTCCACCATTGACATACTGGTTAGAGAATCACATCCCTATGGCTGAATTTATAAGTTTTTAAACTTTTTCTCATTTTCAAACTTTTTCTAATTTTCAAGTTTCTCTCTGATCTTTTGCTTTAATGTGTTTTTATCCATGTAAATGCTTGGGTTTTGTTGTAGGATGAGTTTAGATGAAAACCCGATATCTTAGGAGGGGTAAAAACATGTTTAGGATTGATATTGGGTGATATATGCTTGAAAATGTCGAATAACTGATCTTGTCTGTGTTTTTGTGTGCGTAGGCTCGAGCTTGCGTACGCGTCTTGGATTCATGCGTACGCTACGCAGCTCTGTTCTTGCGTACGTAGCTCTATTCTTAAGGTTCTGCGTACGTGGGACCTACTGTCGGTGAGCCCATTGGTCCTCCACATCACCCTTGGACGATCTATGCTTATGGCCCTGATGGCTTTGCTCAGAAGCGTGCCATGCCCCGTAATCCTAATGTCATGGGCTATCCTTTCCCTTCCAACACTCGAGCGGTGAGTTCTTTCTCCTTTTGTCCTTCTCTTTGTGTTATTCCACTCTTTTTGTTTCAATCACTAACTCTTCTTTCTTTGAATTGCAAACCACCATCCAAGAGCATGAGG
The DNA here is from genome assembly GCF_001633185.2 of Quercus lobata. Taxonomy (NCBI): domain Eukaryota; kingdom Viridiplantae; phylum Streptophyta; class Magnoliopsida; order Fagales; family Fagaceae; genus Quercus; species Quercus lobata. The sequence continues at coordinate 59,064,983 of NC_044907.1, read as the reverse complement.
AGTTGGTATGGCTGGTTGGGAATCTTAAGTTAGAGGTGACCAACTATTCAAGGCACCTGTATGGTCCTAGAGGGAGCGGCCCACTTGGGCGGTGGTGATGATGATGATGATGGAGGTGATGGGGAGGATACATAGGCAACTCCTAGCTACTAACCAAGGAAGAGGCAGCACCATTAAATACCTACAGTCGAGACGAATATAGGCATACAACACAGCTTTTTCTTTTTCTGCTTTTATGGGTTTCTTTTTTTTATCTTTTATTTCCCTTTGCAAACATTTGGATTTAGTCTGAGACAAAGGATTGTATTTAAGAACATCTTTTACATTCATGCTTTTCATTGAGGACTTAGCACTTAAATTACAAGATATATGACTAATTGTATGCTTCCATAAAACTTTGCCTCTTAGAAAACTTGTGCTTGGATTATGTCTTGGATGATCCCTTAGGTTGTAGGAACCCTAGGAATGCCTTGAAGTGAAAACTATGCTCAAAACAGGGGAGAATGGGCTTCTACCAAGCGCCATGCGTACGTGGGATGGGCCTACATATGTAGCTTTGACTTTGCATACACATGGTTGACCTTCTATACATAGGCCGTGAATAAGAAAAACCCTAACCGACTCACTTTAGTATAAAAGTAACCATTTGAGTCTAAAACCCTCACCAACGTATTTTCAACCCAGAGAGCCTTTTTTTAAGGTCCCTTAATGGCAGAAAACTTTCCACTTGATGTCTCAGCTTGGATTAGGAGGCTTAGCCCCAGTTTCAAGGATCCTATCGCCCCCTATGGTTTTTCTTGTGTCTTTTCATACCATCAAATTAGGGTGGATGAGCCTCTTCTTTGAGCTGCTGCCAATTATTGGGTTCCTTCTCGGCATGTTTTCCACTTCAATGGAATAGAATTATGTCCCACTATTGAAAATTTTGGTGCCATCATGGGTGAACTGGAAGTTGATGATTTCATCTTCCCTACCATGGGCAGAGATCTCCCCTCCTTGCTGTAAGTTGTGTTAGGCGTCCCTTTCACCATGGCAAATAGGTGGTGTGTCTTTAGCAAGCTCAACCTTAGGTTGGTTTTCAAGTACTTTTCAATTTCAGCCCTTCATGTGGGTGAGAGGCACGTTCATACTTTCTTCGTGCCATTTGCTTGTGTGCTCTTGCAAGGTATTTCTTGGTCGAAAATTCATATTATGTTGACCTTCAAATGTGCATGGTAGCTTATGAGCTAAAGAGAGGTAACCCGGTGGGCTTAATCTTGACGGAAACCCTCAATGGTTTGGATGCCTTTCATAGGAAGGAAGCAAGCTTCTTTGCTGGAAGTCCTCTTCTCCTTTAGGTATAATCCCTAACTTTTGCCTAAATTCTCAACCTAGCGGGATTCCTTAAATTTTTGCATGGGTTGCCTTTCAGTTTTCAACCCATCGAGGCACCTTATATCGTCTTTCATTCATCATTTATTTTTTTTCACTCATGCTCTCTTTTCTTTTTTCTTTTTCTTTTTCTTTTTCTTTTTACTTTCTCCTCTCTCTCCCTCTTCTTTTATGCCTTCCTCTCTCTCTTCTTTTTCTTCTTCTTCTTTTTAGATATGGCTACAAGAGAGGCTTCGATTGCTTCAACCTCCCACCATACCTCTCAACACCTACCTTAAGGACTACCGGCTTCATCAAAAGACATAAGCTTTGAGGCGTACATGAAGCTTACGGGTCACCTCAATTAGACTGACATTTAGTGGGTCATGGAGTGGTGGCACATCTTAAGCATGGTTCATAGTTGTTGCAAGGACTGTTGTATGACTTTAGTTGGACTTCATTACTACTCATACTACTCCACTTGTCGTATCTTAAGGCAATTTGGAGAGCATCAAAGAGCTCTTCATGATGAAGACGCCTTCCACACTACGGTGTTTACTAATAGGATCTTGGGCAGGATTAGTGAGGCTTAGACACGCCATAGGGTGACAATAGGCATTGTTCCACCTCGATACATCTATCCCACTACGGGGTACAAGCAATGGTTGGAGGATGACATGAAATGGATTCTGAAGGATGAGAAAGTTTACATGAAGACTAGCAAGAAAGTAAGGAGGACTGAGTGATCACCTTGATATGCCTCATGTTTTCCTTTTCTGCACTTTTATGATTCTAATGTTTTTGTTTTATAATTTTATAAAGGATTGGAATGTTCCAAATCCCCTATGAAAACAATCTTATTATCTTTTAATTTAAGCAATCTTATCATCTTTTAATTTAAGCAAAAAAATCACTATTTATTTATCTTTACTTATTGTCATCTCATTTTTTTTTCTTTTCTTTTTCCTTTGCTGTGTAATTTTTGCCCATGACGTCCCTTTGAGAATTTTTGCCATGCTCATGGTCTTTTCTCCTAATTTTTGCCTAGACCACCCTTTTGGATTTTCAATTTAGCGGGGTTCTTTTGCCTTAATTTTTGCCTAAGATGCCCTTTCGAGTTTTCAACCTAGCAAGCTTTTCCTTTTTTTTTTTTTTTTTTTTTTTTAAATGTTGTATTTCTAGATTCTATCCATGTTAATTGGGCAAAACATCTCTTCCCCATCCAAATCTATGATCCTTGTAGCACCTCCAGACATGATCTTCTTAATGACAAAAGGCCCAAACCACCTTGGCTTCATATCTCCTCTTGGGTCAAAAGTCTCATCTATAAGCACCTTTAGGACCTAGTCCCCTTCTCTAAGGTTTCTTAGTTTCACTTTCTTGTTGAATGCTCTAGCAATCCTTTTTTGGTACCCTTATGCATGATATTGTGCCCTAGCCCTCTTCTCATCTATCAAAGCCAATTATTTATATCTTACCTTAGCCCAATCCTCTTCTAGGACTTTGGTTTCCACCAATACCCTCAAAAATTGTATCTCTACCTCAATAGGAAGCACCGCCTCATTATCATAAACCAAAGAATAAGGTGTTGCCCCAGTCAACGCACGAATAGAAGTTCTATAACCCCATAAGGCAAGCGGAAGCTTCTCAGTCCAATCTTTGTATGTCACTACCATCTTGGCTAGGATATTCTTCACATTCTTATTAGTTGCTTCTACAGCACCATTAGCTTATGGTTGATACGGTGAAGACTTGTGATGCTCAATATTGTACAACTCCATAATCCTTCAAACCTTTCCCTCAAAGTGGGAACCATTATTAGAAATTATCTCTTAGGGCACGCCAAATTGGCATATGATGTTGTTCTCTAAGAATTGAGCCACATGCTTAGCCTTCAACACGGAGTAGGAGGTTGCCTTCACCTACTTGGTGAAATAGTTAATTGCGACCAAAATGTATTCATGCCCTTTTGAAGCGTTATGTGCCATCCTTCCAATCATATATATGCCCCAAACTAAGAATAGCCATGAAGAAATCATGCTATACAACTCACTAGGCGGTACATAGTTCAAGTTGGCGTGTGTTTGACAATCATGGCAACTCTTCACATACTCCACACAATCAGTTTCCATTGTATTCCAAAACTACCCCATCCTTAGGATTTTCTTGGCTAACATTATTCCATTCATATGAGGGCCACAAATCCCTTGATGAATTTCTTCCATTACTCTCTCAGCTTCTTCCTTCTTCAAGCAACGAAGGTGTATGCCATCATAGGATCTTCTATAGAGTTGTCCTTCACATGTGTTGCCATCATCCTAATGGAACGATGTTCTTTCTTATTGGCATCGTCCAGATATGCCCCTAGTTCCAAGAACTTCATGATGTCATAGTACCACAGAACTTCCTCTTCCTTTATGGTCATTACTGAAGTTTCAGTCTTTATTTTGTGCATTTTTTAATGTATTTGCTCAATCTCCAAGGGTCGCGTCCACACACCCTCGAGTATCTGAACCATGGAGGCTAAGGTAGCTAAGGCATCTGCAAATTGATTTTGAGCTTTAGGGATGATTGTGTACTTAATCTTGTCAAAGGTCTTGGTCAAGTCCTCTAAGTATTGTTGATAAGGCTTCAAGTATTCCTTCTTTACCCTCCACAACTTTTGTGCTTGGGCTATAACCAAAGTTGAATGTCCAAAGACTTCGGCCTCTTTTACCCTTAACTTTCAAAAAGCTTCCATTTTGGCAATACAAGTCTCATATTCAGCCATGTTATTAGTTGCTTCAAAGTTTAACTTGATTCCCAAAGGTATGTGAGATCCCTCGAGAGTGATCAAGAGAACTCCTATCCCATTCCCATATTGGTTTACTGCTCCGTTGAATTACATCTTCCACAACCCTAACTCAATGTCCAAAATGTCCTCGTTTAGAAAATCTTCTTTACCATCTTCTCCCTTAATAGGATTCTCGGCACAAAAATCTGACACGACACTTCCCTTGATAGTTTTCCTAGCCACAAACTTCAAATCGAATTCTACCAATAAGATTAACCATCTTGACAATCTTCCACTCAAAGCAGGTTTCTCAAAGAGATACTTCAATGGGTCCATTCTTGCTACCACATATATTTGGAAAGGTAAGATGATATGTCTCAATTTCTGTACGGCCCAAATAAGTGTGAAGTATGACTTTTCTATGGGAGTGTACCTAGTCTCATAATCATGGAACATCTTGCTCAAATAGTATATGGCCCACTCATTCTTGTCATCATCTTCTTGTGCAAGCATACTTCCAACTGCATCCCCTATGATGGAAAGGTATAGGAGTAAGGGTTTCCCATGTTGTGGAGGCACTAAGATAGGTGGGTGAAGGAGATATTCCTTGATAAGCTCAAAGGCTTTTTAGCACTCATCGTTCCATGTATGTGGTTCATTCTTCCTTAGGAGTTTGAAGATGGGCTCACAAGTAGAGGTGAGCTTAGCAATGAATCAACTAATGTATTGTAATCGACCCAAGAAGCCCCTTATCTCTTTCTCACTTTTGGGCTGTAGCATCTCTAATATGGCTTTGATCTTGGATGGGTCAACTTCTATCCCTCTATCACTCACCAAGAAGCCTAGCAATTTTCCTGCAGTTACTCCGAAGGTACACTTTTATGGGTTCAATCTAAGCCTAAACTTTTTAATCCTCTCGAAGAACTTTCTCAAGTTTATGGTGTGGCTTACTCTATCCTTGGATTTCACTATCATATCATCGACATACACCTATACCTCATTATGCATCATATCATATAGCAAGGCCGTAACCATCCTTTGGTAGGTTGCCCTAGCATTCTTGAGGCCAAACAGCATCACCAAGATACACCAATGCTATCCACCTCTTTAAAGGGGTGGCTAGTAATAGTGTATCCTGATACACTAATGCTAGCCCTCTATCCTTCACATTCTCCTATAAATACCCCCTCCATTTTTGGAAAAATCATGTAGAAAAAAATGTAGAAAATTTTATGAGAAAAATAGGGAAAAATCCTCTCTCTCTCTCTCTCTCTCTCTCTCTCTCTCTCTCTCTCTCTCTCTCTCTCTCTCTCTTGGAAACCCTACACAAAAAGCCACATCATTTTTGTTGTACTCTTTGTAGTTGTGGGTGCAATGCGTGGTTGGGGAATACGCTTGCATCCCAATGCCAAATGTCATTTTAAAACACCAAAACCCACTTTATCTATTTTACTACAACACTTTACAATACACCCTGCATCACATCTTCTATTTTAAAATTCCATCACATTAAAATAATTTAAATCATCCTTTTAAAAGCTTATTTTACCGTATCTCTCTCTTCTCTCTAGAACCCACAACCCTTAAACCTAATAAGAAAAAAATTTCACAACCCAAATCCATTGTAACCACAACCCAAATCCACCAAATTTGCAACAAAATCGTCAAAAAGATTTCAAAACCCAACTAAATTCACAAAAAAAAAAAAAAAAAAAAAAAAACCCAAATAATTGAAAGATAAAGATTATACCACCGAACCACAACCCAACCCAACCCAACCCAATCAACTTGAAAGCAAAACCCAACAGCCCAACAATCAAAACCCATAAAACCCATTAAGCAAAAACCATAAAACCCAAGCTCATCCAAATGGATGACCTTGGTAGAGATGGTGGCTGCAATTTCGGCGTTGGTGCCAGAATGAGAGGTTTAGGACTTTGGGAGAGATTAGTGGCTTAGGGAGACTAGCAACTAGCAAGAGGCAGCTTGGAGAGAAAGATAGAAATGTGTGAGGGAGGAGAGAGAAAAGTAGAATAAAATAAAGGAAAAAGAAATTTAGCATTCCTACCATACCGTTCTATTAATGGAACGATATTGTAGATCAATGCCAAATTGTTTAGCATTTGAAACATGTGATGTAGATGGTTTTTTGGTGTTTAGTGTGCCAAATGCTAAAAATTTAGTATTTGAAATACCTAATGCTAATGCTCTTATAAAATAATGTGCAGTAAATTTTCAAATGTACCCTTGAGTGGCTTTCCTTTCCTTCCTATATCCAAACACACTCAGTTAAGAAAAATCATTTTCATTCCCCTTGTTAGAGCATTAGCATCCAAAATTGGATAAGTAGTTTTATTTTACCATAAAAAAGCTACTTTATCTATTATACAATACAATTTTACAATTCACCCAACATCCCAACTTTTATTTTAACATACAACACATTAAAATAATATATATTATATGAAAAATAATATAAAATTATCTATCACTCCTTTCTCTAATTTTTGCCACTCTGTCACTCTCTCAACCACACCACCACCAACGATCTCTCTCAACCACACCTCTACGTAGCAATCACCATGACCCCAAACCCACCACAAACCTAGTAAATACCTAGCCACAAACCATTAATAAAACAACCAAACAACCTAGTCACCACCACACAGTAACCACTGTGACCCCAAACCCACCACAAACGCAGCAAATATGCAGCCACAAACCAACCACAAACCCATTTAAAAAACAACCAAACAACCTAGTCACCACCACGCCACCACTACCTACAAAAATCCCATCGGAATCAAAAACCCAAATTAAAAAATAAAAATAAAAATAAACCCAGCAAATACCCACTAAAAATCAACCAAAACCTCAGCCACAAACCCAACAAACCCATTAAAAAAACAACCAAACAATCCAGTCACCACCACACCATCACCATGCCCTCCACTACCCTACTGCCCATCACCCACCAAAATCCCACCAGAACCAAAAACCCAAATTTTAAAAATAAATAAATAAATAAATAAAATAAACCCACCGTTACCACTATTACCCAGCATCAAAACCCAACACCAACACCACTAGCAGCATTACCCAACCACAACCACGGCTCCACGATCTCTACGCCTCCACCACAAAAGCTAATCTCCACACACCTCCACCACAGTCGTTGTCTCCATGCCTATCTTAGAGAGAGAGGAAGGAAGTGTCTGAGATGGGTTTTAGGTTTGAAGAGGAGAGAGCATAATGAAAGATAGTAAAGGAAGAGAGAGAAAGAGCAATGAAATAATGAGACATAGAGAGAAAGGAGAGAGAAAGGAGAGAGAAGAAGAATCAAACATAAAAAAATAATTTTTTATTATGCAATCTTGCTATTGTACCATCTCAGAGCGTTAGTATCCGAGCTTCTAAAACTCATAATATGCTATATTTTAACATCAAAGCACAAAATGAGTGCATTACCCAAGAGGCCAAATGTAAAAAATTTTACAATCTTGTTATAGTTACTTTATTGTTTTGGCATTTATTCTCTCCTTTGCTTCTCACACTCTTTGTATCTCTTCATCTCCCACTCTCCCTCTGATCTCACTTCTCTCTCTCTCTCTCTCTCTCTCTCTCTCTCTCTCTCGATGATGGTATTTTTTTTATGTGGGTCGTGGGTCTGGCGTGTAGGTGGTTGCTTGAGATCAGCTGAGGTTGTTGAGATTAGCTGGGTCCGGTGTGGTGAGGCAAGGCATAGCAAGGTGAGATTGGCATTTTTTTTTCTAGCTTTCTATTTCATCTCCACCACCGTAACATCTTCATCCTTTTCCTAGAAACCAAAAAAAAAAATAATAATAAAATAGATGGGTAGATGGTATATGGGTGAAGTGGTGGTTTGATTGGCAATGGTGGGTTTTTGGGATGTGTGTGTGTGTGTGTGTGTGTGTTTTGCTTGGTGGTTTGATCGGCAATGGTGGGTTTCTAGGATGTGGGTTTGTTGTGTGTGTGTGTGTGTGTTTTGCTTGGTGGGTTTGGTCGTTGCAGTGGTTGTGGTTGTTGGTTGCTTAAGAGGAAGAGGGAGATAGAGAGGAAAAGGAAGAGAAAGGAGAAATAGTAAAGGGTAACTTACGTATTTGGTCCCTATCCTATACACTATATTTCAATTTGATCTCTAACTTTTCAATTGTGTCAGTTTGGTCCCTAACCTTTTAGTACTGTGTCAATTTAGTCCCTGCTATTATCTTTTGGATGAAAATTGATGACGTGTCTAATGGCCAAAATAAAAAATTAGCTTTCGTTGATGTGACAATAAACTTTTATTTTGACCGTTTGCTATATCAGTAATTTTCATCTAATATATAAACAGTATGGACTAAATTAACACATCATTGAAAGGTTATGGACCAAATTGATATAATTGAAAAGTTAGAGACTAAATCGAAATATGATGTAATTAGAGACCAAATATGTAGTTTACCTAATAGTAAAAAAAGAATAAAAAAGAATATTTATATAAAGTGGTAAAAAAAATAGAGTTTTGAATATTTAAATAAAGAAGAAAAACATATGTTTGTATCTACAAAGCATGTTTATTAATGATGCACAAAAATCGTTAGTGAGTTGATCGTCCACACATATGACAATGGGTGTACTTGAAGAACAAAAGAGAAGAACCAATCAAAGGGCACCGGTGGGGTATCGGCCAAAGACCCTCCAAAGGTTAAGTCAGTGATAGAAGAATCTCCAAGAACTCAAGAGTGCAAGAGCTAGGGAGAATCCACGTACCTCAAGAAGGGTAAGGTTTGTGGTTTATATAGTGGTAGAAAGCTGACTCGAATCCCTTGATGCGAGGGAGTTTCCTTGTAGAGAGAAAGGTCTTAAGATACTCGGGACCACTTTTCTATATATAAGAGATCTGATTGCGTAGTAAGGCCTTTGATCGTAATGTGCAAGTAATTTCCATGTAAAGATGCTGGGTGGAACCCACGCAGGCCCCATGGAATCCTTAGGGGATGGGTCGTCAAGATTGGGGATTGCCTGATTCGTCGACCCATGGATTAATCATCCCTTTCAAGGGGTAATCTTCCCTTTCAGGGGTTAATCATCCCTTTTGAAGGTGGTCTTCCCTTTTGGGGTTGATCTTCCCTTTTAGGGGTTGATCATCCATTTTTAGGGTGGTCTTCCGTTATGGGGTGGATCTTCCCTTTTGGGATTAGTCATCCCTTTCGAAGGTTAGTCATCCTTTTTAAGGGTTAGTCGAAAAATTATCCTCATCAGGTACCCCCTACTCCGTGAGTCATTGAGATGGCCGGCAAGTCGCAAAGTTGTCATAAATGTCTTTCCTTAATGTCATGCATCATAAATACGGGTAATTATGTCCTTTTGACATGGCAAGAGACACATGTCACTCTTTGGCTTGTGGAGCCAAACATCGTGATGCTTCATTTTTTGTGTCAGACTATCCTATAAATAGTTCAATGCCGTTATTGTCTTCATTCCTTGAAAATTTTCCATTCCAATCCCAAAGCTCAATCATCGGCTCCTTTGCTTCGTCGGTTTACCGCTCATCTGTTTCTTAGGTATGCATCGTCTATTTCTCTTTTTCTTTCCCCACTTCCTTTTTGTTTATTAATTGTACACTTAGGAGGTGGAGTAGAATCTTAGCTTTCATTCGTCACTTGTAGGTTAGAGATGTCTGGAGATAGTAAAGCGACGAGTGATCATACTTCGTCGGTCTGCATAGGTTCCGACAACGACTTGTCTAGTCATTCTAGGCTTGGGTATTCGTCAGACGAATCATTGGTTTCTGATAGGGAGTCAGCATCAGATCCCTTTTCAGAGGAAGCTAGTCCTTTGAGGTGACGACCAAGGGAGGTTGTCCTTCTCGAAGACTGGTCCATCCATGATTTCCCAATTGATATGAGCGACGAGGTCTTTGCCCAACTGAGGCCCCATTTCCAAATACCAGCCAATGTGCCCATTAGGAAAGCTAACCTAGGGGAGAAGTGTTATGATGGGAGGTCATCTAACGTAGGTTTTTACAAGGTTGCTTTCATAGCAGGGCTTCGTCTGCCCTTCTCTTTCTTGCATCGTTAGTTGGTTTCCTTCATGGGTGTGTCTGTCAGCCAGATAGCCCTTAATGCTTGGAGGATCTTTATTGGGGCTGAAGTGTTGTGGGGTCAACTCAGTGGCGGCCGTTACTCCTTAACTTTAGAGGAGTTCTTTCAGGTGATCTTTTGATCCAAGGGTTTTTACAACTTTATGTGTCGTCAGTCCACCCTGAGGTTGATATTTGATATGCTTGATTCCAATCATCAGTGGAAAGCTAGGTTCTTTTTTGTGCAAGGGGTCAATTGGGTGTGTCATTCCGCTGAGTGGAATAGCATAGGGTCCTTTTATGATCACTTTTGAGGGCTTCTGAACAAGTCTAGTGAGTCGTCGAGACTGTCTAGGTCGTCAGTTTACATCTCTCACTTAACTAATATATGCCCTTTATTTGTTTCAGCTATAGTGTGCTTGACGATCTTTCCTAAGCAAGAAGCATTCTTGGAAAGGGTCTTCGAGATACCTTTTGAGGAGAGACCTTGGAAAAGGCTTGTTAATTTAGATACACTTCACGCCTTCTGTGGTAGACCCGTCCCTTCTGAGGAAGCCTGAAGATTAGACTGCATTTCGAGAGTTCGTAAGTACTTTTGCTCGTCGCTTTCATTTTGATCTAGTTTAGACTTACACACTCTCTAACCCGTTCACCGGTTTTAGAGATGGAATCTAAGAAGAACAAATAGGCAGTGAAGAACAAGCAGGAAAAGATCAAGATCGCCGCCACTTTGAGGGCCCAAGGTGGGGGTTCGTCAGCCTTGCCCCCTCATGTCTCCAAGAAGAGGAAATACACTTCTAACGTTCAATCGTCAAGTAAGGGCGCTAGTGGTTCTTCCACTTGTCCGGAAGCACATGATATTGTTGTTGATGCTCTTCGTCATGGGGTTAGGAAAGGCCTTATGACCTCCCAAGGTTCCATTGTCCCTCCTCCTCTCCTTTTGCTGGTGAAGGATAAGGAGTATACTGTTGATACTGCTCGCTCCATTGTCTGGGACGCTGATTTGGACGAGTGCTCAGAGCACGAGACCAACCCATTGGGTGACTCCGGCCTTCACGACATGATGGGGGTATGCTTTTCATTCGTCCCTTTATATAGATTTGTCCCTATGCACTGACTTGTCCCTTTACATAGGCTCGTCCCTTTATATAAACTTGCCCATTTATTTTATTTTTCTTTTTGACACCAATCCATCCCTTTTCTATTAGGGCTTGGTGAGGATGTGAGCTTTGCAAGTTCGTTGTGCATCTCGTGAGGCGTCAATCAAACGCTTGAAGGAACGTCTGGGCCCTAAAGCAGACGCTTTGAAGAAATTCAAAGAGTCTTCTTGGACTCTTGGTCAGGAGGTGGGTGACCTAAAGGTCAAACTTAATGGGATGGCTCAATAGACCAACGATCTAACGAAGGAGAATGCTATCTAAAATTTGAGGTGGCAACACTACATGAGCATATGGAGAAGGTGAATGAGGAGGCCATTGAGGAGTTTCAAGGGTCCTAACCCTATTTCAATGAAATGGGGGTTATTACAGGGACGGCTTTAAGGACTTACGTAAGAAAGCTATCCTTTTGTTACCAAACTTGGATTTCTCCCCGACCCAGATCAAACTCAGTGCCCCAACGACTCCTGCTGCCAAGCCCATTCCCGATGACAAGGAGACTGAGGAGGAGGTTCTGATGAACGACAGGCTTGGTGGTGTGGCCGACGACCCCGTGAACCCTCAAGAATAGACTGACAACCCTCCTATTGATCCTTAGAGATTTTCTTTCTTTTTCTTTTTGTTCGTCAGCCTTTTATTTGTAATTTAAAGACAATGATGGCCCATTGTTTTAGGTTTTAACTTTATCTTTACCCCTTGTTTTGGGTTGACATTTTATACCTAAAAGCTTTACTTTATAATGTATTTTGCACAAGTGTCGATGCTCGTCAGTTTGCATCAATCATTATTGAATCATCGATTTGATGAGTTTTATCTCATTGTTGGGTACTAAGGGTGATAACTCGTCAGTTACTTCGCTTCAACCCCTCTTTTCTTGAATCGTCAGTTTACCTTTTTTTAGGTTTTGACAAGGATTAGGTGTACCCACGTCCACCCCTTAGGTAGGACTTAGGATTTGATTAGGTGCACGAGGGCATCCTTGATCGTTTGTCCACTCCTTAGGTAGGACTTAGGATATGATCAAGTGCACGAGGGCATCCTTGATTGTCTATCCAGCCCTTAGGTAGGACATAGGATTTGATCAGATGCACGAGGGCATCCTTGATCATTGGTCTACCCCTTAGGTAGGACTTAGGATCTGATCAAGTGCATGAGGGCATCCTTGATTGTCTATCCACCCCTTAGGTAGGACTTAGGATTTAATCAGGTGCATAAAGGCATCCTTGATAGTCTGTTTGCCACTTAGGTAGGACTTAGGATCTGATTAGGTGATTGAAGGCATCCTTGATAGTTTGTCCGCCCTTTAGGTAGGACTTAGGGTTCAATCAGGTACACGAGGGCATCCTTGATCATCTGTCCACCTCTTAGGTAGGACTTAGGATTCAATCAGGTGCACGAAAGCATCATTGATCGTCTGTCCACCCCTTAGGTAAGACTTAGGATTTGATTAGGTGCATGAGAGCATCCTTGATCATCTGTCCATCCTTTAGGTAGGAATTCGATTTTATAAACCTTCCTTTATTGTAGATAATAATAATTCCATTTGAAAATAAACTAAATAAAATGTCGATAACTTGCTGTTTGATCAATTGAAAAACCAGTTTGTCAACTACTTAAACAAAAACTTAAAGGAAAGCGATAACATAAGCGATATCACAAGCTGCTACTGATGCACTACTGATAGTATCTTCTGAGGTGCTCAGCATTCCAAGGATGGTGCAACCTTTGCCCGTCGAGCATTTCCAAATAATAGGTGCCCTTCCTATTGCAATCAATGATTATGCATGGACCTTCCCAGTTGGGTCCTAATTTCCATTGCGTGGGATCTTTGGTGGTCGTGGTCACTTTCCTCAAGACAAGGTCCTTAATGCTAAAGTGTCGAGGCTTCACCTTAGCGTTATAGTGTTTGGCCATAAAGTCTTGGTATCAGATCATTCATTGCTCAGAGGCCACCCTTACCTCATCCAGCAAATCCAAGTGCAAATAGATCCCCTCTTGATTCTTCCCTTTGTCATGGTGGGCTATCCTGTAACTTGCTATTCCCAATTCTACAAGGATGACAGCCTCACTCCCGAATGCTAGACAAAATAGTGTTTCTCCTATAGGTGTCCGAGCGGTTGTCCTATATGCCCATAAGACGATTGGTAGCTCGTTCGGCTATATCCCCTTTGCCCTCTCTAGCCGAGTTTTGATTAGTTTGAGCAAGGATTAGTTTGTAACCTCAACTTGCCCATTGGCTTATGGGTGGGTAGGTGAAGAGTAATGGTTTTTGATTCCCAATTGATTACAAAAGTCTCTGAACGCATTGTTGTCAAACTGTCTACCATTGTTAGAGACGAGGACCCTAGGGATCCCAAATTGGTAAATGATGCTCTTCCAGATGAAGCTACGAACATTCTTCATCATGATGGTTGCTAGTGGTTCTGCTTCTACCCATTTGGTGAAGTAGTCGATCCCCACAACTAGGAATTTGAGTTGTTGCATTGCCATTAGAAAGGGTCTCATGATGTCTAGTCCCTATTGAGCGAAAGGCCATGGGGCGTTCATCAAGGTGAGTGATTCAGACGGTTGCCTTACGACATTGCTAAAGCGTTGGCACTTGTCACATGCCTTCACATAGGATCGGGCATCCTTCTGCATTGTAGGCCAATAGTACCTTGCTCGTATAAGCTTGTGGACCAATGATCACACCTTTGAATGGTTTCCACACACCCCTTCATGGACTTCCCTCATGACGTAGTCCGTTTCGTTGGGGATCAAACACCTTAGGTATGGTTGGTAGAAACCTCTCTTGTATTGCACATCTGCTATCAACATGAAGCGTGCTACCCAAACTTTCAATCGCCGAGATTCATTGCAATCTTCAGGAAGTGTCCCGTTCTTAAAGTAAGAGATGATTAGAGTTGTCCAATCAGCGCCCTTTGGGATCATCTGTATCTCCAATTCCTCAATGGCGGGGGACTACTGAACGAATGATAGGACCTGTCAATTAACTGTAATGTGTTTCGTAGATGCAGCTTTGGCCAATCGATCAGCGTGTTCATTTTCTTCTCCTGAGACTTATAAGAATTTTTCCACAAAGGTTTGATTCATTTGTCTTCTAATAAGGTCGAGATACTTTTTCATTTGTTTGCCCTTGGCTTCGTAATCCCCATTGATATTCCCAATGACAACCTGGGAGTTACTATGAAGGACGACTAATGAGGCCCCAGCTGTTTTGGCCAAATCGAGCCCTGTAAGAATGGCTTCGTATTCGGCCTCATTGTTAGTCGTCGAGAATTGGAGTCGGACGGCACATTCAATGATGTCCCTTTCGGGGGATTGAAGGACCCATCCGTTTGAACCTTCCAAAGGGTTGCCCTTCAGTCATCGATTTCGCCCATCGTGAATTCTGCGATGAAGTTAGCTAAGGCTTGGGCTTTGATCATGATCCTTGAGCAATACCGTATGTCAAATTTGCCCAACTTTATTGCCCATAAGGCCAACCATCCGGCGGCCTCTTGATTATTCATTGTTTTCCAAAGGGACTTATTCGTTTGAACCACTATGGTATGTGCTTGGAAGTATGGTCTGAGCTTGTGGGTTGCTGTAATCAAAACGAAGGCTAATTTTTCCATGGGGGGATATCTCTCTTTTGCCCCCTTAATGCTCGGTTGGTGTAGTACATGGGCAATTGTACAAGATCTTCTTCTCAGATCAAGGCTAAACTAACGACCGTGGGGGATACAGCCAGGTATAGAAAGAGCTCTTCATCCAGTTTAGATGGACTTAGGAGCAGTGGGGATGCCAGGTATGCCTTTAACTCCTCGAATGCGTTTTGACACTTGTCGATCCATTCAAAAGCTTTCTTCAGAATTCAAAAAAATGGCAAGCATTTATCCATTGCCCGTAAGACGAATTTGTTGAGCGTTGCGACTCTTCCGTTTAGGCTTTGTACCTCTTTGACGTTCTTCGGGGGGCTCATCTCTAGGATTGCTTGGATCTTATCGGGGTTGGCTTCGACACCTCGTTGGGACACCATGAAACCAAGAAACTTTCCCGATGATACCCCAAACACACATTTGCTGGGATTGAGCTTCATTCTGTAGAGGCAAAGTGTTTCGAACATCTCCCTAAGATCATTCAAGTGATGGTCCTCTTCTTTGTTTACGAGCCTTTGGTACGTTGCCCCCGCATTCTTCAATCTGAATGGCATGACCTTATAGCAAAAAAGGTCTTGGCTTGTGACAAATGATGTCTTCTCTTGGTTAGACTCCTCAAGCTTGATCTGGTTGTAACCAGAGAAAGCATCTATGAAGCTCAACAACTGGTGTCCAACCGTCAAGTCTACAAAGAGGTCGATTTATGGGAAAGGGTAGCTATCCTTTGAACAGGCTTTGTTTAGGTCGGTGAAGTCCACACATATCCTCCACTTCCCATTTTCCTTCTTAACCATTACTACGTTGGCCAACCATTCAGGGTAATAGACTTCTCTAATGAAGCCTACATCTAACAACTTATAAATTTTTTAGCTATGGCCTTGTCCCTTTCTTATGCGAAGACCCTCTTTCTTTGTCGAACGAGTGGAAAGGATGGGGAGAGGTTGAGCTGATGACCATGATATTTAGATCAATCTCGGGTATGTCCTCATGGTTCCAGGCAAAGATGTCCAAGTTGTCCCTTAGGAAAAGGATCAGCCTATTTCGGACCGAAGGACTGGCTTGCGTGCCAATGCAAGTGACCCGATCTACATGTTCGTCGTCTAAGGAGATGGTCTCTAATCCCTCCATCGGTTTTACATTCACTCGTCGCTCCTCAATTTTCATGGTGGTCATTTGTTCTTCCATCTCCAATGTGGCTACATTGCACTCCTAGGCCACCATCTGATCCCCGTGGACCTCTCCTATCCCACAATCCGTAGGGAACTTCAGTAGTAAGTGATATATGGATTTGGCTGCCCTTCATGCGTTGAGCTTTGGTTGCCCAATGATGGCGTTGTAGGTTGACGAGCAATCCACTACCAAGAAGGTGACATCCTTGGTGATTTGTTGAGGATAGGTGCCGATGGAGACTGGTAGCGTGACGGATTTGATGGGCATGACCTTCGTTCCGCCAAAGCCTACTACAGCGATGTCTGATGGCATGAGTCATTCCCTACCAATCCTCATCTGTTGGAAGGCTGGATAATAAAGGATGTTGGCTGAGCTTCTGTTGTCCACCAAGACCCGTCGAGTATTGAAGTCTGCAATGGTTAGATTGATCACCAAGGCATCGTCATGGGGGTGGTGGACTCGTCGGGCATCCTCTTCAATGAAGCTGATCACCGGGTCATCCATCTAAGTAAGCTTAGGCAGACGACCGATGAATTGGACATTTCGCACCATTCGTAGGTAGGTCTTCCTTGCCTTCATCGAGGATTTGATTATTGTGCTCCCCCCGACGATCACTCTTATCTCTCCAAATAGGGCTTTAGGTCGTTCCTCGACTCATTGGTTCGGCTCTTGGTCCCTTGGAAGGTTTTCTCCTACTCTTTCTCACCTTACAAACCATTGGAATTTTCCTTATCTAATGAAGGCTTCTGTAAGGTTGAATTTAATCAACCATCTTGTTGGCTTTATTCCGTGCCAAATTTGCTTGTATTTCAACATTTAGTAACCCTGTATTTAGGTGGGTTTTGTTGTAAGGGTAGTGAGTGAGATAGAGTGATTGAATGCTCAAATGTGTGCAAGAAAACAGAGTCTCGCGGCTTGATCTCGCAGGTGACTCGCGGCTGCAAGCCGCTAGAAGCAGCACACGTGCCAAGCATGCCAGAAGTTGAAGCGTTATGCTAGCTAGAGCACTACGGGAAAAAATAGGATAACTGGCCGTTCTGTTATCGCACTGCTGGAACTCGCGACTCAGTCAAGCCGCGAGTCCAAGCTGCGAGCCACCCCTGTTTTGAAAAACCTGACGTTTCACATTCTTTTCTCACCCCAGTATAAATACCCCTCATACACATAAATGAAAGAGAGCTTCTAAAGAGAATTTTGAGAGAGAAACCCTAGAGAAAAACAAGATTGATTCATACACAATCTTTACATAAGAGTCTCTTCATATTCCTCAACTCTCTTCCTCTCCATTGTCAAATCCTTGAGAAGCATTTTTACCAAAACCTTTTTCTCACAATTTCCATTGCTGTGAAAGGGCTGTTTAGTGTTCTGGGAAGCAATTAGGAAGGAACCAATTTACATTGGTTGATGCTATGGTCAAGTAGCGGAATCCGGGAAGCTAGAAAAGAAATAGGTTTGGTGCAACCTCGTTGGAGCAAGAAGCTTGAAGGGCTTAGATGCACTGGGTAGATTAGGTTTGGAGGGTCTATTGTTGTCCATGTATCCCAACTACATTTTCTAGTGGATTGTTTACCGCTTGGAGGGCGGTGGAGAGGTTTTACACCGAGGGTTTCGATTTCCTCTTCGATAACACATCGCGTGTTGTCCTTGTGTTTGCATCTTCCTTCCCTTTTATCTTTACGTTTTATTATCTGCTGTGAGTTGTGATTTTAATTTGGCTTAGATTATTTACCAATTCTGTTTTATAGCATTTGTTCATTTTTCGCACACTAGTTGTTTGATATAAAGTTTGAATTGATTAATTTGTAAATTGGGGGTCTAAACGTTCAAGGGTGTTTTTACACTATTTGAACTTTCAATTGGTATCAGAGCAGGTATACTTCTAGTGGTTTCATTACCATTGTGTGATCCTTGACTCCTTATTGAGATGGATTGGTCTCGATCCCTAAATGCACCTCCATATTTTGATGGTAGTAATTATGCTTTTTGGAAGGTTCGCATGAGAGTATTTCTGTGTTCCATTGATGAATCTATTTGGGATGTTGTTGAGATAGGTTGTGATATCTCTCCGAATCAGTAAGGTGGATGATCTGGTTTCGGTGGGTTACTGAAGTGGTGGAAAGCCTACAAGAAACAAACAGTCAAAGAGGAGACCGGAGAATACCGACCAAACCCTCTCCGGTGAAGAAGTTAGTTTCGCAAAGAAGGGAGTTCCAAGTATTTGGGAGTAATGTCTCAGAAAAGTTCTTACCTCTGTCGGGTTCAGACCGGTCCTTTATATAGGGATCCTGGGGACGGTTATTTGTCCAATAACCTCCCCAAGATTTGTGGAAGCCAACGAGTCCGGAGTTAACTTCCTCAACGGCTACTAAAATTGTAACCGCTAACGGAAGTTAACTTATTTGATGGATTCGTTGAGATAGTTGCGGGTTTAGTAACCGCTACAGAGAGTCGAAAGTTCTAAGTGTTGTGTATTCGTCCGTCTGGTGGAGGACTGTTTGGTCGTCCATGGACATCTGAAGGTCGTCCATGGACGACCTTTATCATGGACGACTTTATCATCCATGGGAGACTTCACTGATCAAGAGTAGTATTATTGTCCATGAACACTTTTACTTCTTCTGGGGTGATTTCAGGTCGAACTTGCTCAATTGGATCTGGACAACCACTTTGGACAAACCAAAGTTAGACTAATTTTCTGCTCCCCTATCAGTTGCCCCTTTGTTCAAAGGGTCGTCCAGGATATTGTTGTGATTTTAATAAAATTTTGCTTTTTGTGAGCCACGTGTCGCGAGGCTATTGGTTGGCCAGTTGTGTCGAACCCATTTCCCCAAGGAATCGCCACGTGTCAATTTTTGAATGGCGAACATCGCTTCAGTGACCCGGCTGCTAGGGCCTATAAATAGTGCATTCTCATTCATGCCCCTTACTTTCCTCTCATTTTCCCCTCTGCCATCTCGTCCAAGAGCCTCGTCTAGCCCTCGTCCTAGTTCTATCAGGTATTTCTTCTTTCTTTTTAGGTTTTCATCTTAAATATGTCTTCATCTAGTAGTATAGAGAGGGAGATAGACGAGTATCAGGACGTTTCTTCTAGGAGTGAGGGTAGTGAGGATAGTGTAGATAGCTCGTCCTGTAGTGATTCCTTAGACGAGCATTACTCGTATGGGGTTCCTGGCATTCCCTTACAGGAATTCCAGGAACTACAACGTAGGATGGCTTCTGGATCTGGGGCTAGCTCGTCCAGACAGCCATCTAGCCCTCCTCAAGACGAGGAAGAGGACGAGGAGGACGTCATTTATAGTTGTGCCCTAGAGGTAGCATCCACCTTAGACGCTGCCAAGCTAAAAACTCTTGTAGATAGATACCAAATTCCTAAAGAACTTAACCCTCGTCTACCCAAGGCTGGAGAATGGTGTTGTTTTCCTTCCTCTGGTTTAGGGGTATATACTTCTTACCTTTTAGCTGGCCTTAGGTTTCCTCTAAATTCCTTCTGTAGAGACCTCTTCCAAAGGTTGAGTATTGGACCTAACCAGCTCAACCCCAATGGTTGGAGGATGATAGTTGTCATGCAAGTGTTATGGCATGAGGCATTGGAAGGGAACCATCCAATAACGGTGGACGAATTCCTTTATTGTTATAAGCCCTCGGAGATAAAGAAATTTGCTGGTTTTTACCAATTCTCATCCAGGGGCTCTTATTACAGTCTAATTAAGGGCCGTAACTCATCTGACCGGCTTTGGAAAAAAGAATTTTTTATTATTTTTGGAAATTGGGCTGGGGACCCAGCTGATGTGGGTAGTCCCCCCTTCCCACCTTTTACCAGCCCTCTAGGTCGTCTTCGTCCTGAGGGTATGTTTTCTTTCCATTTTATTTCCTTTCTCCTTACTTTTTTCCTATCTTTCAATCGTCTAACTCTTTTTCTTTGTTGATGCAGCTGTTGCTCGTCCACGCTTGGAAAAATTTTACCTAGACTAGATAAACGTGGTTCGTGCCTTCCCTGGGAGGACTTTCCACGATTTGGTTACTCTCAGTCGTCTAGCAGCTTAGGGACTTGGCCCAGTGCCTACTGCAGAGAACCTTAGTCACGAGGAGACTACTCGTCGAAGTAAGTATCGTCCACTTCATTTCACTTACCTTTCCTTTTTTTTTTTTTTAATTGGCTTTCCTCGTTGCAGGAATAACTACAATGAGGGAAAACAAGGAGAAGGCAGTGACTAGTGGGGACGAGGATGTTGTTGTGCCTCCGTCTGTCCAAGCGGCTTCCGTCCAGGCTGGGAAGAGGAATTCTAAAACAATATCCAGTACTGTAGACTTGGACGACCTCCCAAGCCGTCGAGGCCCTAAGAAGTAAAAGTCTGCTAAGACTTCCCTTCCTAAGGTCCCCAAGTTTGTACCTCCAACAGTGAACTTGGACGAACCTTTGGTGGATGTGGAGCCCGTCCAAACAGTCCATCCCGTCCAGAGCGATCCTCCCCCTCCACCCAAAGCTTCTTGCAAGCCCAACTCGTCGGAGATCTCTGATCGTCCTTCCAATCTAGTTCTGGACAAGGGTTATGCATGGAGGACGTTCAAAGGAATCGTCATTGATCGTGAAGTGAATGAGTGCTATAACATGTCAGTGAAGGAGTTTGAACGTTCTGGCATCCATGACCTTTTTAAGGTAAGTCTTTCCCTCGTCCTTGTGAAATTTTTTTTTTTTTTTTTAAATTTTAATTTGAACAGGATGTCTAACTCCCTTTCGTCCATATACAAGCTATGTCAAAATTTTATACAGCAACCTGCCAAGCCAAGGAGCTTGCTGTAGAGGCTAAGACGGCTAATGATAAAGCCAAGGAGCTGAACAATGAAGTTCTGCTAAAGAAGGGGGAGGTCCTTAGGTTGACCGAGGATTTTAATCGTCTACAAGGAAGTGAGACGAAGCTGAAGAACGAGGTGGAAGAGCTTAAGGCTGACAACTTAGAGAAGGATACCCGCATCGTCCATCTTGAAGGACAAGTTTCAGAGCTTACCTCGTCCTTGGAGAAGGCACGTGAAGAAGCTATTACGGCCTTTAAGAAGTCTGACTAGTATAAGAATCGTCTAGACAGTCATTATGCAGCTGGCTATGAAGACTTCCATGTTGATGCTAAGGAGGCATATCCTGATTTGGACTTCAACTCCTTCAAGCTTCCCCTTGCTACAGAGAGTTCCTTGTTGCAGACGAGTTCCGAGGACGTCAACATAATGGATGACGCTAATACTGAAGTCACTCAGGACGACCCCAAGGCTAGTTTGCCCAAATAATTTGCAATTTCCTTGAAAATTTGTTTTACTTTTATCTAGAAGTGCCCGTTGTTTTGGGTTTTGTTTCTTCTTTCTTTCTTTTTTTATTCCAGTTCATATAAGTACAATTGTCTCGTCCAAGATTGTGGACGAGTTTTATATACAGTTTCATTTTCACAACTTAAGGGGTTTTTGGACGTGGGTCGTCCACCCTTCTTTAAATTTCATGAAAAAATGAATACGTCTATTTTCATCTTCCATTGTGTTTGAATATATACATTTCCAGCTTTATGTATGAAATTTTTATTTTCATAAGTCATATCATTTGAGACTATGTGGTTTGTCCACCCAGGAATTCAGTTCGCCTCGTCTTGAGTATGGGGGTGAATTTTTTATTACATCACCAAGATAGAGTAAATTGATTCCTTTTAGCTTATGTATAGTTCATCTATGAATGACTTTCCTTTTTATTAGATTTTTTCATCATTCAAAATTATGGATGACCATTTTGTCGTCCTTGATGATTAGACTTCCCCGCGATTTCTCGTCCAATGCAATGGATTGTTAAGCTAGTTGAGGTCTTTGCTCGTCCGTGTCTCGGACGGACACTTCTCGGATTTCATCTCGTCTTGAGCTTTAGACGGATATACCCTTAACTTAGGTTTCATCTCGTCTTATGCTTTGGACGGATGGACCTTAGCTTCATTTTTAGCTTAGGTTTCATCTCGTCTCATGCTTTGGACGGATGTACCTTGTTTCATTTTTCCTTTGGAGGAAAGCTTATGGACGATATATCCTTGCGTCCAAGGATTTCATTCGTCCATGCTTATCTTTCTTTTTTGTGGATCAATCTGAATGAACATACAAAGGATTCCAATAATATACTTGAAAACACAATATATATATTTGAAAATCCAAACTTATGTAAATATTCGTCCACAGGCATGGCACATGCTCATGAGCTAGTGCCTATTGAATTAAAAATACAAACCAACTAGTCCATGAATAGCACAAAAGTGAAAACACTAATGTACTTTCTAGGGGATTATTAAAATACTTAAAACACACAATAGTAGTAAACAAACACTTCTGCTCGTCCAGGTATCTCGTCCAAGGACATTTTTATCAAGAGTCAGCACTTATTGATGGTATTTCCTTAGGTGCTCAACATTCCAAGGGTGTTCCAGCCTCCGCCCATCCAAAGCTTCCAAATAATAGGATCCTTGCCTCTTGCAATTGATAACCCTATAAGGTCCTTCCCAATTTGGCCCAAGTTTCCCGTAGGCCGGGTTTCTTATTGCCAAGATAACCCTCTTCAGGACGAGATCCCCGATGTTGAAATGCCTAGGCTTCACCATGGCGTCATATTGCCTTGCCATGAGATTTTTGTACCTCGCTGTCCTCTGTTCTGCATCCATCCTGACCTCATCCATAAGGTCAAGGTTAAGACGGAGCTGTTCTTCGTTTTCTTCAGCTTGATACTTCCTCACCCTGTGGCTCGTCATGTGTACTTCTGCCGGTATAACTACCTCACTTAAAATAGGCTAGTTTAAAAGGAGTTTCCCCTGTTGGAGTTCTCGCTGTCATTCTATAAGCCCATAAAACACCTGGTAACTCATCCGGCCATACTCCCTTTGCCCCTTCAAGCCGAGTCTTGATGATCTTCAACAAGGATCGGTTCGCTACTTCTGCCTGGCCATTGGCCTGTGGGTGGGAGGGTGAGGAGTAATGGTTCTTCATTCCAAGCTGTTCACAAAATTCCCTGAAAGGTGTGTTGTCAAACTGTCGTCCATTGTCAGACACTAGTACTCTAGGTACCCCGAATCTGCATACAATGTTCTTCCAAACGAAGTTCTTGACATTCTGCTGTATAATTTTTGCTAAGGGTTCGGCTTCCACCCATTTTGTGAAGTAATCTATTCCTACTACCAGAAACTTCATTTGCCGAGTTCCAGTCAGAAAAGGCCCCAAAATGTCCAGTCCCCATTGCACGAAAGGCCAATGGGCCATCATTGGCGTGAGATATTCTGCTGGCTGTCTGGGAATGTTGCTGAAGCGTTGACATTGATCACATACTTTGACATATGCCTTAGCATCAGCTTGGATGGTTGGCCAATAGAATCCGTTACGGATGACTTTATGGACGAGTGATCTGGCTCCCAAATGGTTTCCGCATGCTCCTTCATGAACCTCCCTCAACATGTAGTTTGTCTCGTCTGGAGCCAAACATCTTAAGAGAGGCTGGGAAAAACCTCTTTTGTATAACACTTCGTCCATAAGTACATACCTGGCTAATTTGACCCTGAGCTTCTAGCTTCGTCCTTCTCTTCTGAAAGCCTTCCGTCCTTCAAGTATGACACTATTGGGGTCATCCAATTTCCATCACCCTTTATCTGTAGCATTTCTGGAAGGTCTATATTTGGCATGTAATGTACTTCATCCAACTCGTCCAACGCTTCATTCGCAGATACTTCCTTCGCCAGAATATCTGCTTTCATATTCTCTTCCCTCGAGATTTAAACAAAATTAGCTTTTTTGAATTTCTTTACAAGGCGTACTACCTTCCTTAGATATTTCTTCATTCTGTCTTCCTTGACTTCGCATATCCCATTTACTTGGCCTATGACCAATTGAGAGTCTCCCAAGACAAGTATTGAGTCTGCTTCTACAGACTTGGCCAACTCCAACCCCTTTAAAAGGGCTTCATACTCCACTTCATTATTAGTAGTCTGGTATTGCAAACGGGCCTTGTACTTTAATTTGTCTCCTTCTGACGACTGCAAAACAACTCCTATTCCTCCAGCATACAATGTAGACGATCCATCTACATGGACGACCCATTTGTTATTGTACTCTCCTTCCCCAAGATCCTCGTGACTCGGAGTGAACTCTGCGATGAAATCTGCTAGGGCTTAAGCCTTTATTGCATTTCTCGGTTGGTACCGAATGTCGAATTCACTAAGTTCCACCGCCCATTGAATCAGCCGTCCTGTGGCTTCCAGCTTGTTCATTGCCTTCTTAAGCGGATGATCCGTCATGACATTGATGACATGAACTTGGAAGTAATGTCTTAACTTCCTAGAAGTTGTTATCAGTACAAAAGCCAATTTCTCTATAAGCGGATACCTTCCCTCTACTCCTCTGAGTGCTCGGCTAGTGTAGTACACAGGTTTTTGTACTTTCCCTTCTTCTCTGATTAAAGCTGAACTTACAGCGTGTGGGGACACCGCTAAGTATAGGTACAGTTCTTCTCCTTGCACGGACGGACTTAATAATAGGGCAGTAGTGAGATAGTCCTTCAAGTCTTGGAAAACCCTGACATTCGTCCGTTCATTCAAATGCCTTCCTGAGGACTTTAAAGAAAGGTAAACATTTGTCTGTGGCTTTCGAAACAAATATGTTCAAAGCAGCAACTCGTCCTGTGAGGGATTGGACTTCCTTGATACTCTTCGATGGCTCCATGTCCAATATAGCTTGGATCTTGTCTGGATTCGCCTCGATTCCTCTTTGCGAAACCATGAACTCCAGAAACTTTCCCGACGATACTCCGAATGCACACTTACTTGGGTTTAACTTCATCTTATATCGTCGAAGTGTTTCAAAGGTTTCCTGTAGGCCGTCTAAATGGCTTCCCTTGTCTATGCTCTTCACAAGCATGTCGTCGACATAAACCTCCACATTCCGTCCTATCTGTGGACGAAACATGTGATTTACCAACCTTTGATAAGTTGCCCCTGCATTCTTCAAACCAAAAGGCATCACTTTGTAGCAAAACAAGTCTTGGTTGGTAATGAAGGAAATTTTTTCCTAATCAGCTTCATCCATCTTGATCTGATTATATCCTGAGAAGGCATCCATGAAACTCAGCAATTGATGGCCAGCCGTAGAGTCCACCAATTGATTAATGCGTGGCAAAGGATAACTATCCTTGGGACATGCCTTGTTCAAGTCAGTGAAATCTACACACATTCTCCACTTTCCATTTGCTTTCTTCACCATTACCACATTGGCTAACCAATCCGAGTAATAGACTTCCTTAATGAACTGTGCCGTGGTCAGTTTCTGAACCTTTTCCTTGATCGCCTTATCTCGCTCAGGAGCGAATATCCTCTTCTTCTGACGAACAGGCTTAAAAAAGGGGTATACATTCAATCGATGAGTGATCACACTTGGGTCGATTCCTGGCATGTCGTCATGACTCCATGCAAAAATGTCGATACTTTTTCTCAAGAACTGGATGAGGTCTTTTCTTGCCTTCTCCTTCATACCTATTCCAATTCTGGTGAATTTCTCGAGATCATCTTCTTACAAAAGAACATCTTCCAATACCTCTGTGGGCTCTGCAATAACCCTTCTTTCCTCGATGCTCATTGTCTACACCTGTTCGTCCAAAGCCATCATGGCTAAGTAGCAATCTCTAGCTGCCAACTAATCTCCTTATGCTTGCCCTATCCTGTACTCCATAGGGAATTTGACTGATAGATGGTAGGTAGATGTTATCGCCTTCCAACTGTTCAGAGTTGGTCTTCCAATAATGGCATTGTATGAAGACGAACAGTCCACCACGAGGAAATTGACTTCTCTAGTTATCTGCTACGGGTATGACCCTACCATTACTGGTAATGTAATGGTGCCTACGGGCTGCACCTTCATTCCTCCGAACACTATCAGTGGTGAGCAAATTGGACGAAGTTGATCTCGCCCAAGCCTCATCTATTGGAAGGCAGGGTAGTACAATATGTTTGCTGAGCTTCCATTGTCAACTAACACTCTCTTGGTCGTATAATCTGCAATAAGTAGAGTAATGACAATCGCATCGTCATGCGGGTGATGGATCCTCTCAGCATCTTCGTCGATGAAGGAAATGGTTAGTTCGTCCCTTGATCTCGTCCTTGGTGATCGTCCAGAGAGCTGGACGTTTTGCACCACTTTGAGATATGTCTTCTTCGACTTGGAAGATTGCCCCATCGAGTTTTCTCCAACGATAATCCTTATCTCTCCTAGGGGGGGCCGGGACGATTCCTCCATTTTTCCTTTCAACTTCTCATCTCTATGATCCCTTCCAACGAAGTGACTCAGCTTTCCTTGTCTAATAAGATTCTCAATCTGCTGCTTCAGGTCATAACATTCATCAGTGTCATGCCTATGGTCCCTGTGGAAGTGACAATATTTACTCTTATTGTGCTTATTCCCTTCATCTTCTCTGGCCATTTTAGGGAAGGGTCGTCTTTGATTTGCATGAGCACCTGATCAAGTGGAGCATTTAGGGGCGTATAGTTCTGGCTTCTTCCCAAAGGACCTGTCTTCCTGTTATCTTGTTCCTTCTTATCTTCCGTCCATCCCTTCTTTGGACGAGGGCCTTGTTCTGAGTGGCGTGCTGGATGCGCTTCCATCCTTTCAGCTCTTTTCCTTTTCTTGGCTATGATCGCATCTTCTGCATTCATGAAGTTCTGAGCCGAATGGACGAGCTCAGCCATAGTTTGAGGCTCCTTCTCATATAGCTTGTGGATAAATAAATCAGAATTAATCCAGTTGTGGAAGGCTGCCAGTAGAAGCTTGTCGTCCACCTCGTCCACACTAAGGGCTTCTCTGTTGAAGCGAGTGATGAATGACCGCAGGCTTTCGTTCTCCCCTTGCTCTATGGTCAGCAAGCTAGACGAAGAACGCTTGTGTCTTTGTCCCCCGATGAAGTTGTTAACAAACAGTTTGCTTAACTCTTCGAAAGAACCTACAGAACTTGGAGGTATTTTGCTGAACCAAACTCGCACCGGGCCTTTAAGGGTGGTAGGGAAGGCTCTACACATGATTTCATCAGGGACCCCTTGAAGGTTCATAGTTGTCTTGAAAGTAGCAATGAGGTCAAACGGGTCACGCGTTCCGTCGTACGAATCCAGGGAAGGCAGTTTGAATTTTAATGGTAGAGGATGACCGTTGATGGAAGCCGTAAAGGGAGAGTCGGTTCTATGGACCAAATCTTCTATAGGATTCGTCCTCCTCATGTTCTCTTTCATTTCCTCCATGACTCTCTTCATTTGGTCCATTTCTTCTTTCAAGTGTGGTACCGTCTGTGAAGTGGTGCCTCTTAACTGACTTCCAATCTCAGGATTTTCTCTATCGCCGTGACCTTGTGTTTGTCCTTCACGTTCCTCACGTGTTTGTCTTCTCTGATTGATCTCCATTCTTAACTCTTGGTTTTGGCGAGTCAACTCCGCCATTGCAGCCGCCATAGATTGCACATGTTGAACAGACGATGTCTGCATGACTGGTGCAGATTGGCGATCGCGTTGGGGATCACTTGAAGCGCCTCTGCTTCCCTGACGGCCTGGGCTAGTAGCCCTTGACCTGGTCCTGACCATCCTAACCTTTTGTCGCAGAAAAGAAAGTTGCAAAACAATCTCTTCCCCACAGACGGCGCCAACTGATATCGCTCCGAATCAGTAAGGTGGATGATTTGGTTTCGGTGGGCTACTGAAGTGGTGGAAGGCCTACAAGAAACAAACAGTCAAAGAGGAGACCGGAGAATACCGGCCAAACCCTCTCCGATGAAGAAGTTAGTCTCGCAGAGAAAGGAGTTCCAAGTATTTGGGAGTAATGTCTCAGAAAAGTTCTTACCTCTGTCGGGTTCAGACCAGTCCTTTATATAGGGATCCTGGGGACGGTTATTTGTCCAATAACCTCCTCAAGATTTGTGGAAGCCAATGAGTCCGGAGTTCACTTCCTCAACTGCTACTAAAATTGTAACCGCTAACGGAAGTTAACTTATTTGATGGATTCATTGAGATAGTTACGGGTTTAGTAATCGCTACAGAGAGTCGAAAGTTCTAAGTGTTGCGTATTCGTCCGTCTGGTGGAGGACTGTTTGGTTGTCCATGGACATCTGAAGGTCGTCCATGGACGACCTTCATCATGGACGACTTTATCGTCCATGGGAGACTTCACTGATCAAGAGTAGTATTATTGTCCATGAACACTTTTACTTTTTCTGGGGTGATTCCAGGTCGAACTTGTTCAATTGGATCTGGACGACCACTTTGGACGAACCGGAGTTAGACTAATTTTCTGCTCCCCTATCAGGTTGGACCAGACCTGAGATAGCCAAATCCACATAGGATAAGGCAGCACTCACTGCATCTAATGCTAACAGTAAAGCACTCAATGCTATTTTCTGTGGTGTGTCTCCAGATGAATTTCACGGGATCTCTCACATTACCATTGCCAAAGAAGCATGGGAGATATTGGAGACCACTTATGAAGGCACGAAGAAAGTAAAAGACACCAAGCTGCAGATGCTAACCACTCGGTTTGAGGAGTTAAAAATGAGTGAGGATAAGTCCTTCGACTCTTTCTATAGCAAGCTGAATGAGGTGATTGTAAGCAAGTTCAATTTAGGAGAGAAAATGGAGGATTCTAAAATTGTAAGGAAGATCCTTCGATCATTGCTAGAAAGTTTTCGTGCCAAAGTAACAGCGATTGAAGAGAGTAAGGACCTTGATGACATCAAAGTCCAAGAGCTGGTTGGTTCTCTTCAGACTTATGAAATGTCGCTGCCCAATCAACGAAAGAGTAAATCTCTTGCTCTTAAGACCATTAATGAGAAGGTGAAAGACCATGACTCATCGGGAGAAGATGTGGTTGACAAAGATGTTGCATACCTTGTAAAAAATTTTCGAAAATTCTTGAAATTCAAGAATAATGGCAAATTTGGTGATAAAGAAAAATTCCAAAGTTCAGGAAGGGAGAAAAGGGAATTCAAAAAGAAAGATGGAAGAGAATCCCAATCTACACAAGGTGTCACTTGTTTCGAATGTAACGGGTATGGACACTTTAAGAAAGAATGTCCGAATTATTTAAAATCGAAAGGCAAAGTGTATGCCACGACATTGAGTGACTCAGATTCATCCGACTCAGATTCTGAGGAAAGCTGTGACGGAGAAGGGAATTATTCAGCTTTTATGACTATTGCCCATATTGAGTCTTCAGACGAGTTGAATCTGCTTATACAAGAGCTTGGAGTACATAGTGATGAAGAATCATTTGGAGCTGTTGAGGAATCTGATGCAGAAGAAGATGAAAACACAACCAATCTTCAAGACAATTATGACTCACTCCTGGAGAGATCGGGTGAGTACACAAAGGTGGCAAAGGCAGCTGTGAGAAAGATGAAGAAGGCAGAGGAGGACTATAAAAGTCTCCTAATTTGCTATAAGGAGGCCAAGTGTGAGATAGAAACACTGAATGGTGAGTTGTCAGAAGCCTACACAAAAGTGAGATTTCTTGAGTAAGAGGTTGTGCAAACGAATGCCAAGATAGAGAGGGTCTCCACCAAGAAGCTAGATGATGTTATTTCATCTCAAAAGAGCTTTTCAGACAAATCCGGATTGGGATATACTGGAGGAAGTAGCTCATCGGGAAATGTCACTAAAGAAGTGAAGTTTATAAAGGACAAAGAATCAGCCGATGTTGTCCCTACTGCTGAGAAGCCCAAGATAGAGGAGAAGAGGAATGTGGGGAACGAACGGTTGATGAATTCACGTAATCAATCTGTGGGCAGGTCTGAATCCCAAGCCAAGTCTCGTCCACGACCACAAAGAGGTCCTAGATCAAATTATGTGTGTCATCATTGCGGACTTCAAGGGCATACTCGACCAAATTGTCAAAAGCTGAGAGCAATGAATAGTGCAACTCCTCAAAGGTCACAAGGACCTAGAAATGATAGGAGAAATTGGGTTGGTGAACCATCAAGAGATCAAAACGGTGATCCCAGAATGATGAACGTGATGAAGATGATTGGTGCATTCATCAACTGCTTGGAAAGCTTCACATGAAGGTTTGAAAGCCCTAACTCCTGTACCCAATCCTATAAGGAAATCACCCCAAACGCAAGTGACGTGTGGGTGAAAAAAGGTACTCATGCATAAACATTACAACATGTCCATGCATTAATTCTTCCTATACTTTGTGACGGTGTTTGATTGTTTGCTTATTGATTATGTTGATGGTTGTTTGTTTGTCTATTTGTGCATACTTTTGGTCATTTTTGTTTTTGATCAATATTTTTCTTCTTATGTGTCAAAAATCCAAAAATTCACATAAAAAATAGAAAATAAAAAAGTTTGATTGACATTGTTGAGTTTTGTCTCAAAACTTGTTTTGCCTTGTACCTTTGTGCTAATGGCTTTGTGCATTTTCGAGCGTAGCTTGTTTCTTTGCACTCTTATCACTATGGGAGAAATCTTGAAATCTATGTGATTGTTGTAAATAGATCTTCAAACTTGTCATGAATGATTAGTGAATGGTTTTGTTGATCTTGAGACATGCATAGACTTGTGTCTATATATCTTCCCACTCTTTATTTTTGTTTTTGCTAAAAAGAGCTCACCAAATGTAAATCTCCAAATGAAAAGAGATATTGAGCTGCAAAAACTTGTCGCACATACTAGTATTCGACTAAGATAAAGGGAAAGCGACCAAAAATTAAAGTGAATGTTTATTCAAAAAGCCAAAGGCTATCTCATCAAAGTGAAATATCAAATATCAAATATTACTCTCACAATTAGAGGTGATTGTCTCAAAATGATCAAAAAGATCAAATGTTATGATTGAAAGTGGAGTCAAATGTAAAGCTCCAAGTTATGATTATCAAGTTTTGTGGGAAGTCATATATGCATACTTCTATAATTAAGATGGGTCACATGATCTAGTGCTAATTGTGTATGCCTTGGTTGAATTGATCATTGAAACTTCACATTAGACTAAGGACTATCTCATTGTTGATATCCACACACAACACACAAGTTTATGTTCAATAAATGTCATATTCATTTGTGCGATTGTAGCTGATGAAATGTGTTTTCACATGCTCAATCTTTGTTGATTCAAGCACAAAAAGATTTTTGAGTGTTTTAGGTGTTTTTGGAAAGTATTTTGTTCTTAAAAACTGAAAATTTCAAAAATCATTTTTGCCCTATTTTGGCGACTTAGTCGCGGGTAAGTCAAGTCACATGCCACAACCGTGAGCTCACGGATCAATTTTGGCAACTTGTTCGCGAGTGAAAGGTCGAGTCGCGAGGGGTACACAGAAATTTTCGCAACTCAGCTCGCGGGTCTCTCGCGAGTAAGACTTCTGGTCGCGAAAAACACTTAGAAAATTTTTCAAAACTTTTGTCTTGAAGTGTTTTGACGGGTGGATCTGGCGACTATCTGGCGACTTACCTCAGCCGCGAAAAACACGTGTTTTGCACAGTAAAGGCAGTTTTTAAAATCTTTTTCAGTTTTCCCTCGAACTTTTTGTGACTGTTCATCTTTTCTCTCAACTGTCTCCTTCCAAAACGCTCCGTGTAACCCATTTCAAACTCCATTGTTGCTTCCTTTCAACTCAAAATCTTCAAGTAACAGGTATGAGTTTTCTTTCTCGAACTCTGTTTTACTTGATTTTGTGTTTTTCCCTCTTGAATATTCGCATTTGTGTCTGTTTTGAGATGGGTTTTTGTTTCGGCTGTTGCTCTTTGTCTATGCTTAGCTAGTGGAGGCTATTGATTTAGTTTGAACTTGGTTAAGTTGTTGGTTTTGGTCTTCATCATGTGCTTAGCTAGGGTTTGTTATCTGTTGGTTACTCATCTTGTCTGATCTTATGTTGATGTGTTGATTCAAAATGTTCCTGTTTTGTTTGTGGGGTTTACTGTGCTGACTATGTGACTAGTGTGTGCATTTGTCTTATGTTCTCTGGGTCATTTCATACTCATCAAAATGTATGTCTCATTGACATATATTTGTCTTTTGGGTGTTTTCAATCTCTGCTGCTTTAATACTCTCCTGCATTATGCTAGTTGTTCTTGTGTATCCACCTTTAGGTTCGTTCATCTGTGTGGTTGATTTAAGTTATGAGGATTGTCCTTTTATTTTTGTCTTTGTTACTAACAAAGTACTGATTTGTTCTACACATGTATTGTACTATGTTGTTGTGGCCTCTTCTGATTGTTCACAGATGGCTCCTTCATCCCCAAAGAAGAAAACCCCTGCAAAGAAAGCAGATAAGAGAATGAAAATGGACCCTAACCTGTTCAAGTCTGTTTCCCATTTTGAGAGATACAAGGATTTCTTCTTAAAGGCAGGAATTACTCAAGAAAGGTTTGTGGATTTGGAGGATTTGAGAGACACTTTTATCCCCAGTTGTTTTGAAGGGAGAGGATGGGAAAAGCTTCTGTGTGATCTCCCAGTTGTGTGTGAACCCTTGATTAGGGAGTTTTATTCCAATGCTGTGATAAGGGAGGATGAACTAAGCTGTTGGGTTAGAGATAAAGAGTTCACTTTAGATGCACATGACATTGATGATGTGCTAGGTCTTGAGGGGTTAGAAGATCAAGAGTTTGTCAACTACAAAGATAGGATTCTGTCTATTGAAACTGTACAACAGATGATAGGTGGACAGAGAGAAGGGAAGTGTCTAAATACCACAGTTTTTCCAGTGGACATGAGGTGTCTCATTATAATCATGATGTTTAACCTATATCCCATAAGGAAGTTGACTACAATCAACAGCGCAAGAGCAATTTTTCTGATGGACCTCAAGGAAAAGACATTCATTGACATCAGTTCCTACATATTTGACACTATTATGGATGAAACTAGAACCACTTCTAGGCCTAAACTGATCTTCCCTAATCTGCTCATGAGGATATTTAGAAAGAAGGGTGTTCCAATCCCTTGAGACATTAGTCCCATGTCCACACCTTTTGCAATTAACAAGCTAACCTTCAAAAGGACAAGTGTTCGGCTTCTAGGTGAAGAAGATGAAGGTGATGAAGGAGAGGGTGTCCCAATGGAGACTGAGGCAGAGGCAGCAGGCCAGGCATCAACCTCAACACCCAAGAGGAGTGGCAAGAGGACTAGAGGATAGCAGATGCATTTAAGATCATTCTGGAACGACTTGATGGAATCAGAGGAGTCCAGACCGAGCACTCTGAGAGGATAGCAGCCATGCAGGACCAGATTGATATTTTGTCAACAAAACTTGACAGTTTCACCACCCAGCATGGACAGTGACCCTTTGGCCATTCCGGTCAAAAAGGGGGAGATATATAAAGTTTTTATTGAGAAGCAGTTTTTAAGGGGGAGTAATATGTTGAGGGGGAGCAGTCAAAAATAGACAATGTCCATCTTGTTATATTGTTATCTTTGTTTATGTTTTTGGATATTTATTGTTATTATGGGTTTGATACACTGTGGTTTTGGTGTATTTTTGTTTCTAACTCATAACTCGTAAACTTGGTTTACTCTTTATATATATATTGTTGATGTTATTCAATATATATTGTGTTTTGTACCCATGTTACTTATGTAAGCTTTTAGGATTATGTTTTATGCATATTTGTAGGCTTTATGGTCAGTACCATGCTTTATGCAGCCTTTTATGCTTTGTTTAAATCAGTACTTCTATCTAAATGTCTTGCATTTTCTTTTAAGTACTGTCACTCTTGTGCCCTTGTAGGATTGTTCCTAGATGCATATACTTAGTGTATTATGCATTGGTTGAGTGTTGGGCATACAAGTAACTTGCATTGTTATTGTTAGCTTGTATGTTCAAGTGTTCATTCCAAGTGTGAATGAGCACTGTGATCACTACCTTGTAAGTGATTACTTGTTTGATCAAGCCATGATTTGGTTCTTAACTTCATCTTTGCTTGATCACTTTATGCCTGTTTCATATGCATTTCATGCTTTTCTACATACAATGATCATGGTGTATTGTTGTGTTTCAGGAGTTTCATGTTCATATGATTCAAGTGCTTCACAGCTTCTAGAGTTAGGTGTGAGTGAGTTTTGCTTAACTGTTCCCAACTCACATGTTAAGTCTAGAGTCTGTTTTAGGGTTTTGTAACGGAATAGCCAAAGGGAGAGATTGTAAGGTTGAATTTAATCAACCATCTTGTTGGCTTTATTCCGTGCCAAATTTGCTTGTATTTCAGCATTTAGTAACCCTGTATTTAGGTGGGTTTTGTTATAAGAGTAGTGAGTAAGATAGAGTGATTGAATGCTCAAGTGTGTGCAAGAAAACAGAGTCTCGCGTCTTGATCTCGCGGGTGACTCGCGGCTGCAAGCCGCCAGAAGCAGCACACATGCCAACCATGCCAGAAGTTGAAGCGTCATACTAGCTGGAGCACTACAGGACAAAATAGGACAACTAGCCGTTCTGTTATCGCGCTGCTAGAACTCGTGACTCAGTCAAGTCACGAGCCACCCCTGTTTTGAAAAACCTGACGTTTCACATTCTTTTCTCACCCCAGTATAAATACCCCTCATACCCACAAATGAAAGAGAGTTTCCAGAGAGAATTTTGAGAGAGAAACCCTAGAGAAAAACAAGATTGATTCATACACAATCTTTACATAAGAGTCTCTTCATATTCCTTAACTCTCTTCCTCTCCATTGTCAAATCCTTGAGAGACATTTTTACCAAAACCTTTTTCTCACCATTTCCATTACTGTGAGAAGGCTGTTTGGTGTTCTGGGAAGCAGTTAGGAAGGAACCAATTTACATTGGTTGATGCTATGGTCAAGTAGCAAAATTCGGGAAGCTAGAAAAGAAATAGGTTCGGCGCAACCTCGTTGGAGCAAGAAGCTTGGAGGGCTTAGGTGCACTGGGTAGATTAGGCTTGGAGGGTCTATTGCTGTCCATGTATTTCAACTACATTTTTTAGTGGATTGTTTACCACTTGGAGGGCGGCGGAGAGGTTTTATGCTGAGAGCTTCGGTTTCCTCTTCAATAACACATCGCGTGTTGTTCTTGTGTTTGCATCTTCCTTCCCTTTTATCTTTGCCTTTTATTATCTGCTATGGGTTGTGATTTTAATTTGGCTTAGATTATTTACCAATTTTGTTTTATAACTTTTGTTCATTTTCCGCACACTAGTTGTTTGACATAAAGCTTGAATTGGTTAATTTGTAAATTGGGGGTCTAAACGTTTAAGGGTGTTTTTACACTATTTGAACTTTCAGCTTCTATCTATTGCTTTAAGTCATAGCAATTTGAGGTGTCGTGCCCATAGTTGCGATAGAAGCGATAGTACTTATTCCTTGGCCTTTTGTTTGGGTTGCCCTTTAGCTTACCGGGCCACGCTAAGGCAAGGTCGTCCCTAATCTGCATCAGGACCTGATTGAGTGGGGTGTTAAGTGGAGTGAAATTGCTCATTCGTCTTGGCGGGGGTCTTGACCTTCATTTGTCCCTTCTGTTACCCGTTTAGGCTACCCTTGTTCGAATGGGGATCGTCATGCTTCTCTTGCTTCTTCGGTCCGCCCCCTCTAGCAATCACGGCATCCTTGGCATTCATATACTTCGTGGCTCAGTATAACATGTTAGCCATGGTCTTTGGATTATTCTTGTAAACAGAGAATAAGAACTTTTCAAATCGGAGTCCATTGGTAAAGGCTATGACTAGGACTTTATTGTCGGCTTCGTCGATCAGTAGTGCCTATTTATTAAACCGTGTGACATACGACCTCAACTCTTATCATCCCGCTGTTTGACGTTCAGGAGGCTTATCGAGGACCTCTTATGTCGCTAACCCCCATTGAAATGTGTGACGAAGAGCCCACTTAATTCCTTGAAGGTTGAGACGAAATTGGGGCCTATCTTGCTGAACCATACTGGGGCTGGCCCTTTGAGTGTGGTAGGGAAGGCTCTACACATGATCTCGTCCGAGACCCTTTATAAGTGCATGAGGGTTTTGAACGACTCTAGGTGGTCGAGGGGGTCCTTCGACCCATCGTATGCCTTTACTTGTGGCATTCTAAACTTGGCTGGTAGAGGGAAGGATGTGACCGATGTATTGAAGGGAGAATCGGTACGATGGACTAGTTCGTCCAAGCCAGTAAACACCCAACCCTTCAGGGCATTCATCATCATATCTATCTTCTCTTTCATCATCTGCATCTCTTGCATCATGCGTAACGCGCAACGTGCCGACTCCCAGCTCAAAGGGACGACTGGTATCCTGCTGGTCCCATCTACTGATGACATTGCTTTTCTCTTAGTCATCCTTCTCTTGGTGATCGTTCGTCGGGGGATGGTTGTTGTCACGTTTGTCCCTTTCCCGTCCGTCATTTTGATCATTCGACTCCCGATCATTCCGCTACTCCAACCATCGTTCCAACTCATTTTTTCATTAAGTGATTTGTTTAACCGCTGCAGCGAGGGTTTACACCTGCCTCTCCAACGTGTTGGGTGGGTTTTCGTTCTCTTGGTTAGTGGTGGCCATTGATCGTGTCAGACCATACAACTCTTTGTCTTTGAAACAGCGATATGGCTTATCACTCGTCCCTACAGACGGCGCCAACTAATGATGCACAAAAATTGTCAATGAGTTGATCAACCACTGATGTGCATGAAATATATACAATAAAGTACTCACATATCTACATATTTAGCCTTACTTTTATGTTATTTTGTAACTAATTATATAATGTCTTTGTATTGTAGGTAACAAGGGCTTTACATGCAAAGTGGGGCTAGGCCAATTGAATCAAGCCAACTTACATTCAGCCAGGCATGAATTCAAGAAAAGACCAACCCAATTAAATTTAAGTCCAATTGGAGCAAGGAATCAAAGGAAATTTGCTCCAAATCCAAGTCCAATTTGGATTAGGATTCCAGACTACATATCAGTTAGTATTTTTGGCATAACTTTCAGCTCAGATATCTAATCGAGATGATTCAAGTTGGGCTCGAACAATAACTTAAAGGGCTACAACTTTGTAGTTTACCAAAAATCCAAATTATGACGTTAAATGGGCCAAAACTGTCGGTTAAGTGAAGCCTAAAAATCTGGGATTTTCTCCAAACGGGAATTCAACTTGTAATAGGATTCCTTAACCTATTTAAAGGCTCTTTAGGGCAAAATTCAGGGAGGTTGAGGTTGAGGCTGAGGCTGAGGCGGAGGCTAGTGTTAGGGCTGAGGGCTGAATGTATAGAGAGTGCGGCTACTTCTTTGGTTTTCTTCTATGACAGTTAGTTTTATTTTATTTGTCTAATTTAATGTTTAGTATTTTATTTTTGTGTTTTCTTTCAATTACTATGAGTAGCTAAATTTATAATTAGGGTTGAGGATGAAACCTTGTTAAGGATTATCAGTAATATTTATGTGATTTGATTTTTCCCACAATAGTTATTCTTTAATGATTTAAATTGTTCTTGCTTCATATCAATTAACTAAGATGAGATTCTAGATATGAGTTCAATCATGTTTTTCTCATGATTTAGGATTTTTCTTAATTAATTGAATGCTTGGTTTATTAATTCTTGATTATAAAATTAGATATCTCTTGTTATTTGTCTGTCAATGGATACAATTTATGATTTGATTTTTAGAATTGGATATATCTTGTGATTTGTTTGGCTATAGATACAATTGATGATTTGGTTTTATACTTAAGAAGCGAAGAAGAACATGCTTTTGATTTTTAAAATAAGGATTTTAATGATGATATTTTCCATGATAGCAAGATTGATTTCTAGATTATCATGCAGTGGTTGGGAAAAATTAATGATCATAAATATATGCTGATATGATTTACAAGGCGGATTCCAAAACCTTAATTCCTTTCTCTTAATTGTTTACATCTTTTTATTGCTTTATATCTTTTGCTTAGTTTAACTATTTGCTTAATTTTATTATTTGCTTAGTTTATTTTATTGCAACCAACCAATTTTTATTTAAACTAGATTAGGATTAATTAGGTTAAGGTTTAATTAATTTTCCTACATTCATACAAGTCCCTGTGGGTTCGACCTCGTTCTTGTCCAACTATACTTCGTTACGGTTCGTACACTTGCGAGTATTTTAAAATTTCACAATAAGTTTTTGACACATGTCAATGGGTGTACCTGAAGAATAAAAGAGAAGAATCAATCAAAAGGCATCGGTGGAGTATCAGCTAAAGACCCTTCGAAGGTTAAGTTAGTGATAGAAGAATCTCCAATAACTCGAGAGTGCAAGAGCTAGAGAGAATTAATGTACCTCAAGAAGGGTAAGGTTTGTGGTTTA
This sequence comes from Quercus lobata, assembly GCF_001633185.2. Classification (NCBI taxonomy): domain Eukaryota; kingdom Viridiplantae; phylum Streptophyta; class Magnoliopsida; order Fagales; family Fagaceae; genus Quercus; species Quercus lobata. The sequence continues at coordinate 59,026,509 of NC_044907.1, read as the reverse complement.
TATAGTGGTAGAGAGCTGACTCGAATCTCTTGATACGAGAGAGTTTCTTTGTAGAGAGAAGGGTCCCAAGATACTCGGGATCACTTTTCCATATATAAGAGATCTGATTGTGCGGTAAGGCCTTTGGTCGTGATGTGCAAATAATTTCCATGTAAAGATGCATGGGTGGGCCCCACGCAAGCCCTATGGAATCCCTAGGGGATGGGTCGTTGGGATTGGGTATTGCCTGATCCGTCAGCCCATGGATTGATCGTCCCTTTCAGGGGGTGATCTTCCCTTTTAGGGGTTGATCATCCTTTTTGAGGGTGGTCTTCCCTTTTAGGGTTGATCTTCCCTTTCAAAGGTTGATCATCCCTTTTGAGGGTGGTCTTCCCTTATGGGGTTGATCTTCCCTTTTAGGGTTAGTCATCCCTTTTGAGGGTTGGTCGAAAAATTATCCTCGCCATTTATCAATATGGGTTTGATTTTGTTTTGTTTTTCTCATGAACTTTATGTTTGGTGTATGTAATGGTTGTGCTAGATTTTTTAATATGTTTACATATTTGGAGTTTTTTTTTTTTAAAAATACTTTTAAATAAGCAACGGAACTTTATTTTTAAAAAAATTGAGAACTTTTGGTGATAGAAATTTTTAATAAAAGTATTATTATTAATTTTTTTAAGTTGTATGATGTAGAACATTTACGTTGAAGCACATAATGCTAGCGTTGGTGTGACCCAATTATATTATGATAAATAATTTAGTTAAAAAAATTTTTGAAAACAAATTTTTTATTGGGGTAGTATTTGAAATTTTAATGATAGATTTACCAAGAACAAACTATCTTTAATCTTTAATAATTTTAGTATACTATAGTAAGTCACATGTGGAAGCAGGCTAGACGACAGTCTACCACACAGGGGTGTGGCTTAATGGTAGGAGTCCTTATTCTACACCCAAAGAGGAACAATTCGAGCGATAACCCCAGTAAAATCCGTGTGGTACACAAGGTATTACCCATTACCTTCATGTAACGTGGGGTCGATGAGCCCATACCGAAAATCTCCTTTTTTTTTATTCAGCAAAAAATTAAAAGCCTAGACGACAGTCTTAATGTGTAACACATAAACTCATAAAAGGGATGTAAGAGTTGTCCATATCCACGTGGTATAAGAGCAACCACACCAGCTCTTCTATAAATGTGTAAAATACACATTTTGATCATTTTTACACATTTTGAACCAAAAAAAAGCCTGCATCAGATCATTTAATATCGTTTAAAATCATGCAAAATTTTCAATGAGCTACAGTACCCGTGTAAATTTACACGAGCACTGTAGCCCGGTTATCCCTTAAAATATTATTATCTCTACAGTAAAATAAAAACCTCATTTTCGCTCGTTTTTTTCTCTCTCTTGTCTCTGCTCTCACTCTCACTCTCTCAGGCGCACAACACAGCTCTCTCTTTCTCTCATCTCATCAATTTTTCTTCCTCTAGCTTCCACCAATCGCCATCACCGCCGATGAGAACGAGGTCGAGCAAGCCGAGTCGTCGGACGAGTCCGTCGCTTACAACACGAACGGAGTTCTCCGATGGGTCTGTTGCTTAGAATCTCGTGGGTTTTGATCCATTTTTGGTTAAGCTTGAGGCCGACGGCCGTTGCGAGGAGGTGGCGGTGCTGCGAGGCGTCAATCTTGCTCTGGCTGGAGGCCTCGATCTCGCTCCGATCTGTTGGTTGCTGGTTTTTTTTTTTTTTTTTTTTTTTTTTTTTTTTTTTTTTTTCTGGTTTTTTGGTTGATTGTGGGTGTGGGTCGGTGGGTTTTGATCTTGATCGGCTTGGCTTTTCTAGTTCATTGGTGGGTTTTGATGATCTTGTCGCCGATTGGGTGATGATTTGGCTTGACTGGGTTTCGGGTTGGGTGGGTGATTAATGGGTTTGGGATTGAGTGGGTTTGGGCGGCGAGTGAGTTGAGAACGCCGATCAGCCTCTCCGATCCAACAATCTGTTTGGAAACGGAGACGGTGACGGAGAATTGATCGGACATGGAGGGCGAGTGGGTCAGAGTTGTTGTGATTGTGATTGTGTCGTTGTTGTGATTGTTGTTGTGGAAGATCGGTGAATCATTGTTGTTGTGATTGTTGTTGTGGAAGATCGGTGAATCAGTGGCTGGATTTTGTTGTTGTGGAAGATCGATGAATCAGTGGCCAGATTTTGTTGAAGGGTGGCTGGCTGGGGTGGGTGTGGATGGAGAAGACGAGGTGGTGAGTTTGTGCCAGAGAGAATAGGGAAGGAAATAATAAAAAAATGTAAAAAGAATAAATATTTTATTAAATAAATGTGTAGAATAGATAAACTGATGTGGGTGTTTTGTAAAAGTAGATGTGTAAAATAGAAAAAGTAGGTTTTTTCTTGTAAAATAGACAAAAAATTTGCACGAGCTGATGTAGTTGCTCTAAGGATGGGAATATGTAAAATAAAGGGACAAGGAAGGGCATATTCACTGTTCACATGGTATAAGGAGGGGCATCCTAGTGTGTAGTGTATAACTTTTTCTGTATGGTACATGACTTGTGATATATATCTTCAGTTTCTGCTCTGCTTTCTTCCTGATTTTCTCTACCAGTCATTTTTAAAAAGTAATTTAAAAGAAAAAAAAAATCATGATATCGGGAAAGACCATTCAGTTGTTTTTTTTTTTTTTTTTGGGAGAAAGACTTGGACCATTCAGGTTAGATGCTATAAATTTACCATTTGGGCCGACTAAAAAAGAAAAAACCCCCCGAGTCTTCGACCTCATATATAATAGGGGCAATTTGGTCTTTTAAAGACATTACAAACTCGGAGAGCGACGATAGCTGCCGTTGGTTTGAGAAATGAAATGAGAACCCACCGCACCGTCTGAAGTGGAAGCACCTACTATCTTTACTACCCACCCACCACGCAACGCGCAATAATAAATACACACACACACACAGTCTGAGACTGTCATTTCATTTTTGCGTGCAATTAACTCCTTTAAACCGCATTTTGCCTAAAGTTTGCTTCTACCTCACTCACGCTCACGCATTCTCTCTCTCTCTCTCTCTCTCTCTCTCTCTCTCTCACTGAGTTCCTTTGAAAGCTACATTAACAAAACCACTTCCTTTATTATTACTATTAGTATTAGCTCTCCCACTCCCACCACCACCTAATCCCAAATCTAATCCTTATTTTAATCTTGCTTACATATATATATATATATATATGTATATATATATATAAAATGTAATTGAGTCTGGAATTGATGATAGGGTTGGAAATTTGTACTGAAACAGTAATGGAAGTGGAGCAATCGAGGGCGGTCAATCCAGCCATGACCTTCGACGAGGTCTCCATGGAGCGCAGCAAAAACTTCGTCAAAGCTTTGCAGGTTCTTCACGCTCTCTCTCTCTCAGTCAGATCTGAGTTTTTGTTGTCAATTTGATCAATTTTATTGTGTTTGGAATTCTTTTTGGTTAGATTTTTTGTGTAATTTATTTGTTTACATACATACATAGAGGGCTTTTTTACCGTATGTTTGGCTAATAAGGGAAAAAAAAGGGGACAGGCTCCCCTCCCGTTTTAATTTAGATGACTGACACATAGCCTACATAAAATCAAAGGGTTGAAAAACGTTCACCTCATATTAAACTTTTTCGCTCACTTTTTTTTCTCTTCGTTGCCTCTTTCTCTGACCAAGATCATCATCCTCAACATCTCTTGCTCGCTCTCTCATTTTCCAAACTTCTTACTATCAGAAAGTGAGTTCTCAGAGATCATCATCCTCAACATTTGGTGGACTTCTGGATGGTGGCAATTTGGACTGAAGCGGTATTCAATTCCTTTCCTCAAAAAATAGAACATGAATTTTATATTTTATCTCATCAATTTTCGATGCCTTGAGTTCCCATTGTTATGACTTCTCATTTTCCCAGAAAATAAAAAAGTTCAATTAGCCTATGATAGTGTTTGCAATGAAGTAAAAAATTGTTAACAGACAAATCCAAATATGCCTCTTTCTCCGACCAACATCATTACTGACACCTGTGTCTAGATCAGAGCAAATCACTTATGAGGCTCTAACTTACAATCTCAACACAGTTTCTCTCTTTATATCACCACGCCACAACAATAGCAAATTAGCAATGGCCTAACCCCAGCTCATACCATATTCACTACCCATCAAAAGTCCCACTCCAAAAATCCATATCACCTCTGATCTAATTTTCTGCAACCATTGGCTGAAGAAAAAAAAAAAAAAAAGTCACCTGTAAGCCATTAATCACATACAGCGCCCAACCCATATTCATTCAATCAGTATCTGCAAATGCCAAAGAAACCAACTCATATCCATCTACCCAGCTGAAGGACCTCCCTATTTAGTTTCGCACTGCCACCAAACCAAGTCTTGATGCTCTCAGCCATTAATATCACCACCATTTCAGTCCAAACTGCCACCGTCCACCAAAGGATGAGGGCGATGTTGTTGATCGGCGAAAGAGGCGGATAAGAGAGAGTAAAAAGAAAACAAAGGAACAAAGAGAGGGAGAGAGAGAGAGAGAGAGAGAGAAAACTTAATATGTCATGGATGTCTTTTAACCCTTGGATTTTATGTGGGCTACGTGTCAATCATCTAAATTAAAACGGAAGAAAACAGGAGAGTTATAAACGGGAGGGGGGCCTGTCCCAAAGAAAAGGGGTTGATAATGTGGAAAATAACTCAACTCAACTGAGAGTCATATAGTTAACAGTTGTTGTTTTGTTTTCTTAGTGTTAGATTGGGAGGGTCCATTTCATGGTCTAGATTTTGTTTTCATGTGTTTAAAGGTTGGGTAAAACTTAGGAACAATACCTTAATTTAAACACATTACTGTTTAGTCCAATGAAGCAAAAACTGTGTTTTCTTTCTTCTCAAAAAAAAAAAAACCTAAGGGACCATACCTAAGTTTTGAAATGGACGCACGTTCTTCATTTTTAAAGCAATTGAAGATGTTCCTTTACTTTTTAGAGGGTTCTTCATCCCACTTTGTGCATTGTTTTTGTATGTGTTGTACAATCAATGCTTGGTGTGAGTTTTTTTGATAGGTAGATAGTTGGGGAACGCTTAATGTGAGTTGCTGCTGTGATATTTCATTGCTAAGTTTGATTTGTTTTGTTATGGATTAAAATAATGAGCATGTTGTACTAATATTGGTGGAAATTAAGAAGATTGAATGGTTATTTTGGCACTTAGCATGAGCTATAAAGTTTTCCTTGCATATATGGGACGGATGATTAGCCCCGTAATGCTAGTTTTTGCAAAAATATTGTCTAAATTCAACAAGGGAAATGAAGAGCATAGGTTTGTTATCAAAGAGAAAATGGTATAAAGGTGTATGACACATGCATATCACAGTTTTAAATATGGGGCGCAGCTTTAAAGGGATAAGTTGTAGACTGGGTCCACTGGGAGTAGATTTAAATATATTGTAAGCAATTTCGGTAAGACTTTGGTGCACTATGTGAAACAAGTGAAGAAAAAACTTGTGAACTTGTTGTGATCTTTTGAAAGAAACTTTGAAATTAGACATGCTTTTTGGTGCATAGCTGCTATATTATCCATAATATTATCATGGTTAAGATAGATGAGTGTCATAAGTGAAGAATGCATCCATGGAGAGCCAGAGATAGCGCACAAACTCAGGAAGAGATGAGGGTGAGTGAACTGGAATTGCAAGACTAATAAACCCAAATCCTATAAATTTTCTCCATAGATTTGGATGAATTTTTCTTGCATTGTAGTATTATTTTATTATTTGAACCTTCAACCTCTTGATGTTATTTAAATATTTCACTAGATAAGGCTTATTTATATTAACGTATGAAATATTCCTTTCAAGGATCTTAGAAGAATTGTTTTTTTGTCGAAAGTTTTGACTGTACTTGGAAAATTACATGCAAATAATAATTTTCTAGAAAAAGTACATAGAAAGGAGAGATAACACTATGGTTTTCAAAAGGTGATCCCTTGATCTTGCGCATTGGTTTCACAAGGACTTGTTTGGTATTACACTTTTAGTAGTTCCTTTTTGTCCAAGAAAGGCTGTTAGATTTGTTGCGATATTAACGTGTGAGTAGTGTGGTTGGTTAAATAGTGAAATCCCCCATTGGATATTAACGAGAAGAATGAATGTTTAATGTAACATAGTTGAGCTCATACCTGTAATGCTTTAAGCCGTTTGGGTCAAGAGGTGTCTCTATATGTTATATTAACTACTGAAAGAGTCTTCCCAAGGTGTTTCTCTCCCCCAACAAGTGGTATTAGAGCCAATGGTTCAAGGAAAAGTGTTCGTTAGTGGGTCCCACCAAGTAGAACGAGTAAGACTCCCATGCTCTCTCTCACCCATGGTTGAGTAAAGGTTCTACTAGGTGTGTGTTGAAGGCAAGTGTTTGTTAGTGGATCCTGCCAAGTAGAACAAGGAAGACTCCCTTGTTTTCTCATCCATATGGTTGAATAAAGATTCTACCACATGCGTGTTGGTGACTCCCATAGTTGTGTAAGGAAGACTCCCATGTTCACCCAAAGCATGATTGAGTAAAGGGCACACTATTGCTGTTGTTGATGCATGACAATTGGATTGTCAAGAAAAAGGCTTCCGTTCAAGGGGGAGACTAATTGAAGTGCCACAAGAGATTTGGTAGAAGACTCACATGTGAAGGGGGGAGATTCGTTGTGATATTCACATGAGTCGTGTAGTTGGTTAAGTAGTGAAGGCCTATATTGGACATTAATGTGGTTATATAACATAGTTGAGCTCATATGGTCATGCCGATAAGGCTTAAACCTTTTGGATTAAGTGGTGTCTCTATATGGTATATTAACTACTCAAGGAGTCTCTCAAAGGTGTTTCTCTACCCAACAGATTTGTTATTACATTTTGATATTTCTATGTGGCACAATTTCCCCAAATTGAGTTTACCAATGCCAAACATTTTTCAAGTTGGATGAGTTAAAGGTTTTATGCTAGCACAGTCTTTTTGAGTGGGCTCATTATTGGGGCTTTACTGATTTTTCGTCTCTTTCAAAGTTTATGTTTTCCCTTAGTTTATCTTTCTGATTTCCTTTTCTTTTGTTTTGCTGTTTGTTTCTTCTGTTTCTTGTTGTTCATCATCATGAACAACTTGTACTTTTCATTTTTTCTCATTAATAATAGTTCTCTAATTACCTATAAAAAAAAAAAGCATTTTTCAATCTCTCTATACATGAGTCCTGAGGAAACTCATAGTCTTTACAATTCAACTCTATGATATATATGTATACTCTTTTTAATATGCTATGTGTTAAGCCCTACCTATTTATATTACAAAGGGCAATGTAATTTTAATGTAATTTTGTCAAAAAACTTTCATCCAATTAATTATTTTCAGCGATTTCTTTGACTTCTATTGCTAAAAAGTTTTTTTTTTTTGATTATGTTAGTATTCTAATAAGTTATAATAATTTCTCTTCTGCCAATGTGGTTGTGTTGTTTGAAGCAAGTTGTTGCTTTGATTCTAATTTGTTTCATGTGCTGTTATTTCAGGAACTTAAGAACTTAAGACCTCAACTATATTCTGCTGCAGAATATTGTGAGAAGTCCTATCTTCACAGTGAGCAGAAACAAATGTAAGACTACCATTTCATTGCCATACTTCACTTAATGAACTTATTGTAAAAGTTTATTTCATCACTGAGTTATTGTGGGAGCTTATATCATTTCCACACTGCTATAATTTTATGAGAGAACCAATGACCATTTGATCATAAAGATTTGCACGATAAAGAACCAGTATTATTCCTGGACTAGATTCCTAGTTGGAGAATATGACTGGATTCTATGATATTATTCTATAAGTAGTCGGGAAGTCAAATAAGCACTGTGCAGAATCTAATAAAAACTTATATTGTGTATAATGTCTACTCAAGGCTTTTCAAAATATGCATTTGGCGAAAGTTTTTACATACATCGAAGAGTGAGACCCTACAGTGTGTGCTTCTTAAAGAAACAATGCTATTAAAATAAATAAAGGGACATAAATTAAAGCATTTGATTTATTTTGGTGTAACAGACATAAACTTGAGAAATGTTTTGGAAATTTTCGCAAATCAGATAGAATTCTAGGATTTTAGGATAGAGTTTGACACTTATATGGAACACCCAAGTAGTCTGGACATGGAAGACAAGGCTTCTTAAGTTTTTTGAAAGAAAATAAATAATATATTAATTTATAGAGGTTGCAATAAATGAAAACATGGCATAAATAATGTCTGGAGGGTGGACTATGACTAGTTTTGACTATTTGTGTTTGATGGTATATGTTGTAAGGGCGTGCTTTTTTCAAGTGCTTATTTTAAGTTTTGAGCTAATTACAAAAACATGAACAAGAACTTGTCAAAACTGTTAGATGGAGTTTGGATCATGTGCATCCTTTATTTGCTGAGACAAACAAATCATTTTGATAGTTCTGACTATTTGTGTTTGATGGTGTATGTTGTAATGTAATAGTGTGCTTTTTTCAAGTGTTTATTTTAAATTTTGAGCCAATTACAAAAACATGAACAAGAACTTGTCATAACTGTTAGATAGAGTTTGGATCATGTGCATCCTTTCTTTGCTGAGACAAACATTTTGATAATTGTGCATTAGGGTACTGGATAACCTGAAAGATTATGCCGTTCGAGCCCTGGTCAATGCTGTTGATCACCTTGGCACTGTCGCTTACAAGTTAACAGACCTACTTGAGCAGCAAACATTAGAAGTCTCAACCATGGAGCTGAATGTGTCTTGCCTAAATCAGGTAAATTCCTTGCATTAGTCTGACTGGAACACTATTATTGAGAGAATATTGAATGGTCAGAGCTGAACCAACATGATTTCCTAATATCAGAAACTTCTAATGTGTCAAACATACACGGAGAAAGAAGGAATCAGACAGCAGCAGTTGTTGGCATTCATCCCGAGACATCATAAGCACTACATTTTACCAAGTAACAAACTATGATTAGCTTCTTCTAGAATTTGTAATTAGTGTGATGAGTTTTCTAACTTATCTTTTTCCTAATTTTGGGCCTTTACCTCCATGCTAGATTCTGTCAATAAGAAGGTACATTTCAGTCCACAGATTCAGACTGATGCTAGGCAAAATCATTTTCAGGCTAGAGCTCGTCTTTACCCTTCAGGCATGTACTCCGTAGTTTTTCAGTAGGGCCATCTTGCTTTGGAGCTTCCTGTGTTGGTTTTGACATAACTTATTATTTAGCATTTATTGAATTCTGAATTACTTATCATATTGTGTTTTAAGTAGGTACTTCTGCATCAAAAACTCTTTCCTGGCATTTAGCCTCAGAAACGAAGTCTACCATGAAGGGGACCCCGCAATCTTTGAGCAGGTAACATAAAAGAGTTTTTGTATAAAGTTATAGCAGACACGGTATCTCCTTTTCCATTTGTTTACCTCTTGCTCTTAATCTTAGAAGCACTGATAATCCAAAATCCCTAGAGTATAAGTGTCTGACACATTGGACATGGGTATGGCTCAGAGAAGGTCGGAAACATGTCTGGAAATTAAATAAATATTTTGAATTTTGGATACAAGAGAGGGATACAGTTGGGACACTAGAAGGGGTATGACCAATGGCTTTATTAAAAAAAATTTCGCAAAACCTAAGTACTGCCCAACCCCACATCTCAGCCACTGGTGCATCACCATGACACTGATTGAACCTCTCTCTCTCTCTCTCTCTGGTAGCCACACAATCAACATCACGATAATCTCTCTCTCTCTCTCTCTTTCTCATGGTGGTAGCTGATGTACATAGGGGATGAGACTTCATGAAAGGGAGGCTTTATAAATGCAGTTAGCCCTTGGCCAGGAAATATATGGCAAGATGTGATACATGTGTGTTTGTTTCTTAGCTAGGGATGAAAATTTATGGCTAGAAATTATGTGTCATGGTTTAGGTAGGATTGCGGAATAGAGTATGATGTTGAAGGGTTTAAGGTAGGATAAGGTGAATAAAAGATTGAATCTTAAGGGAATTTGATGGTTCTTTGATGTTCAAATAGTAAGTTGAACGAAAAACTAAGAAAGATAAACTCTAAGCAGTCACATTGGTCCTTAAGCAATCACACTTTGGAAAAGAAGGTGAACAAAATATATATGATACTAAGCACAACACAATTGGAGTTAAATAAAGTAAACCTAAAATATTTTTTTAATAAACTAATTTTCATATTCTAGTTTTCAAGATTTGTCCTTTTTTTGTATCCATATAGTATCATTCCTGTGGTCCATATTAGTATCAGTGCTTCCTGATATTCTTAAGAGGGTATAAAAACTCTCCTTTTTATTATTCTTCCTTTCATGGTAAGAATATAACTCTCTCCTTTTTTTTTTTCTTTTCCTTTCCTTTTTCTCCCCCTTCTTTTAACTTTTGGGGTTTTGACATTTTTCTCTTTGTACAGCACTGAAGACCTAAAGATTTCTGGAAATACTTCTGGGGTTTTCCATCTTGTAGGTAAGTGGAATTAGAGTCATGCCTTGTCATATCTAGTGCAGTTTCTGTTGGGCTGTAGATGGATATACAAATGATAATACTTATGCTTTCATGCTCATATGTTTTTAGATAATGAAGAGACTATCAAGACAAAATCCTCAGCAGCTCATCTTCAGTTACCAAGTGGAGGTCCTGGTTCTAGTGCAGTTATGCAAACATTGAGTGCCACACGAAGGGTAATGTCAAAATCAACAAGAACACAGACCTGCCCAGCATTCTTTTAAGTGCATGCTTGATAATCAAAATTGAGTGATTGGAATTTTTTGGTTTGCTTGTTATTTGCTCGAGTTTCTTTAAAGTGTGTTGATTGTTTGTAATTAATCTGGTCTGGTAAGACTTGTCAGTCGTTGATCATTTAGTAATATTAAATAATATCTTTCTCAAAATCATCTTAAAAACTTTGATATGTATTAGTATTTGATAGTGCAATAACCTGCTATCTATCTTACCACCTTTCTCTTTCCCATTAATCAATGTGATTTGGATTAGGTGATAAGTTCCTCATATGTATAGTTGTCATTAATTAGGCATGAGCCTCACCAATTATTATTGGCGTGATCATTGCACATGTGTCTCAAGCAAAGATGTCAGGTAAAGTCTAAATGGGAGAATAAGAAAAAGATTTGATATGCACCCTGCTGTGCATTCTAATTTTCAGCTTTTTTCTATTGGATACTTATTACAAGCTGATAAGTGGTCTGGGTTGCTAAGTGCGGTTATGGTTTATATGCTGGCTCTATAGCAAAACTTTTCTATCATTTATGGGCTTAGTGCTGGGGCAGATTGTGTACTGAATGGATTTGCTCAGGATTTATGGGTTTTCAGTAGTCTGGGTTGGTAGGCATGGGTATGGTTGGTTTCTTTCCTGGCTTTGATGCAGTAAGCTTTATCTGTACTATCTTAGGATATTACCAGGGCAGACCAGATGGGATTTTCATGAGTAGCTCAGTTAATAAGTTGTCTGGGTGAATTAGTGTTGAGGTTATGGTTGGTTTCTATCCCAGTTCTGTAGTAGAACTATTTCTATTGTATTTGAGTATAGTGCTAGGGCAGGTGGTGATGTGGGTAGGTTTGCATGATAATCTGCATTGCAATGTATTATTAGTAGTATGTGAAATTGCTGTGGTGTAAATATCTTCGACTGAATTTGATGGCTTAGCAAGAAACTTCATCAACATTGATAGATGGTTGGTACAAAAATATCCAATCATTTAGAAGAAACAAGCAAAACATGTTTAAATATTTTGCTTTAGACTAGAAAGCACTGAGTTCAGAGTCTGGAATTTTTGGTTTGCATCAGACTGCCTCACACGGAACTGTAAAACGCTTATCGAAAGAGGGGAAAAAAATAGTGTAGTAAACAATATTTGTCAACAGTGTGGAGAATCTATTCCTTTGGTCATACATATGGGAACAGGATGCTTTCGTACAAGTTTGTTCGATTTCAGCTTGTGATTAATTAGACTCTTGAAATGGACATTGTGCAGACTTAGCACAAGAGATCATGCACATCAAGCAACTTACCCTCAGTGTATGTGAGAGCAAAACTTGTTTCTGGAGACTAGTGTTTATGTATCAATGGGCTGTATACAGTTTGAAAAAAATTATAAGCTGATCAGAATTGTTAGATTTCACCAAAGTTCTTTAGCTAAGTGTTTCTTTTTATGAAATGGTTTTAGGAAACAATTGTATGATGTAATTCTTTTACTGATTTGTATTTATGATTTTCTTTTTCCCAAAAAAGAATATATCTGAATCTGATGGAAAAGTAGAAGATTCATAGTTTCCAATGCTGTTTCTGTGTATTATCTAGAATGGATGCATTCCAAACATCAGCATGGTATTATCAGACTTTTGAGTTGGTGCAGGTGTCTTTAGAACATTAGTATTTGGCTTAAACTACAAATTTGATTGAGAGATGTTATAACTGGGCCTCTTGTTTGTACATCTATACTGTCAAGGATTTTCTTTTGTCATTGCTTTGCATACTATTGCTTGTTCTTCACTACCCCTTCCCTGATTTGATTGACGGGTGAAATTAGAAAGCTGACAGAGGTTCTCTTTTGTAGGATGCAACCGATAGTTCCAAAGCTTTAACATCATACAGGTCATTTGAAAACCGAAATCGACGTGAGATTGTACGTGTCCCTGTTCGCAGCAAAAGCGTACTATCAGCTTTCTTTGTCAAACAAAAAACACCAAAGCTGAAGGCTGGCTCTGACCCGTGAATCTTCCAAACAAATGAAAGATGCAGCCCTGCAAACCACCCTCCATTTTGTGGGCAGAATTTCCAGGAAATGTCTTGCATTGCCTGATAATGAGCTGTTTTCTTGGCCATTAGTTCGTCATTTCCCTGAAATCATATTTTACTTTTGTTGCTAATAATGAGCTAATTGTGTCTAATTGCCTGCTAATGAAGATGGGTCAGGATCTGCTTACTTGAGTACTAACCCTGATTGATGATTTCATAAATTTCTGTGCAGAATATGTAAGTTCTAAGCAACTGGCTGCAATTTATCACCGTTCATACACTTGTACAGGGCGAAAATGGCCAACTGGCCTTAAAATTGTAACTATCTAGTTAATAGGCGCCGTTTAGAAACATATTTTGTTTATAGCATCTCGAGTCTTAAAGACTCGATTTTGGACTTCAAAATCGAGTCTTTGAGGCTCGATTTTGGACTTCAAAATCGAGTCTTTGAGGCTCGATTTGTATGCTTACACCAGTTCTGATATGGCACTTTGTCCACATGGGTGTCCACCTGGAAATCGAGTCTCTAAGACTCGATTTCAAACCCAAAATTTAAAAAAAAAACACTAAGTCGCTACGCAGATCAGAAACCCAAAATTTTTTAAAAAAAACACCAAGTCTCTACGTAGATCAGATCAGAGCAGAGGAGATCAGATCAGAGGGAGAGAAACAGAGAACCTCACCAGCGCGGCCAGGGGCTCGCGCCGGCCAGCGTCGCGCGCGGCCAGCGTCGCGCGCGGCCAGGGGCTCGCTCGACCCAGGCCGCGCGCGAGCCTCAGGCCGCGCGCGAGCCTCAGGCCGCGCGCGAGCCTCAGGCCGCGCGCGAGCCTCAGGCCGCGCGCGACCCAGGCTCGCGCACGAGCCCCTGGCCGCGCGCGACCCAGGCTCGCGCACGAGCCCCTGGCCGCGCGCGAGCCTCAGGCCGCGCGCGAGCCCCTGGCCGCCTGGGTCGCTGGTCAGTTTCTGATCATGCCGCGCGCGCCTGGGTCGCCGATCTCGATCTTCTCTCCCTCTCTGTTTCTGGTTTTCTTTTCTTTTTTCTTTTTTTTTTTTCTCTGGGAAATCCTCTGATGCCCTGGTGTTTGGTTTGAGCGAGATATATAGGGCTTAGAAATCGAGTCTTAGAGACTCGATTTCTATGTAAATGCCATCTGGCAGTTCTGCCACATCAGAGTAGATCCAAGCTACAAATCAAGCCTCAAAGACTCGATTTTAAAGACCAAAATCGAGTCTTTTAGACTCGAGATGCTATAAATAAAATATGTTTCTAAACGGCGCCTATTAACTAGATAGTTATAATTTTAAGGCCAGTTGGCCATTTTGGCCCACTTGTACATGTAAGATGGTTGTAAAGTTACTGTAAAAACCTTTTTATGTCAATAAGGCTGGATGATGGTGGCGTCTCCTTTTTTTTTTTTTTTTGGAGAAAGATGGTGGTGGTTAGGCATTTATAGTGCTGCTTCAACTATATTCAGATCTTGCACTGGAGACCAAATTCTTGGAACCTGTGCCCAGAACATAATAAAATGGCTTGATATGTTGAAAACTTTAGTCAATAATATGAAAGCTTGCCAGTTTGTAGGTGTGATTTCTGCAGGTTTGCT